>NC_092818.1:204339212-204684212 GCF_023375885.2 Dermacentor andersoni | reverse complement strand
TCATCTCCACGAGAGTAGCACGAAGCTACGAAGGAAACACTTAGGGCTTAGTCTGCACAGATCCGTGTAGGTCAACCACTTTTTAAATTTTATTAAATTAGGGGGTTTTCCGTGCCATAACCACCATCACATTATGAGGCACGCAGTAGTGGCGACTCCGGATATTTGGACAAACAGGGGTTCTATAACGTGCACTTAAACTTAAGTACACAGGTGTTTTCGCATTTCGCCCCTATCGAAATTCGGACGGCGTTGCCGGGATATTGGTAAACTACGGAGTGTTTTAAGTTGCCTCTGATCTTGCCCTAGGAAACCCTGCGTAACCTCATGTAATCACTACGCAGTAAGAGCCCCAAATTGCTCTTGTGTTACCAGACGCCACAGCAATTGAACGGGCTCTTTGCGAGTCTCGATCGCTCCCTACGCGTCTGCTTGCTTCTCAGGTACTACTGACGCAGCTTTGCCGTTTGAGCGAGTCGGGCACTGGAAGAGCTGCGCTCCACCGTCTCCGAAAGTGAACAGAATCGCTTGGTTTCGGTGTTCTCAGTACACGCAGAGCCGTTGGCCGCACAGCCGCAGAGCCGTCACGAAGAAAACGATGGAAGCCACCCTTCTTATTTCAGTCCGTCGAGTGTCGCATTCCTGGTGTTACGCCCCTTACGCCTGCGGCACAGTCTTACCCATGAATTTTAGGCTACCACCGAAAATTCAACGAAGCTGTGCCAGTCTTCTGCACAGACTAAGGCTGGGGGTAGCGTTTACGCGCGGATACGTGCACCTCATGCGACGCACCGAGTCTCCGCACTGTGAGGTGTGCAATGTGACTGAGACTATAGGTCATGTGCTTTGTGACTGCCCTAAGTACGTGGAAGAGCGTGACAGGTTGGCCAACGACCTTACGCGTCTCGACAGCGCACCGTTGTCGGAGGACGTTATTTTAGGCCCTTGGCCAGATGCTCAATCGAGTTCCAAGGCCATTCAGGCATTACTGAACTTTTTAAAAACTACGGGCCTGGGTTGCAGACTTTGAGCATGCCAAATTGCTTGCGATATGTTCTACATCTTCCTTCTATCGTCATCGTCACCCATCATGCACCTCTTCCCTCTTTCTTTCCCTCTTCCCCTTCCCCCAATGCCGAGTAGCTGGTTAGAGGAATATACCTCAGGCCGACCTCTCAGCGTTTCGTATCATTAAACTTCTCTCTCTCTCTCTTACCGCTCGAGCAATTAGATCAGGCACCACCTTGCAGGACACCACTTGCTGGCGCATATAGTCGGAATCAGCTAGCGCAAGACCGGGGCAATTCTAGATCGCAGAGAGGGGCCTTCGTCCTTGCAGAGAAAATATAATAGGCTGCTACTGATAATGATGGTGACGACACCACCTACAAGTATTATTCGATGGCTCTGTTGACGTAGAACGAGAGTCTAGTGCTTCACCTTTCGTAATACTGGTCCTGGGAGCTTCCCCGACTTGAGTGGGGGTAGTTTCCACAATGCAAGCGCAAGTCTATCAATTAAAGCTCCCTTGTTGCACCTGACTATTGTTCAGTAGAACCGGTAGTGACATTATCAGACAGAAAGTCAGCACCAAAAGCTTCCACGTACCTGCTGAGTGGTGGGTACAAGGAAATGGAGCGAAGCACTCTCCAGTTAACGGGCATGCTTTCTTGAAGATATATGCATTGTGTTACATTGAATATCCGCCCAACCCTCTGTTTTCCTTTATTTAATAACAACAAAAATACTGCGACAAAGGCATCTTTCATAGAAGACCAGTAAGATGTTTAGATAAAAAGCGCGTCGCACCAGCTCTGCTATCAATATAGGACTCCCAGTATAGACTTAGTGAGAATAGTCTTGTCTTGTGATTCGTGCTAGAATGACATGCGCCTGGCGCCATATATTTTGAGCAAATATCAGCTGAGAAACACATGCTGCGCATATGTCACGCTGTTGAGAGAAAGCTTTAGCTCAGATGCTCCAATCTAAACAAATGTAGAAGAAGAATTCATTTTATCTCGGAAACCACTGCAGCAAATTTGAAGAGGTTTGATGCATTTAAAAGAAAAACCTCAAGTTTAGCGACTGTTTGCTTTGAATTGTTGACAGGCTGTTAATTTTTATTAAAAACTGGCAAAAATCGTAAATTTTCAGAAAACGAAACTATTTGGTTTAAAACTCTGTAACTCATCAATGAAAAATAATATCGCAATTCTGTGCATTACATCTGATAGTACGTCTAAAAGGGACAAAATTGATTTGTTACACATGAATGTGAAAAAAATTTTGCAATACCGAAACACAACTTTTGCAGAACCCTTGTACACAACGTAACAACTTCACGTAAGATATAAAGTTATACAAATAGTTTACAAATACAAATAGATGCCGTTTACAGAACCGAAAATTTTTGAAAATCTTTTGAACAAAATTCAGGCTCTAAATTGAAATTCCGCTTCCAACAGTCACTAGAATTTAACTGTCTCTGTCAAATGCAAAGAAATGTTATTAAAATCGGTCCAGCGGTTATCCCAGAAAAGCGTTTCTGCGTTTTACATGCATTTGAATAGGCCGCATAGGAGTTGGGCCTGAGCCAAAGCTTCCTTATAATTTCTCGCAGTAAAAAAGGGCCCCTTACACCTGTCCGTGCGGGGATACGTGATTTGTATTCGACAGTACGCTTGAAAACCGCCAGCTTTCGCGTATCAGAACTGCCGTCGTTGGGTGGTGCGTGATTACATGTCGGGCTTTAAGGACCGAGGGCTAGGGATGACCAAAGAAGGCTAAGAAATGGTTAATAAGTGTTCGATGGTGTGGTCAATGAGAAAGGGTAGATATAACGTGGCTATATAGAGAATTAAATCCAGTCGCTGTAGGATGCTTACATTTTATAAATATTACATTCTGACAATTATCAGTGAAGTGTGCTAAGAACGTAAAAGATAAGTTACGAAGGGATGATATATCAAAATGTGTTGCTACCCGTAGAAATGTAAACTGCTTCGTAAGGATACCTGTACGCTACTATTGCAACAGCAGCCTCTCATGAGAGGATGTGCTGCGAATTCATGGGCTGATAACATGTAATGTAACATAATGTAAAAAGCAAAAACTGCTTCGGCGTCATAAAACGGTTCTGCGCCGTTGCGTCTCAAAACGGCAAAGGTATTGTCGGTGCGCTTCCCACGAAGCGAACTGGGCGAATTGGTGTGGTTCTATCCTAACAAAAACTAGCGCGAAAAAGATGTGGACGAGCAAAGAAACGACAAACACGGGCGTTGACTCCCAACTAACATTTTATTTGCAACGAAACAGAATAAGCAGAAAACCACAAAGAAAGTAGAACAAACCCTCTCACATGCGCACGGAAACGAAGGAAGCAAAACACGTGGCAAACGCGTGGCTGGCTACTCAAGGTACGATATCCACGGTACCTCCCGTAGGTATGACACTTATGCCTGTGATGAAGATATCGAAGGTTGGCTGATACATGACAAAGACATGTATCAAAGACATGTAAGAAGATTCCATTCTTACAGCGGGGCTGCTATATGCAAAGTTCTAACGGTTTGTGTGCGTAGGGGGAAAAAACATGGCGGCCACCCTAGAGCTGAAAGGGCTAAAGCATTAAGCAAAAGCGGATAGCCGCGTATGCCCCAGCCGCGCTTAATAGCAAGAAGTGGCAAAGGTATTGCGATAAATAAATATCGTAAAAAGAAAAGTAAATCCAGAATAGACAGTGTTAAGTATGGATGTTTAGTATAGGTGGGCCCGGTGACTGTACCTTGGTGCAATTCGCTAACCGCTTTGCTCTCGCCATACAGATGGTCGTCTATCTCATCTCCATCCTGCTGCTTCCTGTTCTGGCATGCGCATCCTCGGGTGTCTCGTCAGTGCTGGCTTTCCCTTGTCACGAAGACGGGGCGGCCACGTGCCTGCCTTTACCCTGTTTCATCATCATTTCCATCGGCGTCAGTGTTTGAACGCGAGCTACCGGTCCTGGAGCCAACTTGGAAAGAATCATCGCCATCGACAGTCCTACCAGCTATAAAATACTCTGAACAGTACGACCCCTCTGATTGGCTGGAACAAGGTCATCGAATTTTCTTGTCTATGGAACCAGGCCAGTGAACGAATAAACTTTACTACGGAGACGAAGCTGTTAATGCTCGAAGGTGGAATGCTATCCTTTACCAGGTAGTCGTAGCCCTGTGATGATAGCCCAGGCCTGTTCACCAGCCGTAGCTGGTGATCAGGTGTTGGGCTTGTCAGCTGGGCCTACCACTGGTCTTCTGTTGGTGCTTGGATGGACGTAGTCCAGGATTTTTTTATTTTTTTTGCATTCCCCGATTATGTTGTAAAAAGTGTTTGGCGTATTGCAAAATCAGCACTCTCTTGCATATATGTTGTGGGGTACATCGCGCGTAGTAGATTGCCGTGGAGTCGGCGTATTATGACGGCTTCTTTGTTAAGCTTGCAGTGTGGTGGCAGATATTCCCGCCTGTTCTTGTAATGTTCAAGAATGTTGTAGTATTTGCTTTGCATTTTAAGGCATAATTAGCAAGACAACACTCAACATCATCAGGAACCAAGACATACCTAAACCATACAATGTTTGCACTCCGGGACACGAATTCTCGGTGGGAAACCAAGCGGCTGACACTGCCACCCGAGAACATTCGCGCCGGGCGACCCCACCAGGACCGCCAGACCAAGACGAAATGATAGAAACTAGAGAAAAGAACAGTTTTAAAAAGAACTTTTGAGTATCTCTGAGAGGGTTCTGGCTAGGATCTTACTATGCTTCAATATGTAATTAAACCTCTTCGTTTCGCTCCTTCTCCCGCGACGTACTCATTACTATGGCTCGAGGGTTTCTGGCTTGAGCGCTGCCTTGAGTCACAACAGCGCCGATGAACAATACCGGGTGGAGGGAGATATGCTGTTGGGAAGCTACAGGAAAATGTTTTTGTGCTTTCCCTTTCAGCTTCGGCTTCGCGACATTCCAGCAACACTCCAGGTGCGTGACTTTGGCGAGAGTGCTCATAGCTTGTCTAAGCTCCTACCCGCTATAGCGCTTCTCCAGCGTCGTGCTTCTTATTCCAGTGGAACGCCAGAGGGCTAAAATCACGAATTTCAGATTTTCGTCAGTTTGTGTACACCAATGTGTTTCCACTGATCGTCATTTGTGAGCCCAACTTGTCCAAACCAATAAGACTGTCAGGGTACAAATTTATCCTTGACCGCCTGGAATGGTACCTTGAACACTACAAGATTTATCCGAATTCCATGGCTGGTTTCCGACGTGACCGCTCTTCCACCGACAATGTAGTTGATTTCGTTTCATATGTCCAGCACGAAAGGTCCCGTAAGCGTTTATCTGCAGCTTTATTCTTAGATGTGAAAGGGGCATACGTTAACGTATTACGTGAGGCCATTCTCGACGCTCTTGCGACGGTTGGCCTAGGTGGTCGAGTCTTTTTGTGGATTGGAAGTTACCTATCTGCAAGATCATTCTATGTGTTAACTGACGATGGCTCAACTACGCGACGCTATACCAGCAGGGGCGTTCCTCAAGGCGGTGCTCTCAGCCCGACGCTATTCAACCTCGCTCTTGTTGGACTTGCTGAATACTTGCCAACTACCATCAAAATTTCGACATACGCTGACGACATCTGTGTCTGGACTTCGGCAGTCACACGTCCTCAGATATGTGCGCGGCTTCAAAGAGCGGCAACTTTGACTGCGAACTCCTTGTGTAAACAAGGTCTCAGCATATCACCACAAAAATGCACACTAGTGGCATTTACTCGAAAACCGATGACGCCTTATGTCATCTCAATCAATGGGCGCACCATTTTTTATGTCAGAACACACAGAGTTCTTGGTGTAATTATTGACCGAGACCTCTGTTGGAGCCCGCACGTTGTCTGCATGAAACGGCGCCCGACAGCAACTTCCCAGTTGTTTAAATACTTGACAGGAAAGACCTGGGGGATGTCAGTAGACGCAATGCTGAAACTCTAAAGAGCTCTCTTTCTCGGTTTTTTAAGATATAGTCTACCTGTACTGAACAACACCTGCAAGACAAATATTCGTGTTCTGCAGGCAGCACAAGCTCAAGCACTCAGTTTGCCTTGGTTTGCCCAGATGCACGTCAACAGAGGCAACTATTGCGATTGCTCGGGGCTATCTAATGCGAACCCACATTACGGTGGAAGCCCTGAGAACGCACATCAGACATTTTGCACGTGCCCCCGATCACCACCTTGCAACACTACCTTCAGACAGGCACCAAGCATCATTCTTTAAAACTATCGTCAAGTACGACAAACTTCCCTTAGGCATCACCGCTGCATCTAAACCATCGATACCCTCTTGGTGTCTTATCAGCCCCACAGTCCATCTCAGTGTACCAGGAATCGGGAAAAAGTCTGAACTGTCGTCGCCTGTGCTGAAACAACTGTCTCTGCTTCTTCTGCACGAGAGGCGCGCGGACAGTGGACACATTTATATTGATGGTTCCACAAACATCCAGTGTTCGTCCGGTGCTGTGGTTGTGGCAGCAAGAGCTATTGCCATCAGCTTTAGGACTGACCATCCAACAACATCGACATCTGCGGAACTAGCTGCTCTTCGCGCTGCACTTTGTTTCGTCAATCGGGAGCCACCTCGACAATGGTGAATCTTCAGCGACTCAAAGGCAGCCCTACAATCTGTGCTATCAGCTCTGCGTCGCGGGCCATTCGAACTGCTCGTATTCGATATTAGATGCCTACTCCATACATCACAGGAGAAAGGACACCACGTGACGTTTCAGTGGCTGCCAAGCCACTACGGCGCCATAGGAAACGAAGACGCCGATAATGCCGCTCGGGCAGCTCTTGAAGACGCACAAGAAGAGGCCTACCACTTTCACGGTCCGACGCAGCTAGCAGACTTCGAGTGCTTGCACAGGAGATCACGCTCTCTCCATGGTGCGCACCAAACAGCCAGACCAACCGGAGCAACCGTCAATACCACCTGCCCTCTTTGATGCATCTCTGTATGCCAACTGGACTCCGCCGAAGAGATGCGACTCTGCTTTATCGCTTATGGCTAGGGGTGGCTTTCACGAAATCTTACTCATTTCGCATTGGAATGGCCGACAACGCTCTCTGCAATACCTGTCTTTGCGAGGAGACGCTGGAACACATTCTGTGCGACTGTCCTGTATATAATGTTCAGCGACAGTCCCTGGTACCCGTTCTAGCGCACCTTGACACTAGACCACTATCCCTCGAAACGATTTTCACATGCCGCCGACAGAAGACATCGCAGCTGAAGGCGACGAAGGGTCTACTTCGGTTTTTGAAAGAGACGGGATCAGACAAGCGGCTGTGGCAGTGATATCACGTACCACGCAATAGTGATGGACTCTAACGGACGGTGTGTGTGCTTTGCTATGTGCTCTCTCTCTCTCTCTCCCTTCCCCATCTTTCATCCCCCCATCCCACTCCTATGTGTAGGGCAAACCGGCTAACCTAAACTGGTTAACCTCCCCGCCTTTCCTTCTCCACTTTTTCCTTCCTTCCTTCGTGCTTCTTTTCGTACACACATGCCAAGAGAACCACAAGAATTCAACGTTAAAAAAAACAGGACGCGCTTGTTTCCACTCGTAAAAGCGGTGAGAACAGTTTCAAAAATATGCGCTGTAGTGAAGGCCGTGGGTGTGATGTTAGCCTGGCTTTCGCTCCAGAACGGGGAGCACTATTCGTAAGCAGGTGGGAGCGTTCGTCCCCAGCGACGAGCAGGTCAAAACAGGAGAGGAGAAAACGCGCGGACAACGGCAAAGTGCGAAGATTAATCTCGCTGAGTGCGGACGCATCACCGTCACGCGGGACAGCGCACGTGACTCTCTGTACGCACTGGGGAAGACTACCGCTGCGGAAAGAAAGCACAGCCGCAGTGCAGTTATAAACGCCCATGTAAAAAACAAAATCCGGTGAATAGAGAAAAAGAACAGATCGTATTGTTTTAACTGGAGTGCACACAACACCAGATTACGAAGACATACATATCGAGCTATATTATAGCGCATCTAATTGGCGTAAGAATAAGGTGTATGTACGCAATGCTGGCTCGCAAGGCTAAAACATTCCATTTCATTTCGCTTACCTGCAGCAAACCGCCTGCCACCCCCTGCAACTTTTCCAGTTGCGCACGGACAGTCTTGCGAGTTAGCGCCATCAATCAGTATTGTCTGAGCCGTGTGGACGAGGGATCAAAACCAGTTTATATGCATACAAAGATATGGGACGTTGTTAATAATCTCGCTCATAGAAAGTAGTCCATATCCGAACGAGATTTCTGTAGACAACGTTAAGAGCAGCGGTAAAGATCTAGCTAATGAAATGAATTGTCACATTGTAAATATAGGTGTATGAAAAAAGGCATTAGAACGACGAAAGTTGAGCTAGTTGGTGATGATTCATAATGCAAAGAAGGGGTAAGGAGCACAGACACGCACACAAGAGAAGTGGACAGCGCGAACGCCGACTATCAACTGAAGGAAGCACTGAGGCAAAAAAAAAAAAGAAGACACAAAACTCCTCTGCGCACGCTCTGGAATGGTAGCACCACGTGATCATCGCGCACACGTGCCAGTCTACGTGAGAAATAACTGTTAAGGCATTTGATCTGTTCCTTATCTAAGGAAACCGAAGGCTGACTCACGCACGTACTTCCACCATTATTGATGCGCCATGCCTCGACAATAAGACGCGCATCTTCATTCCTATGCCTGTACAATATCACGCATTAATCTCACTCAGGCGTGCAGTTACAATCTTGGCAGTCTTGGCAATGTTAGGAAAGATTAGAAGGCGATCCACCAGTTAACGAGCTTTTATGTTCCATTAGCCTCTCATTGATACACCGCCCCATTTGGCCTACGTAGGAATGTCCACAGCTTTTCAATATGAAAAAAGGCAACAGTTCATACAAGAAAACACGTGAACAGAAATAGTGTGCCAGGATCTATAATGCTCAGTCAGTCCGCCTGCATCTTTCCAAGTGGAGCAGATGATTTCTGCATTAAACAATAATGCGGCTGCTGGATATGACGAGATAAGAAATCTTACTGTTAAGCAGGGTTCTGACATGATTAGTCCCTTATTGGCAGATATATTTAATAAAATGCTGGAGCCTAGTGAATTTCCCGATGAATTAAAGATAGCAAAAATTACTAAAGTTCATCAGAAGAAAGGGGGTTAACCAAGGGGCCCGATTTTTATTAGTCATATCATGAAAAGCCAACAAACACTGACACCAAGGACAACATAGGGGGAATTACTTGTGCTTAATAAATGAAATGAAGAAACGATAAATTAATGGAAATTAAAGTGGATGAAAAAACAACTTGCCGCAGGTGGGAACCGAGCCCACAGCCTTCGCATTTCGCGTGCGACGCTCTACCAATTGAGCTACCGCGGCGCTGTTTCCCCATCCACTTTCTTGGGTATTTTATGTGTACTAGTAGAACCCTGGGAGTGTTAGCCAGTGCCACCACTCACAGACCTTGGCGGCGGACGTGGAACGTCCTTTTTGCCGCAGGCGTCACGAGAACGTGATCTTTTTTTTTGGGTGAAGGCAACTGGCCAATACACCCACATATGCTACCTGAAGGCAATATTAATAATTACAGTCATATTTCAGTCCTTCTCCCTTTTTCGCAAATTTTTAAGCGTTTTGTCAACGACAGACTAACAAATTTCTTTACCGCCCATCAAGTGATAACAGAAGCGCAGTATAGCTCCCAGAAAATCCGTAGAACAGGCACTGATATACAGTAAAAATAAGATAGTTAGAAACATTGAAAACAAATTAATATTACTTGATTAATTCTTAGACCTAAAGAAAGGCCTTTGATCCTGTTCAACACAATGTTTTACTCAAGAAGCTGGAGATGTATGGCACACGAGGAGTATCCCTAAACTGATGGATGGATAGATGGATGGATGGATGGATGGATACAACTTTCTTGTACGTCCGGCAAGGTTTAACGCGACCCGGGCTCAGGTCTCCCACGGAGGAACGTCAAGGCCCTGCCTCAACGCCGCCTCACGGGCTTGCTGGACTGCCCACATCTGGATTCCGAGGTCTGAGCTGCGGAGAGCGGCGGCCCACCTCGACGACAGGGTCTCCGGAGTAACTGCCATCTCTCCTATAACTACATTGCACTCCCACAGCATGTGTTTGAGTGTTGCTGGTCCTTCCTGGCACAATTTGCACGTGTCGTCCTGATGCTTATCTGGGAAGATACGTTTGAGACGGAATGGACTAGGGAACGTGTTTGTCTGGAGTTGTCGCCAGGCGACGGCCTGCCTCCTGTTCAATTTGGGACTCGGCGGTGGGTATATCCTTCTGGCGTTCAAATATGCGCTGGTGATGTCGTTGTATCTGGTGAGCCTGTCCCGTTCTGCTCGAGAAGCGTTCGCTATCGTGCGAGAGGCGTTTCCCTGTTCGGCGCGGCGGGTCATGTCTCGCGCCGTCCGGTGCGCCGTCTCGTTTAGGTTCGGGAGCGCGTCGCCTTCCGTGGTGACGTGCGCGGGGAACCATATGATCCTCGAGCTCGCCTAAACTGATCAGCACTCATTTGTGAAATCACTACCAACGTGTGTCTATCTTTATATTTTTCTTTATCGTCTGATAAAATGTTGATAAAGAGAGCCTCACGGCTCTATTTTGGTGCCGATGCTGTTCTCAACGTATATTAATGATATAACAAATATACCGTTTTGCCCTAATATAGTGATGTACGCGAAATATACGAATGTGTCTTTTAGCGGAATGAATAGAAAATGATTGGAGAACATGATAATAATAATAATAATAATAATAATAATAATAATAATAATAATAATAATAATAATAATAATACTTTGTTCAGGAAAACGAGTGGTACAAAGTGCCAAGGATTAGAAAAAAGGTTGCTACAAAAAAGCAATTTGACTGGTCCTAATAACCAGAAGGTCCAAAAAGGCTTGCTTTTTAAGGTAAACACCAATGCTTACCTCAGTCAAACTGGTTAGAAATTAATGGCTCAAATATAAGGGGTGGGGATGCGGGTCTAAAATCGCGATTATCGCCAGAAAAACACATTTTCTAATTCTGTTTATTTTAGATTCCTAAATGTATCGAAACTGACACTGGCAACGTCTCACACCCGAACAATCTCGAGTGAAACTAGCCTAGCAGGACTCTTTGAGGAACTATAAGGCATTGTTTGGGATATCATTGCCCTTAGTGTGGTTAGCACTGCTGAGGGTTGTACAGTGCTCACAAATGGCCACGTCTTCTGTTATAGATGACTTCCACATAAGGAGCGGTACGGAGTAGAATTCCTAATCGATAAGGACATAGCGGCCAATGTTGACAAATTCTACAGCATTAATGAAAGGACAGCACTAGTCGTAATCAAACTTCATAAGTGGTATAGATTAAAAGTAATACAAGCGTATGCCCCAACATCCAGTCCCGATGATGAGGAAGTAGAACAGTTTTATTAAGATGTTGAATTAGCGATGAGAAAAGTACAAACTCGGTATACTGTAGTAATGGGCGACTTCAATGCAAACGTGGGGGAACGGCAGGCTGGTGAATAAGCAATTGGCAACTACGGCGTCAATTCAAGAAAAACTCGAGGAGAGATGTTGGTATAATCGCGGAAAAAAATAGGCTGCGAATAATGAGCACCTTCTTCAGGAAACGTAGCAACAGAAAGTGGACCTCGAATAGCCCTAATGGTGAAACATGAAATGAAATTGATTTCATACTTTATCGCGATCCCAGCATAGTGCAGGATGTAGAAGTGATGGGTAGGGTGAAGCGCAGTGATCATAGGTTAGTGAGCACTAGGATTCACCTCAATTTGAAGAGAGAAAGAGTAAAATTGGTCAATAAGAATCACCCGAACTTAGACGCCGTAAGGGTAAGGGCAGACCAATTCAGGCTGGTACGTGCAAACAAATATGCAGCCTTAGAACAGAGAGATGAAGATGACATAGGGGTAATGAATGAAACCGTAACTAGGCTGGCTTCAGAAGCAGCAATCGAAGTGGGAGGTTAGGCACCAAGGTAACCAGTAGGTAAGCTTTACCAAGTAACAAAGGACCTCATAAAGAAACGACAAAGAGTGAAAGGGTCAAACTCAAGAGATTAGATTGAATTCGCGGAACTGACAAAACCGGTCAACAAGGAGAAAATATAGGATATTCGTAATTATAACGTTGGAAAAACTGAGGAAGCAGTAAAAAATGGACGCAGCACGAAATCAGTGAGAAGAAACTTGACGCAGACAAACCAAGATGTATGCGCTGAAACATAAGCGGCGTAATATCATAACAAATTTCGAAGATGTAGTAAAGGCAGCGGAAAAATTCTATACTAACCAGTATAGTACCCAAAGCAGCCATGATACCTCCATTCAAATTATTAATGAACAGGATACAGAAACTCCTTCTATAACTAGCGTTGAAGTGAGAAGCGCCTTCCAAGACATGAAGCGGCGAAAAGCGGCAGGAGAAGATAAAATAACAGTCGATTTATTCAAAGATGGAGGAGACATGCTTGAAAAACTGGCGGCCCTTTATACGAACTGTCTATATATTTAAGGGTCCCAGAGCACTGGAAGAATGCCAACATTATACTGATCCACAAAAATGGAGACGTTAACGCATTGAAAAAAAAACAAACGATAGGGCCATAAGCTTACTTCCAGTATTATATGAAATATTCACCAAGATAATCTCCAACAGAATAAGGGCAACACTGGACTTTAGTCAACCAAGGGAACAGGCAGGTTTCATGAAGGGTGCTTTACAATGGGCCACATCCATGTCATCAATCAAGTAATCGAGAAATCCACCGAGTACCATAAGCCTCTCTATATGACTTTCATAGATTACGAAAAGGCATTTGATTCAGTAGAAATACCAGCAGTCATAGAGGCATTATGTAATCGAGGAGTACAGAACGCTTACGTAAATACCTTGGGAAATATCTACAGAGGTTCTACAGCTACCTTAATTAGATCTACAATAGAAAAGCAGGAAGATACTTATAAAGAAAGGGGCCAAACAGGGAGACAATCTCTAATGCTATTCACTGCGTGCTTGAAAAAGTATTCAAGCTATTAAACTGGGAAGCCTTAGGAGTAAGGATCGACAGCGAATATCTCAGCCACCTTTGGTTTGCCGATGACACTGTTTTGTTCAGCAATAATGCAGACGAGTTACAAAAATGATTGGGGACCTTAACAGAGGGAGTGTAAGAGTGGGGTTGAAGATTAACATGCAGAAACCAAAGATAACGATCAATAGCCTGGCAAGAGAGCAAGAGTTCAGGATCACCAGTCAGCCTGTAGTCTGTGAAGGAGTACGTTTACCTAGGTCAATTAATCTCAGGAAGCCCTGCTCACGAGAAAGAAATTCATAGAAGAATAAAAATGGATTGGATCGCATACGGCAGACATTGTCAGCTCCTGACTGGAAGCTTAGCAATATCGTTGAAAAGAAAGGTGTACAATTAATGCATCCTACCGGTGCTAACATATGGGGCAGAAACTTGGAGACGTACGAAGAAGCTCAAAAACAAGTTAAGGACCGCGCAAAGTGCGATGGAACGAAGAATGAGAGGCGTAATGTTAAGAGTCAGGGAGAGAGCGGTGTGGATCATAGAGCAAACGCGGATAGCGGATATTCTAACTGACATGGAAAATAATGCAGCTGAGCAGGTCATGTAATGCGTAGGTTAGATAACCGGCGGATTCACCTCAATTTACTGTTAGGGTTACAGAATGTGCGCCAAGACGAGGGAAGCGCAGTCGAAGACGGCAGAAGACTACGTGGAGCGATGAAATGAAGAAATTCGCAGGCGCTAGTTGGATTCGGTTAGCACAGGACAGGGATAATTGGAGATTGCAGGGAGACACCTTCCTCCTGCAGTGGACATAAAGTAGGCTGATGGTGATGACGACGTATAAAGAAGCTCATCACTAAGTTTGGTCACAATGTGCGCCCTGGAAAAGCAGAAAATGAATTTCTCTTGCAGTGAAGGTGGATCGCCGTCGAGGGCACCCATGAGCACTGTATTAAGACGCGGCTGCAAAGCGGGCAGCAAACCAAACACGGAGTGAACAGCCGTGTTGTAAAGCTTGTTTCTAGCGAGTTTTAATTATGAGCGGAGACCTACAATCGAGAATGCAGCAGGCCGCAAAGTTTTAAAGTCTTATCTGCGAACGCAGGCAACGCTGGACGGCTCTAAATCTTAGGAAAAGCGAATACGACTTGGAGCAATTGCTCCAAAGCAGGTTAGAATTGAAGAGGAGGGTCCGACCTATAGAGAGAGGAACTTGAATTATTTTTGGTTCTAAAATAAAATAGCATGTTCTGAAAATATTGAGCTCATTCTTCTTAGTTTGTACTTTTGGGCCGAACACTACCTCTAGGAAGACTGTCAATTACAAATTGCCTCGCCAAAACCTGCTTTCAAAGTATTTCTGGGCTGGTATTTCGTCAGGAACAATATGAGGTGTTGCTAATATTTATAATTTTTATTAACACAAAATAATATTCAGTATGAGGCATATATGACAACAAAACAAATCCTCAAATTGATGACACTATTACAGAAACGTAAAGAAAATCACGCGACTGGTCTTGTCCAGTGCTGCAACCACTCTAGAAGGTATCTAACTAAAGCAATTAGTATGTCTTTATTATTTCTGAAATGCCAGCTTTCCTAAGGTGACATAAGTAATTGTTCCGTATGATAATCATAGCCTCTTTATTTATTTGGTTTGAATTAATCAAATTTAGAATGTGTACTTAAAGCAAAAAGATAGTTAAAACTATAAGATTTTCTAAATATCTGTGCAACGGTTCAAAACTTCATATTCCGCCCCGCATTATCCCTTGAATACTAAGACTAAATTGGTCCATTTTAAAACAGCAAGCAGGAAAAATCGCGAACCTAGTACGTTAATATTTGAAGGCTGCTTATTGGAACAAGTCAGCAAACAGAAACGTTTGGGTGTGTAGCTAGAGAAGACCGCTCATGGAGGACACATGTTAAGTTGTGAGCTGAACTAGCTCGAATTACTCGAAACATATATCAAATACACAAACTAATACGATGTATGGCTAAAGCAAATGTTAAATAGGTCGCTCTTCTATGCCAGAATTAGCTACGTGGCAATGGTATGAGGAACAGCCACGTTAAATAACAATGAGTCGCTAATTATTCCTCAAAAGAAAATATTCCGCATTTTTGATATTACGCTGGAAATCCATAATACTCACGAATGCAGCCACTATATTTAATATGCGAGATGGTAAAAACAGATCAGGTTTACTATTTTAAGTTATTACAGTGGATGTACAAACATTTCCCTTATTTCAAATCCAGTCCCAGTTCAGAGACGTGCCCGATGCGACCGCTATTGACGAAGAACACCGGCAACGTGAACTAGCTATGCGCGGTGAACAATCAGTATTACGTGTGGAAAGGCACAGATGAAAGAGGCTATATACAGGCTATTTACACTGGAGCCAGACCGCCAGGCCGACACTCGCTCGCGCCAAGGCACAGACCCACTTCGTCGTCGTTGTCGCGGCGGCTCGTCCCTTGAGCATCGCTGGATGATATCGTAATACTACCCCCCGGCGGCAAAAGCACCGTCACGGTGCTGTTAAATATCCAAGGCGCATGGAGAGTTGTAGGGTTTGAGTCGGGACGTGGACAATGTCACTGGTTGTCACAGCGGAGGACGTAGAAGGCGTGGCTAGAACGATTTCGTAGGTGACATCGGTCACTTGGCGGAGCACGCGATATGGGCCTGTGTAGCAGGAAAGCAGTTTTTCACAAAGGCCTACTTTACGCGATGGTGACCAAAGCAACACGAGGGTGCAGGGCGCAAAATTGACACCATGGTGACGTAGGGCGTAGCATTGCTTTTGTTTGCCTTGAGAGACTTGTAGACGAGCGCGCGCAAGTTGGCGATCATGGTCAGCATGGGCGATAGCATCACGGGCATAAGCGCTAGTTGAAGCTGTGGTGGACGGCAGCACAGTGTCCAGTGGTAGCGTCGGTTCACGGCCATACAAGAGGTAAAAAGGCGAAAACCCAGCAGTTTCGAGACTGGAACAGTTGTAGGCAAAGGTAATGCAAGGTAGAGCCTGGTCCCAGTCACGGTGGTCGTCTGAAACGTATTTTGATAGCATGTCTGTAAGAGTGCTGTTCAAACGCTCAGTGAGGCCGTTCGTTTGAGGGTGGTAGGAGGCGGTAAATTTATGCTGCATTGAGCAGGCACGCATGATGTCGTCAATGACTTTGGCTAAGAACGTACGGCCACGGTCTGTTAGCAATCGACGCGGAGCACCATGAATCAAAATGATATCATGCAGGAGGAAGTCCGCACATCAGTTGCGCAATGGTCGGAAGAGCGCGGGTTACGGCGTAGCGGGTCGCGTAGTCCGCCGCGACTGCAACCCACTTGTTTCTTGATGTAGATTCCGGAAATGGGCCGAGAAGGTCTAAGCCGACACAATGGAAGGGCTAAGCAGGGATGTCGAGCGGCGGCAGGTAACCAGCGGGGAGCTGGGAAGGCTTCTTGCGTCGTTGGCAAAGTTCACAAGTGGCAACGTAACGTCGTACGGAACGGGCAAGGCCCGGCCAGAAAAAACGGCGACGTACACGGTGTTATATACGGGACCTTTTCCTGAGCCTCCTTCGAGTTCACCAGACCACATCGAATCGCGCCACAGCTAATTAAGGCGCGTATACCACATTCCCGAGGCGCGGCACGTGCAAGCAGGTTGGCGGCCCCCACCTCGTACGCCGCATCTGGAGCTATTCACTGCTTCACTCTTCCCGAAAGTGAAGCGAGAGCCTGGCACTGTTCCAGGTAACGTGGGTCCAAGTGGCAAGACGGGTGTAATGTACCGTGAAGGCTGGCAGCGTCGCCCCCTTCCGCCAATTTGTGACGGCGCTTGCAAGTCAGCAAGGCAATACCGCAGGGAGAAAGCCCTCGGACAATTGGGGCCCAAGGAGCGACCCTCTCCGCCTTGGTGACGGTAGTTGCAGACCGGGACGGCAAGAACGCAGAGAGAAGTAAGCACTAGGACAATTGGGGACCAAGGAGCGACCCTCTCCGCCGGGTGTGACACAATCGCACGGGCGCCTACCATTGGCCGAAAATGACGACACCTGAGCGGCCTCGCCGATTGGCCGAAAATGGCGTCACCTTAGCGGGCTCGCCGATTGGCCGAACCTGACGTGTCTTCGAGACACCGAAGGGCTTAAAAGCCAGAGACCGGGAGCAGCAAGAGAGCATTCCTTCATTCATCTCTTTCGAGCTTCTTGCCACAGGCTGCAGCGTCTGAGTTGCTGCCGGCCCGTAATGACTTCATGACTGTTAATTTCTTTGTACTCCCACTGTACATAATGGAAATAAACCTCCAAAGTACTCCTCAACTCCGATATCTGGTTGACAGCGGTGTGATCGTCCTCCAACTCCAACAACGGTCATAGGTTCGAGATACGCCGAGGTGTCCTGCCGTTGGTGCGTCCTGAAGCTCTTCTAGAACGGTTGAGCGGAGGTGTTTAGGTATGACAAGTAGGAACTCAGAGCCGTCCGGATGAAGGTTACGACGGTACAGCGTACTATCGCGGAGGACGAAGAGGCGTAGAGCAGCATCGGCCGGAGAGTGTTCAAAACGGTCGATGAGTGCTCTGATGTAGGCATCACGGCGTTGCTCGTCGGCGAAATGAAGCAGCTCGGATACAGAGAATACGCAAGAAGCACTGGCAATATTGGAGGAGTCAGGGTCGTCAACAGGGTAACGTGACAAGCTGTCAGCATCTTCGTGCAGGCGGCCCGAATTGTAGACCACGGAATATGAAAATTCTTATAGCCTCAAAGCTCTTGCGTACTCCAGGGCAGCGTATCGTACTGCTCCCAAAAAGTAACCGTGCCTGCCTATCGAAGCTCGACCGACGTTGCTTATTGGGTAGCGTGGCGTTGTCGGCGGGCTGCAGGCATCCGGTAGACCATGGCGACCAAGCAAGGGCGAGACGATTTTCTAGAGCGAAACTTGCACGGTTTCTTCAAAGGTAGATGAAAGAAAATGAGAAGCGCATGAAGTGATCAAAAGTACATTTCGGAGCCTCTTAAATAGGCTCTCGACAATCGTGGGCGGGATCTTGCTTCCGTCGATGTCACGTGGCAGGCACAGAAAGAGGGCCCCTTATCCTCTGGCTATACCGAGCCTGCTGAAGGAAGAAGTCATCCCGCCTCCCGGAATTGTAGACGCCTGTCCGCCTTTTCTGCGCTTTGTGGGTTCATGGAAGTTCTCTTCTAGGCCCCATTCGAGGAAAGGGCCTCTCTAAACACACACACACACACACACGCACGCACGCACACACACACACATACGCACGCACGCACACACACACACTAGAGGCTGTACACTGCGGGGCTTCCGGTAGACAGGCACACTCGAAACGGTGTAAGATTCGTCGGACGATCTCGCCGCTGCCAATAATTTGTTAGAGTTGTCGGACGATCTACGAGCTGTAGGCCGATCTCACCGCTGTCATTCAGATGTAATATTTGGCAGTCGTAGCTGTAAGAAGGAGCTTGACTATTCGTCGGGACTTAGGAGAGCAGGATTTATTTACATGTTATTTACAGTTGAACATGAGATACAGCGACAGTCTAGCGTGACTCCCAAATGGCGCCCGCAGGATGAGTATACAGCAAACAGCTTACGAGCACACAGCTCACGAGTACATTGACGAGCACGACAACGAGCACACACTAGCAGCCGACAATCGCTGCTTATATGCACTCCGCTCGACGTTATAGTTCGACGGCATTGTAGATGACCCGCCCTTTTGGAGGAGCGGGCTCTCGACTTGGAGGAGAATGAGGGCTCACACACACGCACACAGACACACACGTTCACGGTCCGAAATCGACACCACACGAATTTCGTAGAACTCGGAGCCGTTCCGAGTAGCGCGCGCGGGTAGCACATTGTCTTGCGTCTTGGTCGACGCGTGGGAAGGAGCCTTCGTCGGCTTTCCCGCGGCAACTCCCCTACCCGTAGCAGATCAGGTCCGCGTTGTCGTGTTGCGCACAAAGCCTGCCCCATCGAACTCCTTCAGGCACAACGGCGACGAGGCTAGAGCGTAACGGTGTCGGCTTCAGCACAAAGCCTGCTTCGTCAAACGCATCCTAGCTGAAGTGACGGAGAGTGGAGGATGCGCGCATTGTTCCCGACACAAAGTCGGCTTAGTCACGCCGTGGCTAGAGGTTGGCGGCGGCGTTCCAAGATGAGGTTGCCACCGCTGGCGTAAATGGCTCGCAAACTTGCACTGCAGCTGGCCGTTCTTAACAACGGTCACGGCGAATTATAAAGTGACGCTTCATTTCGACGAGGCCTGGTGAAAGGTCCGGTGAGAGAAAGTTCATTCTGCACGTGGATCAGGACGCCCACAATAGCAGGCGAAGTCACGCCTCATTTCGACGAGGCAGGGTGAGAGGGTCGGTTGAAATTCCTTTCGCCAGGTGCTCTCAGACGCCAACCCTAACAAAGCCCATCGACCAAGCTGTCCTGTAGGATCTTTTAGCGATGAGAGCCAGCAGAGATCATGATGGTCAGTGACTACGGAAAAAGGGTGACCGTAAGGTAAGGATGGAACTTCGCAACCGCCCGGACTACAGCAAGGCATTCTCGTTCCGTAATGGAATAGTTGCGCTCCGATGGTTAATAATTGCGCTCCGATGGAATAGTTGCGCTCCGATGGTTAAATAGAATCAGTCAACATTTTTTCAACATAAATCCTTTTTCTTGCGTCACCTTGCAGTTTACATAGTATGTGCTCATTTTTTAGGTCTGTTTGCCCCTCCATGACAGCGTATTTATTCTGTGTGATACGCCGTTGTTGCTTTGAGAGAAAGGTTTCGCATTTTTGTTAAGTTATTTGATTTGTATACCTTCAATGAGTGTTGAATTTCTAAAATTTGTATTACTTTCTTGTAAAAATTCATATTTTTGTACTCGTAAACTGATGTACGTGAGCTTTTCTATACGTTATGTGAAGCAGATAACTTGCGTTTTTTCTTTTCTTTTTGATTTCTTATTTTAGACACCTACAAATGCGTTTACAGCTGTGTCAACTCAAACAGAATACGTTTCGATGTGGAATAGATTGTGCAAAGGGGGCTATGGTCAAGTCAAGGAAATACCTGCCTTTGGCCACAGCCTCCTCTTAGAGCCTGTCGGGAAGTCAAATAACGGGGAACAAAATATATGGGGCGTTTTATTTTATCGTTAACAGCATTTTTCGTGATCACACATGAGATGTGCCAGAATTGTACTTCCTGAGCTAGTATAATCTCAGAGTCGGATATTATATGCACACAAATGAAAGTGAATGTATGACTAATTAACAAAATTTGGCCAATAATTTTTAAACTGTTTACTTTATGTTACATTTTACAATTTACGAATTGTAGCCGGTGTCTTTTAGGTCGCATCCACTTGGAACTAATTCTGAGGATGGCACCAGCGTCGAGATACGCGTTCCGAAAATTTGAGACGAGATGCATAGGTGTTCCAGAAGCTTTCCAGCTTCGATGCATAAAAACGCATTTTCTTAGAAAAGTAAGTTGAACAACAGCGTATTTTTGCGGCAAGTTATATTGCGCTGACCTCAAAACCGCTGCCGGTTTCAAAATTTGTTCCAAGTGGGCGAGCTTTATGCACTGACTGGCTTCAATTCGCGTACTGCAATAACATCGCTAAGTATACGGAATGCGAAGAGCAATCACGGCAGCTTCGAGCCATCCGCGGCAGGGCAGAACAAAAATACAGGCAAACCAAATCAATCCTAGATCTTAGAGAGGCTAGACCCACTCAGAAGAGGACTCCGCGACATGTTGACACACTCCAAGCCCGTAGCTTGAAACAATAAATGAATTCATGCATGCGTGTTTCACAAGTGCGGAGGAATATACAGGACGCCACCCGCAGTAGTGCCGCCCTTTCAGGTTGGTTGCTATTTGCCGGGCATGCGGAGAGATACACGTGTACATGAGTATTCCTACCCAAGGGTTTCTCCTTACGACGCCAATAACGACACTAAATTTTCTTTGGACGGTAGAGGTATACAGCTTCGCTGCAGAAATTAAAGTCAAGTAACTTTCCCTCTTTTAAAACCTGCCAAGTCATCTTTGCACGCAACATCATATCGTACAGTCACACTGGCAAGCTGAATTGGAAAAATGATGGGGAGGATGGTGATGACGCGCCTTGATGATGATGATGATGATGATGTATAGGGTTTTGTGGCGCAAGGGCCAGCCATGGCCAAAGAGCGCCAAGCAATGGTGTTATGTACTCTGTGAGAAAAATAACAACAAAGGGTACGGTGGCTGTCTATGACGAGACAGTGTGGCTGTATAGAGGCATAAGACAAGAAGCAGGATATGAACATGTTAACAAAATGACAATGGCTTGTGAGGTGTGCTGTTAACCTAAAAGTTATACCATGAAGGTGTGAGGTACTAAAGACGTATATATGTCAGTAGCACTACTGCCTCAACGAGGTCCTTAAGTGAAAGGGCTCGGAGGGAAGTGCTATACAAAGGACTGCTTTCGCAGCAGGAGCCTCTGATTAGAGGCCGTGCTACGAAACATGTGGGCCTAGTATTTGTAATGCGTCAACATCCCGTAAAAAGTTAAAAACGGTTTTCGGGTTAAAAAGCGGGTCAGCACCAAGGAACATACATAGGTGTAAAGGGATCTGCTGTCGGTACGCTAGAGGGAAGTGCTTTTTCCTTTGAGATTCTGCTTCGCGACACTCCAGCAGGACATGGAGGACGGTCAGTGTCTCGCCACATTTATGACAGGTTGGCGCTTCGCTACCGGTCAATAGATAAGAGTGTGTGTCATAGGTGTAGCCTATCCTAAGGCGGCAGAAAATGACTTCAGTTCGCCGTGTTTTTGTTATTGGTGCGTAATTTCCTAAGTGTGGCTTAATTAAATGGAGTTTATTGGAAGTTTCAGAATCCCACATCTGTTGCCAATGCCTTCTAAGTTTTTTGCGCAAAAATAGCTTTAAGTCTGAAGGTGCGATACCTATGGAAGAGTTGCCGGCTTTTTTTGTAATGGATTTGGCAATTTCATCAGCCAGCGTGTTGCCCTCGATGCCCCTGTGCCCAGGCACCCAACATACTATGACGTGTTTATTACACGAATATAATTTGCACAGGAGTGAATATAGATTGGTGAGTATGGGATTCTTGAGGTTCTTGAGTGACATCAGAGATGTTACGACAGATAGGGAGTCTGTAAATATAATGGCTTTCTGTAGCTTTGTTTTCTTGATTTGTTGAACAGCAGACAGTATTGCGTAAGCCTCTGCGGTGAAGATGCTAGTTTCCGGGTGCATAACGTTGGATTCGGAGAACGATGGGCCGACAGCTGCATAGGCAACGCCAGCGTGCGACTTCGAAGCGTCAGTGTAAAATTCTGTGTACGGGTACTTGTGCTGGAGTTCTAAGAAATGCATTCTTATGCGTGCCTCCGGAGCGTGTTTTGTAACGTCTACGAAGGATGTGTCGCATTCTATATGCTGCCACTGCCACGGCGGCAGTGGCTTTGCTGCGACCATAAGGCTTTGCTCAAGAGTCAGAACTTCCATTTCCTCAGAAAGTTTTCTAACGCGCAGAGAAAATGGTTATCTAGCTGCAGGTCGATTATCAAACAGCTTTGCAGATGCGAGGTGGTTTATGGTTTCGTAACACGGATGGTCGCGGTTCGCGTTAACTTTCAGAAAGTAAAGGAAACTGCAGTAGGACCTCTGAAGTTGAAGCGACCACTCGTTGGCTTCAACTTAGAGACTCTCTAGAGGACTCGTCCTGAAGGCACCGGTAGCCAAGCGGATACCTAAGTGATGAATAGGATCAAGAATATTTAAGGCGCTTGGAGTGGCAGACTGGTAAACCACGGCCCCGTAGTCTAGGCGTGTACGTATCAGGCTTTTGTAGACATTCATCAAGCATTTCCTGTCACTGCCCCATGTTGCATGCGACATTATTTTCAGAATGTTCATTGTTTTTAGGCACTTGTGCTTAAGATATCTTAGGTGCGGAATGAAAGTTAATTTTTTATCCAGAATAATGCCCAGAAATTTGTGTTCTGTGTTTACAGGTATGCGCTGTCCATTTAAGTCTATATTGGGATCTGCGGTCAGTCCTCTCTTTCGTGTGAATAACACACATGAGCTTTTATTGGGATTGATTTTAAAGCCATTTTCTCTTGCCCATTTAGACACTTTGTTCAGTCCAATTTGGATGTGTTGTTCACAGATTGCGAGGTTACATGACTTGAAACCGATCTGTATATCATCTACATATAGGGAGTAGAACATGCCATGCGGTATTGCTGAACGCAAGGAGTTCATTTTTATGATGAAAAGCGTACAGCTGAGTACGCCTCCCTGCAGCACCCCAGTTTCCTGTGTATATGGTCTGGACAGAGCATTCCCAACTCTAACGCGGAACGTGCGATTTAATAAGTAGCTTTCAATTATGTTAAGCATATTCCCGCGGATACCAATTTCTGAAAGATCTCGTAATATTCCAAACCGCCACGTTGTATCATATGCTTTTTCCATGTCGAGGAACACAGACAGAAAAAAACTGTTTGTGTATAAAAGCGTCGCGGATATTTGCTTCTATGCGAACAAGATTGTCTGTTGTAGAACGGCCTTCTCTAAAGCCGCATTGATAAGGATCGAGCAGTTTGTTTTCTTCAAGGAAATGTAAGAGCCTGCGGTTTATCATTTTTTCATAATGTTTGCAAAGACAACTTGTTAAAGCAATGGGACGGTAACTTTCCACTGAGGATGCATCTTTACCTTGTTTTAGAATGGGTACTACGATGGCTTCTCTCCATGCCAGTGGAAGGAACCCAGTTGCCCAAATAGTGTTAAAGAGGGACAGCAGAACCATTTGAGCGTTAGAGTCCAGATGCTTGATCATATCATACATAATACGGTCGGCTCCGGGAGCAGAGCTTTGACAAGTGTTTAATGATGCTCTGAATTCCGTAACACTGAAGGGACGGTTGTAAGGTTCGTTTTCACCACACTTTCTATTGAACGGCTTGCTTTCTGCAGATTGTTTCAGTTTATGGAAAGACTCCGAATAATGTTCGGAGCTGGACACATGCTCGAAATGCTGTCCAAGGGCGTTAGCCTGGTCTTCAAGGTTATCGCCTTGGACATCGACCAAAGGCAGGAGGTAAGGTTGGTGGCCTACTAATTTTTTTAACCGACTCCATACTTTTCCTTCTTGTTTGTAGGAGTTAATGCCGGAGACATTTTTCTCAGCTTTTCCTTTTAGCAGTGCACCGTGTTCGTCTTCCTTGGGACTTTATATGTTTGAAGTTAATAAGGTTCTCAGTTGTTGGAGAGTGGCGCAGCATGCCCCAAGCCTTATTCTGTTTTTTTTTTCTTTGCATTCCTGCAATCCTCGTTCCACCAGGGCACTCGCCTTTTCTTCGGGGCCCCGTTCGTTTGTGGGATGCACTCCAATGCGGCGTAAATCATAAAAGCGGTAAAATAAGCAACAGCGTCATCTATATTAAAATCGTTAAGAGCGTTTCGAGGCATATATGTCAGCGTCTTAAGTTTTTCCCAGTCTGCAGATGCAATCTTCCATCGAGGGTCATGTGGGAAAGGATCATGTTCTTTTGTAGATTGCAGAATCACAGGAAAATGGTTACTGCCATAAGGGTTCTGGATAACTTTCCAATCTAAACGGGGTACTAAGGTCGGGGATGCTATGCTTAAGTCTATGGAACTGTATGTGTTATGTGAAAGGCTGTAAAATGTTGGTTATTTCTTATTTAGCACACAGGCGCCTGAAGAGAACAGGATTTGTTCTATTATTCGACCTCTTGCGTCGCATCGGGAATCCCCCCAAAGAGTATTGTGTGCATTAATATCCCCAACCAATATGTATGGATCTGGCAGGGCATCTATAATTCCCTCGAGTTCTGTTTGATGGAGCCGAAAGTTAGGTGGTATGTAGATAGAACAAATGCTAATTAGTTTTCCAAACAATAGGGCCCGAACCGCAACTGCCTCAAGAGGTGTTTGAAGTTACAGAGCACGGCATGCAACGAACTTATCAGCTATTATTGCTACACCACCGGAAGAGGTGTTGGCATCGTCACGGTCCTTGCGAAAAATGGCGAATTGCGTCAGAAAGCCTGACTGTGTTGGTTTTAGATGTGTTTCTTGTACACACAGCACCTTGGGATTATATTTACGTAACAGTTCTTTGACGTCGTCGAGGTTGTGGAGGAGACCTCTAACGTTCCAATGTAATATTGATGTATCCATGTTGTTATTAATATGTGCTGTGTGTTTAGCAAAGAGAAGCTACTTTAGGCCCACAGGGCTCTTTCCAGGCGCCGTGATGCGGGTTTTGTCCTTTTTGGCACGCTCCTGAGAACTGCGCCGAGCCTTCGGCGTCTGGGACGCCAACGCACTTTGTGATGTATCCATCGCCTCTGACGAGGCGCTGGATGTCCGCTCGCGGGTGTTTCGGGCTTCTCTACGCGTGCAGAGGCCCTTGAAGCACTAGAGACCGCAGACCCTGAGGGCTGCTGGCTCTTGCTGGGTGGCGGACCAGCACTAGCTGGTCCTGCAGTGGGGGCGAGTGGCGATGCCGCCGGTCCACTCTGGGTGGTCCTAACAGCCGCCGAGTACCGTTGTGGCCGTGCCCCCAGCCGTGCCACTTCGGAAAATGTAGGTCCCTGTGCAATAGAAAGACGCTTGCGCGCTTCTTTGAATGAGATATTTTCTTTTACTTTAAGTGTTATGACTTTTTTTCTCTTCTTCCATGAAGGGCAGGAGCGAGAATAAACGGCGTGTTCACCGTCACAGTTTGCACAGTGAAGTGGGTCGTTGCAGTTGTCAGCAGGGTGGTCATGGGACGCGCACTTTGCACAGGTGGTACCGCCTCGGCAGCTCTGAGAGCCGTGGCCGAATCTTTGGCATTTGAAACATCGTCGTGGATTTGTTATGTACGGTCTGACATTAATTTTCATATGGCCTGTTTCGATGCTTTCGGGGAGTGTGCTGGTACAAAAGGTAAGGATCAGGTGTTTTGTGGGTATTTCCTTGTCATCTCGGCGGATCTTGATTCGTTGTACATTCGCGACATGCTGCTCCTTCCAGCCCTCTAGCAGCTCTGCCTCAGTCAGCTCTAGAAGGTCCTGCTCTGAAACTACACCTCTTGTGCTGTTGAGGGAACGGTGAGGGGTTACTGAAATTGGGGTTTCACCAAATGAAACAAGATTTGTCAATTTGTCATGTTGCGTTTTGTCACGAACTTCAAGGAGAAGGTGCCACTGGCCATTTTAGTAATTTTGTATCCAGGGCCTAGTGTGTCAGTGAGGCACGTCGCAACAACAAATGGAGAAAGCGTTCTTACAGTCCTTTGGTTCGTTTCGGTATGGATGACGCGAAAATGTGGGAAAATATCTTTGCTCTTGGCGAAGAAGTTAAAGGGTTCATCGGTGCGGCCTCTTTTCAAAAGAGGTCGATCAGGTAGCTTTGGGAATGAGCTAAAAGCCATAGAAATTACTGAAATTTCGGCAGCTGTGCCAGCCACCCACCATGGAGCCCAACACGGGGACATGACAAGATTCCGTAACAATGCAGCCTGCCAGCGCCAGCAGTACACAGCCACTATAACCTAATGTATATACCCAAGTTTGGATATATTACACACGGTTAACCCTCGCCGCCAGGAAATATGGAAGTGAGAAGAAGGGAAAAGAAGACAGGAAAGATGAAAAGGATAGAGAGAAAGGCGAAGATTGGAGAGGAGGACAGGAAAAGGCGACTGCCGATTTCCTCCAGGTGGGTCAGTCTGAAGGTGCCGCCTATGTGAAGCCGAGGCCGAAGAGGTGTGTTGCCTCCGCCGGGGGGCCTTAAAGGTCCAAACACCCAGCATCGGCTCAACCCCCAGGATCCCCTTTTCCCCAGACACCGCTAAGCCGCGCACGGCTACACGCGGGAGGGTCCGACCCTCGTGTGCTCGGGTACGTGGTGTCGCAACACACCAAACGCCTGCTTACGCAGACGCCCCTGCGGGGGATGACGCGCCTTCTGTCGTATATTGAGGGGTATAGGATGTCTATCCATAAGCTATGGCTCGCTATCAGCATGGTCGATGATCAATAGACAATGTGATTTATCTAGTGACGTCGGCCCTGCAGAAATGCCTTAAACGACTAAGCGTGGCGCTATTCCGAGACGTCAAAGGAGCGTACGATAATGTGGCACATGAGGCGATGTAGGACGCCTTGGAGGCTGTAGGAACAGGTGATCACATAAAGTACGGTTCGAAATGGCGACCGATCAATCCGCCCATTCTGCCCACTTAGAGTGGTAGATAGGTGTCAATTCCACTCGCAAGAACAGATGCAGCAGCTACACTTCGCCGCATGGCACGCTCTAGAAGACTGGCCTTGTGGAAGGGAACGGGTTTCACCAGCAGACGCCTACATTTCTTCAGACAAAGAAAACCCATTTTTTTCCTGGCTTTCCTGGCTCTTGACTTGAAGATCTGCCTACCACCTGGGTTACCAATATGTTAAAAAAATTGTTGTGCTGGCTGTGGCTTGGTGTCGCGTTTACCAAGTCATACTAGGTCATAAGAGCCGACAGCATACTTGTGACGCTTGTAGCTATGAAGAAAATATCTCGCACCTTCCGGTAAACCTGTCCATGTTATAGCACAAAGAGGCAAGGGCTGTGTGCCACGTTAGACAACACTGTGGACAGCAGTCACAACGCACGCTTACGCTAAAGGCAGCCACAAAACTGGTTTACTTCCTGCGATCTATGTACCTGCGAGATATACTGTGCTAGTGACGCATGCCACTTTAAGCTTATGCGCCATTACCGGTTCTGTCCTCGCCTTTCTCCCTTCTTATTTCTTCACATCCCCTTTTCCTTTTGACACGTGCAGGGTAGCAAACCAGACTTCTCTGGTTAACCTCCGAGCCTTTCCTTTGTTCCTCTTTTTTCTGTGTCTATCTCTGCATCTCTCAGTTGAATAAATTGACGTGCCTGCGCAAACCTGTCCTTTTAACTCGCAGGTGGTCCAACACGTTTTCCCCATTCGATAGCAAACACGTAAACGACATTCTCGTGAAACTAAAGAAAATCGATGTTATGCTTCTGGTCGCAAGAGGGGCCGGGCTTCTAGTAAAGTTAAAGCACTCAGATATAGGGGGACCGCCAGTTAGCCTTGAGAGCAGTTGCTTAACCTTTAGAAAGCCTTCCTGTCACCGCCTTTTGTTCGCAAACCACGGCGTCAAAATGCAACACCTCAACGTGGGTGTCCTTCACCTTGGCTTTCATCGCTTCTATTTTCCATTAGTATAAGAACGCTTGTTAGTACGTAGTTATAGTAAATAGCACTATTCATTCGAAAAATAAGAATCGTAACATGGAACAAACATGATCCGTCCTTCAATTGGTCGGTGACGCATACAGGGTCTCAGCACTTAAAGCAACTTGTTCAACTCAGCACCTCAGCAGGCTATAGAAGCCTCACATATATGGATGAGAGGGGTGGTGGTGAGGTCAGCAAGAAACGCATAGCTTTAAATAAAGCATGGGAAATTACTGCGACTTATTGCATTTACTGTTCCAAGCCCATCCAGACAGTGTGCTGCTAAGTTGGGAGTTTACGCTAGAGAAATTACTCTTCTAATGTATCATTCTTCTTCACACACATTACTTCGTTGAGAATACGATCCGAGATGCTGGTAAAATACCAGTGAGAGCTGTAAACAGACTTCTGCCTACGCAACGCAAATTGTTTATTTTCTTGAGTTTATGTGATACGAAGGATGCTGCCCAACGGGCAAAAGAAAAGAACAATAATAGACAGGTATATGATCATCATTATGCAAACAAAGAAAAGCTTGCATCTTATTCGTTTTCACATGTAGGCGCCAGTCAGAGTCTCTGCGCAGTAGCTGACGGGCAATTAAGTTGTGTTTTGCATAATGTATTCCGTCTTTTTTTCATGCAACTTCACAGCACGAAGCAGTCACCTTCGTTCTGCTGCTTGCACTGACTGCACTAGGAAGAATTTCCTTGTTTCCTTCTCTCGGTGAACCTAGGTAAAAGCTATGCGTACGTGCACGTAGAAACCGGTTTCCGAATAATTAATCAGAGCGCTAAGCCTCCTCCTGCACGTTCCGTTGCTTGTCTTAATTGCTTGCGTGCGGACTTGCGGCGTTCTCATGAGCCACTATTTCCGCCATCGTCAATGAACTTGCCAATACGCTTCTTGTCGCGTCAATGCTAAGTGGCGCTTCGGTGAAGTACAGTTGTTAATAGAGACCCGTTTAGGGTAGAAAAATTTAAGCGTGAACTACTCGTTAATACATCATCAACCTATTTGCTTCCGCTCCGACAAGTCAGTGGGGCGTTCCTCCCGTCTGTGCAACATATTGACCGGCGCTTCTAGCTTCGTTCTTCATCGTATGCGAAGAAGCGCAGCTATCCAGAAGAGCAGCTCTGGGTCGTTCAGATGGCCGAAGACGCCGCCAGAAAGCAAAGACTGGCCGCCGCCTGAGGAAGGGGGGCACTAGGGGTTAGTCTCTCGACCCCCGGCACCCACGGACCCCATCAAGGACACAATAAAGTTTTATATATCTCTCTCATCGTATGCGCACCCTCTCTCCGGCTTATCCTGTACGAGCAATCATTGCTTACGTCAGCGCTTTTGTAAGCATGTATAATCATAATCTGCAAGGCATGTTCAGTCACAAAAGTTCGAGGCTTATAGGAAGTAATTTAAATCTTGTTGAGCGGACACAGACACGAAGGGCGTTCCAGTTAGACCCGCTTTTTTTAATTCTAATTTCTTTTTATTTTTTAATTCTTCCCTCTCTGTCGTCTGTCTAACCCCTATCTCCCAACCCCAGTGTAGGGTAGCAAACTGTAGACTAATATCTGGTTATCCTGTCGTCTTTCTCTTTATCCTTTTCTCTTTATCTCTCTCTCTCTCTCTGTTTATGTTGAGCGGTACACAATTCCTTCTTTCTTTTCTTTTTCTTTCTTTATAGCGAAGGTTTATATGGCTGGGAACCCGGGATTCGTTCGCGTCCGTCAACAGAAAGCTATCATCACCAATTGATCACATCACCGTAAGCAAGCAAAATATGCAATGGCTCATAGCCCCGTAAGGCAAAGTCTATAGACAAGCACTCAGCAAAGTGAAGCAAACAGTGCTTGCATTCTTTGGAATCACACATACAACAAACAGAAGAGCATATCGAAAACTGTCATCATCAATGGCTCATACCGCCATAAGCAAACAAAAACCGCAATGGCTTACACCCCCGTAAGGCAGAGGCTACAACCACTCAGCAAAGTGCAGCGAACAGTGCATACATATTGTTTTCACCGCTCTAGCTTCATCGGCAGGGGGAAGTCCAAGCACGTGCAAGATGGCGTTTCACATCAAAAAAAGAGCGAGCGCGTTTGCAAAAGCAAACCATCTGTGCTTATCACAAAGAAAGAGTGTCGGTTTTTATGGGGGTTTGTTTGACATCTTCAATGTGTCTGATTGGTTTCCTCCTTTTGCATGTGCGCTTGCGCAGGAAAAGCGGTGTTTAAATGTACGTGGATGTATCAATAAATGAGTTTTAAATACGGCGACAGTGTGTGTGTCCTCCCCCTGGTCCTGCGTCTTGGTTTTTGCTGGTTCGTTTTTCGCTTAACAGGTGTACCAACTAGCCCACCAATTCACACTCCGGGTGCATACATTCTTTGGAATCACGCATACAACATACAGAGCAGCATACGTTTCAATGAAGAACGCGCTGAATAAGAAACCGTGGCAACAACGCGCTCGAGCTCACAATTCGAAGCACGTGTCGCTCCCTGCATCGCACTTACGCAATGCTGCAGCGGCGACGCCAGCTTGCGACGAGGAGTGTGACGTGCCTAACCTTTCGTATACGAAATAGCCAGCCCAACAACCGATGTCAATGTTGTTGCAGCACCACCAGGGGTGGCGGCGTGCTGTCAAGGTTACGATTACGTCCACTCCTACCATTAGTCTAACATCGCACTGCTGCAATTACTCTAAAACCATAAAGCATTGCATACCCGCCTCAGCAGTTGTAGTGGTGGTTGTCAACAGTTTTGCTGGACATCCACTTTCGCAGGGCTAGCGAGTTTGTTTCGTTCTTTCTTTTGCCTAAGTACTGGCCCTGGTTGAGGCTTCAGTGCCCAATCAGAAAAGTTTTAGTTGTAAACGTTTTAGGGAGAGACAAGCCTTGCTAAAGTTGACGAGCCACCTTTGACAATATTAGCGGGGTTGCGGTATAGCGTGGCTAAACGCGGTTAATAAGACCTAAGATAGCCAATGTAAAAGAGGGCTAAGGAAGAGCACCACCAAACTACTCTGCCCTTGTGCTTATGTTTCCCACGTAGCTTGCGCAATTTCTTGAACCAACATCGGCCTAACCCCCTCCCGTCCTCGTACGTGTACTGTGTGTGGCCTGGCCTCAGCCCCCCTGTAATGAATTTTGCTTGCGAATGCCGCCTCCACCAGCTGGGTTCCCCGTGGATAATGCTTTGTTGCCGGCGGCTGCGTTCCTCGCGGTCAACACCACTTTTGCCTTTCACTGATCGAAAGCCGAAGAAAATGTACTAGGCTTCAATGAACATTCCAGAACGTCCGTGAGTGCTTTCTTTTTTCTTTCTACTCGGTGTGCAGTGCGTAAGGAGAAGAACAACAAAACAGAGACGAGCTCTGCAACGCCACACTGATGTGAGGAAGTCGACATGCGCCGACTGCAATGCGTCCACCGTGGCACGCATAGCACGACAACAACGGCGGAAGAAGCGTATTAGGCACTTGCGATTAAAAAATAAATAAATAAATAAATAAATAAATAAATAAATAAACAAACAAATAAACAAAAGACAGCAACGATAAGCTAAGACTCTTAATCCATAGGTTCCAATTTATTGTGTTCTTTATGCATTCTTTGCTCCTGTGGCTTCCACATTTACTAGGTATAGCGCGAATTTGCGCTGCTTAATTTTACTTCTTTACAAGAAACCTTGGCGAGAAGCAGTCTTTTGTGCCACAGCTGTAAACTTTCGCAAACAACGAGCAGCTCAGCAAAATCGGGACGCGAAATGCAGCTGGAGTGCATTAGTGAACATTTCTTCGCATCAACGTTTTTCCGACGACACCTCCCACGCATCGATACAAAAAACTGCTCAGGAGTCTCGCACCGCGTTACATTTTTCCAAGCAATAAAATTGAAGTAATCAACATGAACAAACGCTTCAGATTAGAAAGGTTTGCGTATACACATGTGAACATTGCAAGCCATATAATTATCTATTGTAACGCACCGTTAGTTTAGTGGGCCAAAACTGAGCGGGCTGCTTTGAAGCGCAGCGCTCTTCTGATTGTTGGTTCTATCATTCTAAGCACCTTCGTCGTGTGTGCTGTGAAGCTCTTCTCATAGCGGGAAACGGGAATGACGTAGAAGGATATAACACTCATGAATTGTTGAACGTGGCAAAAACACTCAAAGTGCTTCGATCAGCGGAAGTGGTGAAACCTCACCGATTCCTAGGGGTTATTATCGACAGAGACCTTTCGTGGAGCACCCACATCTCATACTAAAGGAAGAAGGTTACTGCTATCGCCCATATACTAATGTTTCTTGCCAGTAAAACGTGGGTACATCCGTGGCATCTGTGATTCAACTATACAGGGCGCTCTTCCTAGGATACTTGGGATATATTACACCAGCACTGTCCAATGCGATCACAACTAACATCCATGTCCTACAGAGCACTCAAGGCCAAGCTCTTCGAACATATCTGGGGCTACCTCGAAGTGCTTCAAGCGTAGCAACCACAACAACCACGAGAGACCACCCAATACCGACTTGCACAGCTGTCGACGAACTCCGGGGGCATGTTCGCCATATATCCAGAGTCCCTGACCACCATCTCGGTCGCGTGCCTGAGAAAAGACCCAAGGCAGCGTTTTCCAGATCAGTTGCGGCTAACCAGCACTCTTTGTCAATGAGGCACACGCCCACAACAAGAACGCCATCGCCTCTGTGGTGCTTGAAAAAGCCTCCTGTGTACGTTGGTGTTCCAGGAATTATGAAGGTGGGTAGCCTGACCACCGCGTCTCTCAAGCAGATCACATAGTAACTTTTGCATTGTTCGTACGCTAACCAAATCCATGTTTACACGGACGGTTCGGTAATGGATTATTCCACGGGTGCCATTGTTACACCATCTCAACCGGTCGTCATCAAGTTTAAGACTTCACACATAACGACATCTACAGGTTCCGAACTGGCCGCTCTTTGCGCTGCTGTCGAATACGTTGCAAAAGAACCGCTTAACAAATGGGCAATATTTTGAGATTCGAAATCAGCCCTCCAAAACTTGCTAAGTATGGACAGCTAGGCTAGTTGGCTGTGACTGGCATTATGAACCATCCTTCCAGCGCACAATTGAACACGGACGAGAAGAGAAGGACAACACAAACGCCGGCATTTGTGTTGTCCTTCTCTTCTCGGCTGTGTTCAGTTGTGCGCTGGAACGATGTTTCATAACTCCAAAGCTTTCCAGGTTTACGTTTACAACGTGGTAATTACGAACAGCTAGTGTCCCAAATCAACGAGATTTGCCATTGCGCTTCTGAACGAGGACATGATATAATCTTTCAGTAGCTACCGGGACATTGTGGCATCGTTGGTGATCACCTCGCCGATGACGCTGCCCGACGTGCCCAGGCTGCAGCACCGACACCCTTTATACTTTCATCGAGAATAGAGGCTGCAAGAGAGCTTCGCAGTCTCACTCATACCATCGCGTTCAGTTACTGGCATTGACCTCACGGTTACTGACATTGACCCATCACTGAAACTGAAATTAGCTGCAAACCTTTCACGACGTGACGCCACACAGCTGTGTCGGCTGTGGATAGGAGTAGCATTCATTAACTTCTACAGCTATCGTATAGGAATGGCGGATTCGCCGATGTGCGCTAAGTGCAAGTGCGAAGAGACCATCAGTCATCTTCTGTGCCACTGTTCTCGCCTTGATAACCAACGTCAGACTCTCCAGTGTGCCTTGAATAGACTGGACGATAAGCCATTCCAGAAGCAAAGGTCTTGGGAGCCTGGCCTCACAGTTCATTAGCCCAGAAAGCAATTCGAGCGCTTCCTCACTCTTCCTCTCTCTCACTTTTAAGTAAAGGACTCCGCTGATTTTCTGGACAAGGTAAGGAACATGACTTTAGACAGCGAAGACGTCATGGTTTCCTTTGACGTTAAGTCTATGTTCACAGGCAGACCTGTGGATTATGCTGCTGACTGCTGCCAAAGGCTTTGCAAAAGGACACATCTCTGCCTTTGCGCACCCCATTCGAAGTCGACGACGTGTGCGGCCTCTTGGATTTTTGCTTACGCAACACATATTATGCGAAGCATATTAACGTAGGTTTCGGGCCTTCGCGCGACGCCCGGCGGTGGCCACCATTGACCCTGAAGTGGGGTCACGTGACATGACGTCACGTGATGACGTCACACCGGCTGCAGATGGGGCCTCATATCGCGCCGTCGGACGTCGCCCGGCGGAGGCCTCCACGCTTCGGTTCGCGCCGTCGAGGCAAATAGCCGACAGTGGCATAGGTCGCGAGGAGTTGTCGGTGAACGTAGCAAATGGAGATGCAGAGTCTCGTTTCCTGCGATCATCAAAGACGTACATGAAAATCATTTGCGTGAGCAAATGATTTCCATGCAAAGAATAAAGTACGACGATTAAGCTAAAACCATGTCTCCGTTACTTAGCCCCATCCACACTGAGGCAGCTGCTTAACATGCTTCGCATCCACTGGGCTTAACCTTGATAAGCCTCCAATTTTTTTTTCATTTAATGAATCATTTTAGAGGCAGGTGTTTGGAACAGCAATGGGAGCATCGGTGTCAGTGTCTTGTGCCAGCATTGCTTTGGAAGCCCTCGAAGATAAAGCCCTCACGACGTTCCAGTCCGCCCCAAAATTCTCGACGACTGTTTTTCCATTATCCGCCGCGAAGACGTCGTACCTTTACTGCAGCACCTGAACTCTTTCCAAAGCACAATAGAATTCACGGTTGAAAAGGAGTAAATGGTCGCTTGGCCTTCCTTGACGTTGAGGTCATGCGCACTGCGTCCGGCCTTTCCACAAGTGTTTATCAAAAGCGCATGCCTACACAGGGAAATATCTGCACTTTGATTCGGCCCATCCCCTTGGACAAAAACGATCTGTTGCCTCGGCATTGTTCGCCCGTGCATTCCGATTGTGCTCGACTACTGACGCACGCAGAGCTGAGTTGAAGAGAGTGACGTAGAATTTCGTCAGCAATGGCTACCCAGGCCAGTTTATAAAGACTGAAGAAAAGCGTGCAGCTGAACCCCCTGTAAGGCCAATGAGAACAAGAAAACGGGCGTCTCTCCTCTATGCACGAGGTGTGAGCGAGTCAATATCAAGAATCTTCAAAGATTACGATGTACAAATCTGCCACGTCCCTTCAAGCAAGCTAAAGCAACAACTCGTCCGAGTCAAAGACCGCCTCGAAAAAGAAAAATTTCCGGACGTCATCTACAATATTCCTTGCCAGGACTGCCAGGCGTGCTACGTAGGCGAGACGGGGAAGTTTAAAAGAAGGCTACAGCAGCACCGCAATGATGTAGCCAAAGGACACACGGTTTCTAGCGCCCTGGCAGAGCATCACGAAAAGACTGGACACAGTACTAACTGGTATTGGGCTTCTATCATCGAGAGAGAGAGAAAAAATTATCATCCCGATTGCTCCTTGAATCATCCTTCATACAATCTACTACTAACACGATAAACCGGACAAGGGGACCCCTCCCTGAGTTGTACGCAAGCGCATTACGACTTCCGACGCATATATAATGCAAACCATCATGCATTCGTTCATTGTGAACAAGGCACCCGTATTGGGCGCCGAAACGTCAATCTGTGTTTTGAATTTTTTCAGTTGGCGAGTGTACGTTTATTCATCTACTTCCTCACAGCCTGAAGGCAACAGGCTTGAGTGCCCGGCTGTAGACATCCTGCACCTAACTTATCGCATGTGAAAGTGCGATATGAAATCGAGGGTTCGACGGAAGCCCGTCTGGTCGGGATGAAGCATTGAAGAAATAAAACGAAGGACACCGACCAACATAGAAGCGCTAAAAAATGAAAAAATGAAAAATTTTTTCATTTTTTAGCACTTCTATGTTGGTCGGTGTCCTTCGTTTTATTTCTTCGAAAGTGCGATATAGACTAATGTTTCCTCTTTCTCTTTCCCTCCCCCTCCCCCTCCACAGGTGTAGTGTAGCAAACTGGACTGAGTCTGGCTAACCTCCCTTCCTTCTCTCTCTCTCTTACTGGGTGTGACCCCTAAATTTACAGGGGCAAATAGTAACCTAAGGCTTGACATAAACGAAATTGTTTTCTTGAACAGTGCTATAAAAGCAGAACTGACATAAGTAAACATGTAAAGGGGCTTTCTGAATGATAGTTAGGAAGCATTAAAAGATAAAATCAATGCGCTTCGACAAGAGCTTAACGGGATATATTGAATATCAAAAAAAGAAGAAGAAGGAGAAGAAGCTAGGCAATGAACCAAACTAAGAAAGAGTTTGTGGAATTAAACATAATACGGGGAAGAACAATGTTCAAGGGTGTGGAATAAAAGCTACCACTAAATTGACAAGGTTACTTCTATCTCTCTCTCTCACGAATTTGACTGTGTGAGGCTCTTTCGGGCAGCGTAGCCGCGCACGCAGGAGCCTCGGAGGAACGAGGCTCACTCGTCGGGGTTCGCCTCAAGACCGAAAGTTTATTTTACAAGAGGCATAGGACGGCAGTGAAGTATAGCGTACATTTACAAAAGGAAGAGAAAACACAAGCGCTCAGTTTGCCGCACCGACGCCTTCGGTGCACGAGCCGGCAATTTGCATCATTCAGCAGACGGCAATGGGATGGACGGCTTGCCGAAAACATGGCGGCACGGATAAGGCGGAGAGTGGAGGCGCGGGCCGGGACGCAGGGGCCTTCGTCCGTTCGATGATTCTATCTGCTCTGCGTCGTCGTGCCTGTAACCACGGATGAAACAAACGGGTGGTGGTCGCTTGCAATTCTAAACGAAGGCTTGTGCTGGTTCAAAAGAAGAAGAGCTAAGCCGAATAATTCAGACGGTGTACCAAATGCTTGTGCATGAAACACTAGCTGCGATCGCAATATTGATGCTGCACATCGTGCTCCAACAAAGGGCATTGAACCTCCACTTATTACATTTATTCACATTTAAGGCAGAATCTGAAATAGTGGAAGTGGAGCAGCTTGATAGTCACTAAGTAATGTCTGTGGGTTGAACTAAACCTCTGGGATTAGGAAGCAGATGTCTGCAAATTTGGCGACAAAATAAATTGATCGATAGCGCATTGACGGGCAAAACTAATCAAACCATCGAATTACGTCGCATATATAGAGGAACAGGATTTCGAAATTAGGAACAACCTCACAATTTCTGATAATTCCACATTACTTTATTACCACCAGTCTTCAATGGCGCATTTGCAGCATGTGAACCATTGTCTCGCATATGGAGAACTGTTCGTGGTCTCCGTGTAACCCCTCAGCAGCGCCACCCTTTTAAGTCTTTGGCCCTTCACCAACAATGCAGCGAGATTGACGTAGCGGAAGCTTTCTGCAGGAGGATTGCTGGCGAAAGTAGTTGCGCTGGAACATCGACGCTCCGCCACTCACCAATTTCACGCGACTCCCGCATGGATAGTCCTTTCTCCATGGACGAGCTCGAAGCTGCACTGGCCTTGTGCAAGCGTTCATCTTCACCAGGACCCGACGGTATAACCTACCGTGCCCTGTGTAATCTTGGCGATGAGGCTCGAAAAGTGCTCCTGCTCCTGTTCAACAGCTCCTGGCAGACAGGTACGGTTCCCCAAGAATGGAAGACCAGTCGCCGAATTCCACTGCTCAAGCCCGGCAAGTCGCCTGTAGACATTGCATCATACCGACCAATTTCGCTTGCCAGTTGCATCGGAAAACTAATGGAGAGGATGGTTCTAGCATGGCTAGAATGGTACCTCGAACATTACCAGGTATATCCAGATGCAGTGGCCGGTTTCAGGCGTGGCCGTTCTTCCATAGACAACGTTATCGACTTGGTGACGTACGTCGAGCACCAGAAGTCCTGCAAAAGATTATCTGCTGCTCTGTTTCTGGATGTTAAAGGAGCGTACGATAACGTAACGCACGAAGCAATTTTCAACGCGTTAGAGGCAGTACGACTTGGCGGCAAAGTATATTTTTGGATAAGTAGCTATCTACATAAGAGATCCTTTTTCGTACTTACCGAGGATGGCCCGACCTCCCAGCATTACAGTAACCGTGGGGTGCCCCAGGGCTGAGTACTCAGCCCAACCCTCTTCAGTCTAACACTCATTGGACTCACCGACATCCTGCCAGGCACCGTTAGGCTCTCCATCTATGCCGACGACATTTGCATTTGGACGTCGGCTGTGACGCGACTGCAGCTTCGCGCGCGGCTTCAAAAGTCAGCTACTTTAACATCATCCTACCTTAGAGAACAAGGACTTCGTATATCATACGAGAAGTGCGCAGCGGTGGCATTTACCAGGAAATCAATGTCACCATACGTGATATCCGTCGACAGACACATGATCTCGTACAGCACGAGTCACAGATTTTTGGGAGTGGTCCTTGACAAAAATCTCTCCTGGACCCCTCATGTGAATTATGTGAAAAAACGCCTGACAGGAATTTGCCATATGTTTAAGTTCCTTGCAGGAAAGACCTGGGGAGTGCCAATACACTCTATGCTGCAACTTTACAGGGTCCTCTTTATTGGATTCCTGCGGTACAGCCTACCGGTCATGTCCAACACCTGCAGAACTAACCTGAACACAATCCAAAGCATCCAAGCCCAAGCACTCAAGATATGTCTCGGTCTACCGCGGAGTGCGTCAACGACTGAAGTTATTGCAGTCGCTCAAGATTTCACTATTAGAACGCACATTAGCATTGAAACAATGCGTGTGCACATAAGACACTTCGCCCGGACCCCTACCCACCACCTAGCAAGTCTCCCAGTAGATAGGCCCCACACGACATTCAGTGCGACTGTCTTCGCGCACCGTGCCTCTTTCAGGTCAGGTTACACACCTGCGGCAAGGCCTTCTATTCCTCCATGGTGCATGCGCCGTACTCAAGTGAACCTTACAGTCCCAGGACTTCAGAAAAAGTCGGACTTGCCATCATCAGCGCTCAAGCAACTAACTTTACTTCTCTTGTACGAGAAATACAGCGACTGCACACACGTCTACACTGATGGATCAACTACATCAACCAGTTCCGGCGGCGCTGTAGTTATACCAGCAATGGGAATAACCAAGCGGTTCAGGACTTCCCATGTCACTACGTCTACAGCTGCAGAGCTCGCGGCTCTCCGCGACGCGCTTCAAGTGATAAATACTGAAAGTCCTAGAAAATGGGCAGTCTTCTGCGATTCAAGGCCGGCCTTGCAATGTGTGCATTCATTTCTCCGACATGGAACTCACGATCAGCTCACGTGCGAAATCGCGGAACTTGTCCATCACTTAAGAGAAAAAGGCCATGATATCTCTTTTCAGTGGATACCAGGTCATTGCGGTATCATTGGTAATCATGACGCCGATAAGGCAGCTCGGACGTCAAACCAAGAAGACCGCTGCGTCCCCATTCCGCTCTCAAGGACCGACGCCACGAGACAACTTGGCATTCTGGCAAGCACTATCTCCTTAGCAGAGTGGAATACCGTACATACAAGGCGCACAAGACTGCACCGACTAAACCCGTCACTTCAACTCAGACCTCCAGCCGGTGTGCACCGGCGTGAAGCGTCTCTTCTGTGTCGGTTATGGCTTGGAGTGGCCTTCACCAATGCCTACTCAGCACTAATTGGAATGGCTGATAGTCCTGCATGTGATGTTTGCGCATGCGAGGAGAACATTGACCACATATTGTGCCATTGTCCTCAATTTCAAACACAAAGACAGTATTTGTCCGACACATTGAGGAAACTAGACGATCGTCCTCTGAGTGAACAGACAATATTAGAGCACCGTCCCGACCGATCATCGGCTCAGAAGGCAGTGAAGGCACTTTTGTGTTTTCTCAGAACTTCTGGTTTGCTCGAGCGACTTTAACTGAAGTGCTAACCGTACACGTACCTACACCTTCTCTCTCCCTTCTTTCTCTTCCCCTTCTCCCTTCCCCCAGTGTAGGGTAGCCAACCAGACTATTGACTGGTTAACATCCCTGCCTTCCTGTATTCTTATCTCTCTCTCTCTCTGCAGCATGTGCATTAAAGCTCATTCACTATAAATGCTTCAAAAAGTGAGTTAAGTGAGCAAAAAATCTGCAGCTTACGCGGGCTCCTTGGCTGCGGTAGATCACCTACGATGGTAGATTAGATGTGTAGATCGAGCGTGAGGTTACCTGATGTCACGCGTGCCAATCCCCCACGATAATCCAACGTAGTGGCGCCGTGTTCAGAGCATGAGAACGCACAAAATCGGGGACACTAAAAGAGAAATATCAATGTTGCTAACGGCATACGGGCGAACGTCCTAACAGCCCATTTGCAAAGAACGATACGAGCGAATGTGAACTGACGCGACGCCATCCGTAAGAGCTTCTTGTAAAAGTCGCACATCGGCTGACGGGAGGCGATCCAGGAGGGACGCACCAGCTCATGGCGGCGTCAAGAGGCGAGCGAGAGCGGGGCCCGCGTCCCGCCGACGTCCGTCACGGTCGATGGGGGAGTGTCGCAGCAGGGGAGAAATTCTCTCCCCATCTTTTTTTTGGTTGCTTCTTTTTTTATTTCCCGCTTTGCGCCTCTGTCGACGAGGCAGGGGAGCATCGCGAGGTCCTTTAGAGAAAACGCTCTGTTCGATTCTGTAGTCCTACCTCCCCGGCTCGCCGTTTTTCTCCTGAACAGCGCGAAAGAAAAAAACAGCACCGCAGTACGAAGCAAGGCTGGAGGCGTTGCCTGCCGAAGGGACCTACGGAGAAGACCACTGACGGACGACGGCAGGTCGACTGGCAGGGGTCTCTAACGGTTTGCAATTTGTTTCTAACGCTGCCAGACAGCGACCGCTCACATAAAACACACAAGATAACCGCAAAAAGGGAGACATCCACGCTCTGCCTTCGAGTGCATGCGCATAGAAGAAAGGATGTCCCGCAGAAGGCAGTCGTTTTTCCTTGAGTTCGGGCGATTGATCGTACGAAGAGGAAGTCGATATAGCGCTCCGTGTGGAATTCCTTCCTTTTCCGAATGAAATCAAGTCCACGCATGGTATAACTAAAGACGCAACATAACCAACATTGCTGACATACGAACTCATCTAACACAGTTCATAACACAAATTCATGCGTAATGCTGAAAGAAATCGACAGAAAACACTGCGTCTTTTTTTATCTTCATTTACGGCCTTAAATGTGCAGATAAACACCTATAGGATATAACAATGTAACAACTAACGAAACTAGAATTTAGCTAGCATACGACTGTGTTTAATAACTGCCCCGCAGTAAAGTTATATCGAGCGGAATAAGTAGCGTGATGCGCTCTACCATTTCGATGCTCTCATTCAGCGCAACGACTCACAAAGCCGACCACGTAGCTACAGCAATACCCGTTATTGTGCTTCCAATTTTGTCAAGAGCGCCTCCACGAGCGTCAACAGCGCGCACATCGCGAACGGCCAGCACGTCGCGCGCCAGCAAACTGACTCGCCTGCAAACGAGGGTTAGGAATGCGCTAGGAGAAATGCGAGATCGCCGTAGTGGTTTTATTAGTTCTTCTCAAACATACGGTATACGTACCGATGAATGTGATACTACGCTCTTAAAAAGAGTTTACACCCCTTGGGTCGCATCTTCTTCCACAACAATAATCGCCATCTGTCTTGCCTGCATTTTCTTTCCTTGTCGCGAACGGGTTGCGCGTTATCAGCGTGACACAGCTCTCTCGACAGGAAAGTAGCGAGCGTTGAGTTTTCAAGAAAGGAAACGCAAGCAAGGCAGATGACGATTATGGCTGTGGGACAAGATAAGCTCCAAATAGCGTAAACGTTTTTAAGAGTGCACATTTAAATTTCTGGTGCGGGTTTAAACCGAACTCTTTGCTCTTCTTCTGCGCAGTGAGAAAACGAGAAAGGTATGGGGCTTCACGGAAGCAAACCATCTGAGCGAAGCACAAGGCAAAAACGCACGTCGTGAAAAAAATAAAAATTCCAGCCACACGAGGCAGTTCACGGGCATACACCAAACGAGAAAATATCGCCACTTGGTCCTTGAATTGTGTCTGGTTCATCTGCGCCTCAATATTAGCCGCACAACAGCGCTAAAACGTTGCTGCAGTAGGAAACGCCGCTGCGCGCACAAAGCTCTTGCTCGTCCATAGGCTCGGCCTGCACGAATGAGGATTGAAGCGTGGGCGAGAAGGGCGTCCCGATCAGCTGGCCTGAGAGCACCGCTACGGAGGACGGCTCCATTAGCACACATGGCGACAGCTGCTCCCTAATGAGGTGACAGCTGGCATTAAACGACAACCAGGGGCTAATGCATGAACAAATTAAACAGAGTAGAAAGCGCTGTATCAGCGGCGTCGGGAGTCGCGCCAAGACATGCGCCATTTATGTAGTATATTCGCCCCAGCCGGCCGTTTTCGAGTTTATTTTGCAGCGGGAGAAGCGCGAAAAACGCAAACCCACCGGCCGAGCAAGCGTCAAAGCGAGGCACAAACGAAACACGGAGGCGATGCCGGCGCGCCTGCCGTTCAGCTCAATAACATCCGTATATGCGACCGCGCATATGTGGAAGAACGAGATGGGGCGGATCTGATAGCGGCCGCCAGTGCATCGATGTCATCGGGCACAGGATTAGCGCTCGCAGGCGTATGCGGAATGTGTTGGCGCTTCTCCCGCGTCTGATTTGTATGAATAAAGAGTGCTTATTTTGCCGCGAACAAGGCCGCTTGAGAACATTGCGCGAGAGTTCATACCGCTGTGCACAAAGGAGGCCTCGATGCAGAGTGTTTCGGGATCTGTATTAAAATATTGCAAGACTATTTATTCTATTGCCTACCAACCTTTAGTTATAAATACCTTTCACAGCACCATACCGGGTGGGCGCCGCCGTATTCGTGACCTAGAGCAACCGCCATCGAGCGCCTTCTGATCCGCGTTTTCTGGCTTGTCTACAATGGCCACGGCAGCCGCAAGCACGGCTCAGACAGCCGCTATTTCGGCCACCACGGTGAGCGGTGAGTGGGCAGACGACACAAGACTTTGGCCAAAGCTGCAAAGGGAGCGTAAGTACAACTTGGCTAATTGTGCGTTCTATCGGCGCTGCAATATACTGTGCAAGCTTCCCTAATGAAGGCGACGAATGTAGCAGCCTGGTGTTTGGTTTAGTATTTTACCCATTATACTCTAGTCGTTAATGGTGTAGATTTGTACGGTTGATGTGGCCGTGCGCCAGTCGTCGCTATTAAATGTATGCGCAACAGCTTCGGTCGGTTAGAGAAGTGTTTGCGCGCGCAGAAAATGTCTGTTTGCGACCTGCGACGACCGCGGTGGTTGGTTCCGACCGCGTAATTCTTGTCGGCAGCGCCGATAATATAACTTGGGGATGGTTTTCTGATTTCCTATAGCGCAAATTTAAATACATTACGCGCGCGTGAGCAACAAAATAAAAAATGAAATACGAAAATATAAGTATGCGTGCCATTATGATTATATAGGTACACGGTTTATACTAGGTAGAGAGCGCTGCGGATAGAGTGACTGGCGCGGACAATCTGTCTCGTGCGGCACATTGCAAATAGGGAGATCGCGAGAGGCATGGCGCGGGTGACGCGTTTGCGCGATTCAGAGCCGCCGCGTCACCCAGCTAGTGCGCCTGTTCCACGTGTGATTTATTTGAGCTTATTTTTGCAGTGCGACTTGTCTGACCGACTAGTCCAACAGTTAGTCCTTCTAAAGTATAACTATAACCAGAGACAGAAAACATCTTAGCAAATTGCACACTAACCTAAAATGCGGTGCGCGTTTGTTACCGACAAAAGATGACGACAGCAGCACGACGCCTACGTGATCACACTGCTGCGAAAGAGGCGGGAACGAGAATAAACGCGCGATTTGGCAGAGCGCCATACGAGTCATGCTTATAAGTATTGTCTGCACTGGCATAGCCACTCGGGCACAGCGTCGCAGAGCGCACTAACTTTATTATACGCAAAAAAATGCAAGGAATAAACGTGACGGCATGCGTTTAATACTGCCCTGCGCGCGATGAATAATAATTGCTGTTCCCAGCCAAGCGCAAAGCTCTATGTAAACGGAGTCGCATACGAGACAGCATAAAGGAGCTCATAAATCAGAATATTCGGGGCAACCTGAATATCGTAACACTCTGCATTCTTCGAAAGAGAGAGAAGAGAATGAGAGAGACAAAAAAAGAAAAAAAAACATACCAAGCAGAACCGCAGCTCGGCGGCCTACGACATGAGCGAAAAGTCGAGAGCAGCCGAGGGCTGAACCTAGGCCGAAAGCGCAGTTATTTCCTCCGGGAGACCCGCGTTATCAACCCGTGTGGGAACAATACCGCAGTCCTGTAGTGCGAGCTGCTTATCGCACGAAGAGGACCATATTTGTTTCGTTTACTCACGCTTGCATCGTCGGCTACAGAGAGAGCCAGCGATAATAAAGGAGTGGGCAGCGGCGAGGCGTAGTCGACGCACAAAGGTTGTAGTGTGCTCACGACTGAAAGTTCCATTTAAAATTAGGTTTTAAACGAATGACTTCTGCTACGCATGGTCATCTAGCGGACAAAGATCGATACAGTGGTCTCTGACTGAATTACTTTCGAATGCACTTCCGGTACACACAAGACGTTTCCACGAGGCCCTGCTGTGTATACGCATAGGCTGCGGAGAAAGAGAAAATATCCGGGGGATTCAACACTATTGCACCATGCTCATTCCAGGCCACGGCATCGACGGCGTTGGCAGGACCCGATAGGGCTGAGAAACGGCTGGCTCGGCACAGTTAAGAGAAAGACGCTTGGCGCGGCACTCTCGTATATTTCAGAAGCTCGAATCGAATTTGGTAACCCCAATGGCTTCAAGGCCACCTGGTCAATAGCAAAAGCAATAGAGAATCGAAAAGAACCGCTCACAGAACGCTTACGGCGTTTATTGTATTCATCAAACAGTCATAAATTTTCTGACATATTTCTATGTTTGAGCCCTCAGGTAAATGACCATGTGCTGTGAGAGCACGTTAAGGAATGGTCAACAGACGCATATTGCTTACAGAATTAAGAGTGGTGCCTGGAAGCATTCGTTGGAGCGATTCTTGCGAAATATAACGGCAAGAGTTAGACAGCGAAATGGAAGCAGTAACGCCATTGAGTGCAGTGTGCCGCGATATGCCCGTTCGTGCCCTTGGCGGCCATGGCGTGGACGCAACCGAGTTGTGAATGAAGATCAGAATTGTTTTGCTGTCGACATTCATCCCAAACCGCAGGTCTAAGCACGCGCGCATTTACCACGGAAGATGAAGAAAGAAACACATGATTGAGTCATTAAATGAATGGTAACATGGTGGAAGGAGACAAATGCCTCTATTCGGGAAACAGCCTATAGTGTAGCGCTATACAGACTCCTTTATAACTTCCCTTTTGGATCTAGACGGAGCAACTTTCAAAATACAGTGGGGAGAATCATCAATGCACCAAGCGAGGAGGAATTAAGAATAAATATAAATCGAGCAGACAGTACAAAATAAAACGCAATTATCCGGCCGATCGATCATCCGCCACTGCTGTTAGCTCGCAGCGGGAGAAACAGCGAGTCGGGTTGAGTGCGCGGACTGACCGCCAACTGAGATGATCTTTACGCGCAAAAGAGAGCGGCCCCTCCTCTATGCGAAGGCGTAGCGAGCGTGACAACGAGAGGCAGAGAAAGGAAGAAAAATAAATGAATCCTAGGATGTCGGTGACTTCAAGACAGCAGAAGCGGGTGGGTCAGCCGGCGGTCAACACAGACATCCATAACTTCATTTTCTTCCCGCATTTCACCACTGAAGGAGAAAGCCCTCGGAAGCTGGTGCTCACGGCGGGGCGGCTATAAGCGGCCACCGCAGAGGAAGCAGGCAGTGACCCCAGGAGTCACTCGCCCCCGCGCTGTTCGAACCCGCCCATTAAGGCTCTCTGCTCTTTGTGTTTAGCCTGACACCACTCGGCGCGCTCCTCGAACCGCGTTCAGTCGGCGGCTTCATGCTCTGCGGGACTGCCGGGTGTACTCTGTCGCGTTATTGTTGCGCTCCCAGCAAATCGGAGGAGGCAGGGAGGAACGGCATCTGGGAGGCGCGAGAAACTTCCCGCTGTTTAGAGGACGTAAAGACGCGTACGTGAGCCGGAAACTCGGCTTCTCCGTAGTTTAGCCGCTAGTCACCAGTATACTCTCGTGTTACATTTAGGCCGTCAATTTCTACGGCCAGAGACAGCGAAGAAGGGAGGGCTAGCTTGTTTGCCAGTAGATTGGCCCTTGCTGCTTCTTCAAATGCAGGTTTCGCGAACCGAAGCAAGCACAACGTGTGAAAACGTATTATGAACAAGTATTACCGAAGGAGGGGCACTCTCTTCATGCTACGCTTGAGCGAAAGATGCGCGAAGTGGTGTCCCTCTGTATGTCTCGACATGTGACCATTCTTTTTTTTTTATTTGCTGTTTGTCCTGGTCATTGCCAGTGCTCTGTTCAGTCGTTACGCAAAAAAAAAAAGAAACTATGCGACGTGCATGTGAAAAACCACAATCTGATTATGAGGCACGCCATAGTGGGAGACTCCCGATTAATTTTGACCTTCTAGGGTTCTTAACGTGCACCCAATGAACCGTGCGCCGGCGCTTTTGCATTTCGCCCTTTGCCCTCCCTCACAACTTCCTCACTTTCGTTTGTCTCCGCGCGCACCCGCCGGCGCGGCGCCAGCTTAGCCCGCTGCATGGCGTTTCATGTTTCATTATCTGCTGTTATCGGGAAGCGTGCGCTGCTAAGCCTGGACCGGCGTGGGCAGTTTCGTCAGCTTCGCGGTCGTCCATAGCAGTGCGCTTCTGCTCCGCGATGTTTCATCCGTTTCACGACTCGCACCGCTCGTGCATCGTGCAGTGGTGCACGAATACCCCAAAAACAAGCCCTGCAAGGTTGTTCCGGGTGCCTAAATATGACAGGTGAGCGCGCAGAGCCAAGGACAACAGAAGGGGCACGTACACGAACACGGCCCTATGCATGTGTATGTTCCACGAGTCTCCGGACGTCGTTGCGCCTTGATTATGCAACACTTACCTGTTACCAGCAGATAAAGATGACAAATCGATGTTACTCCTCATTGTCACCTGGTTTATGACTTATGCTTTTCTGTGTCAAGCCTCATTCTGCAACTTGAGAAACTCGCCCAGTTTTCCGTTCCGCTCTCAGCGCTTTTTGTGTGTCATCGTTCTACAAACGTACTAACAGCTGAAAAATTACTGTTCGTGTTTATGTATTATCTGAGTAATCGCTGATGGGAAAACCACGAGAACAACCTTCATGTGTAGTCATGATATGCTTTTTTTCTTGAAAGCATGAGCATTGTAAGTGTCTATATGCAGATTTTTGCAGTTCGCGTTTATTACACAAAGGATTGCCCAGTATGTTTGACGTAGTGCCTTAAGTGACATAATAAACCAGTTTTACCCAAAACCACACACACAACAAAGGAGACAACTCTGGCGCTTTGTTGTGTTCGTGGTTTTGGCGCAAAACTCGTTTATTATGTCGGATAACCAACTACCCCTGCAGTCCAATCTTCTTAAGTGACACAATTTTACTGCTAAGCATTGCATTCGTGGTGAAAGCAAAGACGTGTTGTTAGCTTATAGGCCTTTCTGCCAATGTTTTCTATGTGCTGATGCAGAAGCTGACTACCTTCTACTCCCCCTTGCCACCGTTACTCAAGTTGTGGCCGAGTGCAAAATAATGTGATAACGTGTATTTCCGTCTTTAGTACAATGTTATTTTTGTTCTGCCATGTCCTTTTCCTTTTGTTCAGTAATAAACATGTCACGCATTTCATATCTTCTGTGCAGGTATATAAGTAAGTTCTCGTTTTTTTTTTCTCGTATGGCTGTCAATAAAACAATCTTAGCATTTTCTTTTTTGTTTAGGTATACTGCGTGTCATTGTTTTTGCCCTTAATTACCAGTGAATTTTCCTTTTCTTTAGTTGTCATGACTATGTCATGCACGTCGTCCAGTTTTGTACAATATCTCAGTAAGTATATGAGAAGCTCTCAGTGCTCATATCAGAAGCTCTTCTACACTTTCGTCTTTAGGGCATTATACAAAATTATTTTTTCATATGTGTGCATGAAACGGCCTTCGCGTATTCTTGAGATTCTTTTTATTATTTCCCTGTCCCTGAACTTTTGTGTTGCTTAGTAATCCACAAGTCATGAATTTTTCACATTTGTTCATTTTCTGAGTGTGTATCATACCAAGTTATGCGAAAATCTTTGTCTTTGGAAACGGAAGCCAATAAAACGAGGCCGGAGATGTGTTCTGTTGGAAGTGGAATTTATGCATGTTCTGGCATATGCTGGCATAACCATAGTATCGACAAGACTGCGTGCCTGCAAACACACAAAGAACCGGCGCACCACACGCCAGTTCACAATGCCAAAGTCTGGCGTAGCGCGCACGCGCGATAAAAAAATATACGCGCCGCGGACAGGCAAAAAGAAAGAAAGAGTAAAAGTGCGCCGGACACGGGGAAGGGTGAAAAGGGAGCGGAGTGGGTAGTCATAGTAAAAACAAAAAGAAAAAAAAATAGCGCTAGGATGAGGAGGCGCTGCGCCGCTGCTGATCCTGTTGCCATGACAATGTAAACAACCGTGCGCGCCGCCGTTTTCCCAAAGTATCGCCCTCCTGCTAGGGCCGTAACTGAAGGGGCCCTTGGCGCTAGCGTCAAAAGAGCATCTGCTTAAAAACAGCCAATGGCAGCCATGCGGAAACTCACCCCTGGGGCGCAACACCATAGCTGCTAAGCCAACGCGGCGGGTGTTGATTTCATACGCGCCATACTGAGTAACAACAGATTGCAGAGCATGCCATTCCGCTAGGTCACAACCGGTACACAGAGAAACATTTTGTCAAGTTTACGCAGTGCTTCAGTTCCTCTGCTGTACAATAGCATTGCTAAGACTTGGCACGTATTCTTCAGCCGTCTCGTTTTGCAGCACGTGCCTGCGCTTTGCCGCTCCAGTAGCTTCGCCCGGGCGTTTCGGCAGTGTGGCGCTTTCTTGGCGCTTCGGCATAGCGACTGCGTCTATCGGCTTCCCCCTCAGAGAGTAACTGCATGGGTCGAGTCCTCTTGTCACTCTTTGTTGTTTGTTCCGTCTCGTTTCCTCTTTTCATTACTGCACCGTTAAGCCAGTACACCTGTACCCCATCGCAATTCCATGCTAATTTTCTATAATTCACTGCGTTGCACACTGTGGTGCACACGCACCAAGACACAGTACCCGTTCTTCAGTAGCCAGGTTTCCAAGGCGTAGACGCTTCGCCTCTCAGTATTTACGAGCGCGCACTTGAGCGAGAGGCTCGTCATCAACTCTGCACTACATTCCCGTGCACTACGAAGGAAGGCAATCCTTTTATTGCGATAGCAATAATACGGACACTCCAGGCGCATTTCTGCCGTGGTCGTCGCTGTCGCCGTGATGACCCCAATAATGTGCAAGCAAGATATCGTCGTCGCGCACCGTATGCTGCATGTGTGCATGAAACTTGCGAAGCTCACTGGACGATCACGGCTCAATCTCGCGCAAAGTCCTAGGAGAGCGGGGAGGAAGCGCGCTGTCTTCCGTCGAGCGCGAGGGACCGGGTGGATGGGACGGACGGAAAGGGGCCGTTCTACTCCGGCGGCTACTGCGGCTACTCCGGCGACTGTTGCGAAAAACCTTGTTGTGTACTGTGTGTACATGACTTAGCAGTGGCAGACCTAAGAGCTGACTGAGTATGCTATCCCTTTTTAACAAGATAGGAATGACACGCAGAAAATCAAGCGGTGGTTTCAGTGGTACATACAACAAAGTTTTTCGCAACAGATAGATAGGCTCGAGAAGGCTGGTTATCCTGTGCATTTGTTATCACTAACCTGCGAAAAGGTTTCAAAATGGGTAAAAAGCCCCGCTAAGAAACAATAAAAATAGAAAAAGTAAAAAAAAGGTTTGCTGTGGTGCCCTATGTACATAGGTTGTCCCATGGTTTATGGAATGTGGCCAATAAATATGACATCAATACAGTTTTCTCGCCCGGCCCCCCGCAAATTGTCTGTCATGTGTCCTATGATAAATAGGAAACTTGAACACGGTGGCAAAAAAAATTATTGCTTCAATAAAGATTTAGTACAGAGTTAGCGCTCGTCCTGTCTGCTTCTATTCTCTGTCTGCGTCACTTCGTGCTGCAATTCAAGATCATGTTACTGTGCCAACTCGCCCAACTTTCTATCCTTTTGCATTACGATAGTAAAACATAAAAAAGCAGCAGCTTCACATGAAAGGCGAAGCATCGATGGCGATAGGAATTTTTTACTAAATGACAGCTATACGAAGTAAGGATAGAAGTTTTATCGGCCGTGTAAATTTGTAAACCTTCGCTTACTAACTAAATTAAAAAGTACGTTGTCAAGCGCGCACAACTAAACATGAACACATCTCACTCGATGACCGCGGAAACTCGCTGTCAAAACGCTGGAGCGATGGAGCGAGGCAGCAGCCGCGAACGAAATGACCTTCGCACTGCTTCTCGCTTCAAGATGAACTAATCGTCCAAAGCACAGCACATACGAAGCTACCAGCATTCGATGGACTTTGTCCACATCGCAGATTGCTTTCAAGAAACGGCGCCCGCGTGGCCGCGCCGTACGCAGCAGCCGCCGGACTAGAACGCCTCCCCCTCGTACCTCGCCCGCGGCGGAAGACGGCGCGCTTCCTCCTCGCTTTCCTCCCTTGCGCGCGCGAGATTGAGCCGCGACCGTCAGGTGCACGTCTAGGGCCCCACTGGAACATACAACATATGGCGCGCGGCAACGATGTTATCGTTTTCGGATCTTATAGGGAACATCACGGCGACGGCAAAAATATGTCCGGAGTCTCCCTAAATCCTATCGCAATAAAATAAAAAATAAAAACACAGCTATGCGTTCTTCTTGAGCCACCCAGAAAGCTACAACACAAGTGGCTAAATGTGTAATAACTGCTCGTGATCGGTGAGTCGCCTTGGCTAATGCTCTGTTCGATTTCACAATGAGCTGCAGTTGTTTTCCTGTACGAATGGATCCGGGTATGAAGTGCTTCATGAAAATGCACCACCGGCATGATCTTGAAAAGCGAGCACAATGACGCAAATGCATATACCTCAGGCGGCGTCGTTCCATTGTTTTGCTCTGTATGCGCACTGCAGCACCCTTTTGCAAGATCAATGTGCCAAATAGCCTGTGATCGAGTTTTTTGGAGCAGGACCACAATCCACGAAGCTCCAATCAGGACTAAAAGCGCTTAGTTTCAAAGAGAAACACTGTAAATATGTCCGGAATAGTTGAATTGAAGAACTGCAGCCCATTGAGGACTGATGCCAAGATGGATGTTATTGTTGGGAAAAAAGGGGCACCTAAATAGCTGGAAACGGCACGGTGCAAGAAAAGTACAGGAACCACACGGATTAGCAGAGAGTTTGGCTATTAGTCCCGAGAACGACCTAGAGAGGCGCTGCGAGCGCCGCTCACCTGACGTCAGGGCACGGACTCGTGCCTGTCCGCTGCTGCTGTTCGGGCGGGGTCCGGGCGCCTTCTGCAATGTTTCCGTTTGTTCGCTCTCAATGCCTATGCTTGTATACTTATGACGGGCCTCTCAAATATATATTATACAACATCTTCGTTCGCGAAAAAGTAATCAAGGAGCTTATTTCCTACACGACAATATATTTCTCAAAGGCAACGAGGGACCATCCAGCCGAGGGACCTCAGACCATCCCATTACGGGTTTTTCGTTCGCGGATCTACACTTTGCAGCGGTAGCTCACGCGAATAATGAAAGCATAGACGCAAAAGCACTGCACATAAGAATCCAGTTAGTATTCAATACTCACCTTAGTGCAGCATGCGTGTCACAATTAAGCGCTGGCTATATACGACTTCTACAACATTTATCTTGATTTTAATCCTCTAAAACATGTTTGCTCACGACGAGTAGTTCACGGTATAATATCGAATTTTTCTATTACATTACAGAAACACTCGGCAGCGACACGAGGACTTTACTAACACTGCAGTTTAGATTTTGCCAGCACCACTTGCGTTTTTAACTGCTTCTCAAAGGTAGGCCGTTCTTCACCGGTTAAATTTAAGTGGCGGTAATTTGAAGTAAAGCTGATTGAGGCATACATCTGTTTGCAGCACACGGAAAGGAGTGTGCGAATATTTATTCCCTTTCCGTGCTACACGTTCAACTCACTTGAGCAATTTACTGGTGCTTCTTGCTTGAGAAACCGACATGATGAATCAGAGAACTGACACAGGCTGCTCGGGCCAAATATTTGAGTGAAATATGCCTTTTGGACCGTTTCGTTGTAGTCAGCAAGAAGCCGAAGCCTGGTTCATTAGTAGTGTGGCACCTATTAAAGATATCATTGTTCCCCAGTGGAGGTCAAAAGTAGAGTGAATTCGTGTGAGGCTTGTGGTGTCTTCTTTATGAGGCGGGTATGCGAAGTTCTCTCTTATGTACTGACGAAGCGAATAGCTTTCAGTTTAATTAAACAACGCAGGACCGAGACATTGTGAGGCAGAATGTGTTTGAATTTTCCATTTCAAGGTAGCCTAAGCTACGCTGTAGTGCCTCGACTATGCTATAGGCATTTTAATTGCCGCTGTAAAGAGCTACTTCATAGTTTCAAATCGAAGTTGTAGTGAGCTGCTGGGTTTCGGGAACAATGCGTGCCTCGCCATAACGACAGTCGGTCGCTTCCGTTGCGGGAGTGGTGTGCCATATCGTCGATAAAAGCTGGTGAGAGCCACTGTGACACATTTCATCGCTTGTAGTTGATTTATTCTCGATATTAACCCCGAAATTTTCGTTCATGTGATTAGCGTGTGCTGCTCTAGTGCGCATGCAGACGAACATAATGAACAAAATGTGCAAACCTGCAATGCAAGTGTATAATAGCGGCAAGAAAGAGCACGGAAAGAGGGAATTACAAACTCTCCGATCTAGTTTCAAACGTAGCGCAAGATTCCACTGAGCTAATCGCGACAGGGGCGGTGTCATGACTGCGGGATGAGCCTAGCAGACGCAACTTGCGCTTCGAGTGAACTTGGTGCGCATGCGCTACTGCTGCTGATCTCGTCGCTTAGAAGGCACTAACCATCCGGCCAGTCGACGTTCGCGCGGTGCTGTTAAAGAATTGGTCGACTGTACAATTTGGTTAGTTCACCGCACAAAGTAAGTTATTTTAATGAACCAAACGATTTGGCTAGAGATATCCACCAGAATTATCATTTACAAGATTTGAAATCTTGCAAAGCGCATTTGCACCTGTTGATACGCAGCAACATAAAGTTGAGCAAGTTCGTATGGATTCATGGTACGGAAATGCAGGCATGGACACAGGTAGAATGAAAAGAATCATGTTCCTCTTTTTCTTTCGTTCTTTCTGTGCCTTTTAAGTGCATACCTCTATTTACCACGGTCTGTCCACTTTTCAAGTCCCCATTTTTTCATTACCAAAGTACGCGCATGTACTGTAATCAGAAGTACAGGGCTCAATTTACAGCATTTCCGTTCTCCGGAACTTGACACTTCTTTTTTTCTTTTTTTCAGAATACGGGCAATTCCGTGATCACAACTACGGGGCTCGCACCATTTTCCATTTAACGGACATTATTTTTCCAAACTGTGCGTTCTACGTAAATCCCGCTTTTCATCTACAGAAAAGTGTCCTGCAACGTTTTACTTTCAACTTTCACCGCAAACTGATGATTTTTTTGTTTAACAGTGTAGAAGAAAGTTTTGTCTTTTTTTTTTCTTTCAACGTTGCTTCCCGGCACTCCAGTAAGACGTGGAGGACGGCCGACCTCTGGCTACGCTTACCACAGACCGGAGGCAGGCGAACAGCAATGTGCACCGGTGTAGCGGCGATACTATCCAAACGCGCCTTATGGAATGCGAACTGCGCACGGCGCACCGCGGCCTAGCCACTCCTGGTCACAGCGCTTCACGCCCAGCGCCGGCTGCAGTCGGTTGAACCCGCACGCGGCCACGATGACGCATGCTTAGCCCCGACACGCCGAGACTCTGCGAGGGCTTTGCCGAGATGCCAATTCCGGGTTATTAATGGCGCGTTCGGATTCCCGCTGCGGCTCGGTCCCGCAGAATGGCGGCCTCTGCGGGCTTTCTTCTTCTATAGTGCGGTGCCTCCTTCCCGCGGGCCGAGGAGTGGCACGACCAGCGAGAAGCACGTAAGCCCACTGCAGATGGCCTCGATCAGCGAACAGCCTGCAAGCGGTGCACGGCAGTGCGCGACCGAAAGGCACGCGCGCGCGGATGTTTCCGGGCGCCACACGTCACGGCTGGGCACCGATGGCAGGGATCATCGTCTCGAGTGATGGGGGCGAGGATAGTTTTCGACACAGATAGTCTCGATCCTGGGACACTCGAAAAAAAAATAACACGTGGGGAAATGGCGCTGCAGCCTCCATCTCCTCAGGAAACAACAACAAACATTGCGTAATCCAACTAAATGTCAGGGGTATTGCAAAGGTGCCGTGCCCATATCGCAGGAAATACATCCAGGATACTAAAGCGTGAAAACATCGAACTCATAAAAAAAGAAAAAAGTTGACATTCACTTCAGCGCGCGCTAAACAGGAGCATGGCGAAAGCCTGCGCGATCACGAGGCATTAATTACATTACTTGACATTTTCATTCTAATGCACTGTAACTTCCTATTACTTGTTTTCTCCCACCAAAGGTCGTGGGTGCAAGCGCTTGGATTACCTCACATTAAATAACACCGAAGGTAGTGGGTGCGACTCTCGACCTTCACGATGTCAATTGGAATCTAATTTGGAGATATGGCCGGTTCGCGCATATCTACAAGTGGGTTTGACTCCCACCAATATTGGTGGGTACACAGTAAAAAATTGTACACCCGCAAGGTTGTTTTCTTGCCGCACTGGTAACACCCTTACCGTTAGCGCCTTACAAAAATTTATAGAGGCCTACAACGGAGCTCTAACTAGACGTGCGATGACAAAAGACATAGTTGAAAACTGCGTAATAAATGTGACAACGTTGGGCGCACAGAAATATCCGACAGGAGAGTTTCATATCTCTCCCTGTTAAATCCTCTTGTCGGATATTTCAGTGCGCACAAGGCTGTCAGATTGATTACGCAGTTTTCAACTATGTCTTTTGTCATCGCACGTCTAGTTAGAGCTCCATTGCCGGCCTCTATAAATTTTTGTAAGGCCCTAACAGTAAAGGGGTTACCAATGCGACAAGAAAACACCCTTAAGGGTGTAAATATTTTTACAGTGTACGAGTCTCTTAAATAACTCTACCTTAATTAAGTGTACCGTAATTAACTATGCCTTAATTAACACCAGTGGTCGTGGGTGCTAGTCCCACTAAAGGTCGATGGTTTGAGTGTCTTAATTAACTGTACCTTAAGTAAGTTCTACTTAATCAAAACCAAACGTCGTGGGTTAGACTCCCACTAAATGTCATGGGTTGGAGTGTCTTAATTAGCTATATCGTAATGAACTGTGCTTTAATTCACTTTGCCGTAAGTAACACCAAAAGTCGTGGGTTGGAGTGCCCTAATTAACTCTATCTTAATGAACTGTGTGTTAATTTACTTTGTCGTAATTAACACCAAAGGTAGTGGGTTCGACTCCCACCAAAGGTCGTGGGCTCGAACCCCAAATTTGGTTCCATTGAATTTGGTGCCATAACGGCGGACGCTCACATTCTCGTCCAATGAGCCTCGTCTAAGGGCCCATTCACACTTGCGGGTCAAAGAGGTCGAGTATATAACTACGAAAGAGCAAATGTAAGCGAGTTAAATAAAGCGTTGAATGAGTACCCGACGGTATTTGAATCATGCCGACTACACTGGAATAATTGTATCGCGGCTTATATTCAAGGAGAAGATGTTTGAACTGAGGCAGCGCTATGTTCCAGCATAGATATTAACGAAAAGAAGCAGTACAAGTAAATATTGGTTTACTCGGGAGTAACGCAGTCTTACACGCAAAAGGCAACTAGCTCACAGCAAATATAAAGGAAAGCCGACACGTGAGCGTTGGTTGAAGCTACATGAAATTGCCGAAAAAATGAAAGTTGCAGTGACAGCTGCAAAGAATTTATTAGGAATTTCAATGGAGTCGAAATTAACGGATAATCCAAAGGAATTCTGGAAACATGCAAACAGAAATGGAAGAAACACTGTAACTATACCACCTCATGTGTCTGGTAACAGCGTTATTGATGATAACATAGGAAAAGCTGAGTTCTTTAATACGTATTTTAGCTGTGTTTTCAGCTGTGAAATTGGACATGATGATACGAATAGTTTGAAGTTCCAGCCGGTGACGTGTGTTATGGATGATGTTGTTATTAGCACTAATGGTATAGAGTCTCAGTTGCAGAATCTGAGGATTGCTAAGGCTGGGTGTCCTGATGACTTGCCAAACAAGTTGTATTAATTTTGTGCTCAGTCGGTTGCACCCTACTTGAAGATTATCTTCGAAAAATCGCTTGACGAATCCTGCCTTCCAGATGACTGGAAAATTGCAAGCATAGCGACAATTTACAAATCTGGTCTTCGTGACACCGTCTGAAATTATAGGCCATTATCACTAACTTCAGTTGCGAGCAGGACCCTTGAACATATTTTGTATACTAGTAGAGTAGCACATATGGACGCACATTCATTGTTTAATCCTCGTCAGCATGGTTTCCGAAGGGGCCTATTTTGTACTACGCATTTGACTGAACTTGTGCACGACCTGGCAGGGGCACTGGACAGGCGTCTTGGCGTGGACTGTGCGTTTTTGGATTTCAAAAAGGCATTTGATACTGCGACGTACTGTTTACTAATTAAAAATGGCCTTTTACAATATTAGTCCTCAAGTGATATCATGGGTGAAAGATTACCTACGTTTACGTGAGCAGTTTGTGGTAGTGAATGGTACTCAGTCTCAGAGGGTGCAAGTTGTGTCCGGTGTTCCGTAAGGCTCCGTGTTGAAGCCACTATTGTTCTTGCTGTTCGTGAATGACATTAGTGACGGAATAGTGTCTCAAATGCAGTTATTTGCCGATGACTGTGTTCCCTATAGAGTAGTCACTTGTGACCGTGATGTTGAAATGTTTCAGGAAGACTTGAACCTCCTTCGCTGTGCTCTTTGGCTCAGTTACGCCGAGGGACGCCGACGCTCAACGCAGGAACGGGCACCTCAGAGCGGCGCTATAAAAGGAGGGGAAGGGCAGTAGAATAATGTGTGAAACTGCGACACAACAACGCAAAGCTCGGAAAAGAACAACGATAGCGAGTTATGAAAAATGTCGAGATCATGAAAATAAACGTTATAAAGACTGTATTCTGTGGACGGGGTTGACTGTTGGTGATGACAGACATGGAAATGTTATGCCCTCTGCTGACCTTGCGCGGAATACGAAACATTATACAACTGAAGAGTTCGGGGCAGGTGAGAATACCGTTAAGTTTTAAAAGAAGCAGGTCAGTGCGATTACGTTGGCAGCGAAGCAAGGGCAAGGACAATAATCCAGAGTGCTAGGACAAGGTCCAGTGTCAGTGTTAGCAAAGCGGTGATGGTATATGCTTAGAAACTTCTATAATAATATAATAATAATAATAATAATAATAATAATAATAATAATAATCTAACGTCGCAGTTCCGCCCGAAAGGCGAAGCACCGATTGCGATAGCAAATTCGTAGACAGCTACACAAAGTAAGGACAGTACTTTTATCGGCTGCATAAACTTATAAAGATTAACTTACTAATTAAATTAGCAAGCATGCTGCCAGCGCGCATACGCAAATTTGAAGACATCTCACTCGATGACCGCGAAACCTCGCTGTCAAGACGCTGGAGTGAGGAAGCCCGGCAGAAGCAGCGAGCGAATCGGCCTTCGTGATGCCTCTCGCTTCAATGTGAACTAATCAGCGAAAACACAGCGCACACGAAGCTATCAGCACTTGGCCCACTGTGTACGCATCACAGATCGCTTGTAAGATAGGGCCCATGCAGCTACACCACCCGTAGCAGCCACCGGCGTAGAGCGCCCCCCCCCCCCCCCCCCACCCCCTCGCCAGTGCCTTGAGCCAGCATCGTCGGCTCGCCCTCGCACGCTTGCACTCGCACATACGCATACGACGAGCGGAGACGAGGTTATCACCCTTGGTCTTTATACAGAACATCACGGCGACGACAGAATTGCGGATGCAGTGTCCATATAATTGTTATCGCAATAAAAAAAAGCTATCAACCAAAGCACTCCGCACATATGTTTAACATGCGAAGTTGAAACGTGCGTCCCCAGTGTTTGCCACTGGGTAAATCCTGACGATTAATTAAAGTATTCATCAATCATTGGTCACGTGGCTGCATTCTAATTAATTAATTAATTAATTACTGACGATGACGAATGCGGGAGCAGTGGCACGATGCGGTAGCGCCGAGGGGCACCAACGAGTTAGCTGTGGAAGACGACAGCGACGCTGGAGCCATTGGTGATGATGATAGTTTTCGAGGCGAAAGCTTTGCTAGGCTCACGTGAAGTTTGTGTCCGCAGATCAGACCGCCGGAGTGTCCGCCGAAGTGTCATCACGGCATATGAAGACACATTAAAGACAGATAAAAGAATGAAAAATCATTAATAATGACAGTAATTGATAGCGTTATAATAGATTGGTAGATGTTAATAATGATTTTAATGACTAATAATGACTGCTAATAACTTGTAATGACTACTTATGACTCCGAAATGACCAATATGTCTAACGCGACGGCTTGTAGCGCCCACAATTGATTAGAAATGACTACAAATGTCGAGTAATGAGTAGTACTGACTAAAATGACTACTAATGACTTTAATGACTACTGATGACTACGAAATGACCAATATGTCTAACGACGGCTTGTAATGACCACAACTGATTACAAATGACTAAATATGCTTAGTAGTGAGCAGTAATGACTAATAATGACTGAAATGTCTTGTAATGACTAGTAATGACTACGAAATGACCAATATGTCTAACGACAACTCGTAACGACTTCAATTCGTTAGAAATGACTAAATATACTTAGTAATGACCAGTAATGACTAATAATGACTTAATGGCCTGTAACGACTACTAATGATTATGATATATATGACCAACATGTGTGACAACGGCTTGTAATGATCACATTTGATTACAAATAACTAAAATTCTTAGTAGTGAGCAGTAATGACAAAAAGAAGCAAGACAAAGAGGAGAGGGAAAGAGAAAGAGGCGAATGATAAGAGGAGGAAGAGTAGGCTGAGGCCGTTCACCTCTTAAGAGAGATCAACACTAATTTTTCTACACACGGACACGATACTGGGAAAACTATAGCCCTTCACAGATTCGCTGTAAAAGCTCCACTGCCCGCGAGTTGCTGAGCATGCCGTAGCGATAACCAGTGGCTTCCCTATATACGAGCGTCCGCAAGCCTACAGGCGACTTATGCGCAGCCTGCGTTCGTCGAGGCTGGAGCGAAGTGATTAATGCTGGGCGGCGAGTTATCGACGCCCGCAGCGTGGCGAATTAAGTGCGAGCGGCAACCACGCTGTTACCGGCAGTTTCGGGAGCGCGGGCCCAGGGGGGCAAAATAAACCGGCAAGCGACAAGCCACGTGTCTCTCGTTACGCAACTGATTGATTTTGTAATCGTAGTTTAGGCAGCTGGGAGGGGGCCTCTTTTTTGTGCGAGCGCGTGCTGGTCGTCGGAGAAGCCCCAGGCACTGACCCAAACATGGAGAGCGTAGCATATGCGTGTCTAGCTGCAACCATTCGTTGAACTTCAGACAATGTTATCGCTGTATGGGGGTGCCGCTCTCCTCTGGTGGAGAACGTTGGGAAACCTGTGGGCTTAACCTCACTTCCTTGCCGTTCCTATAACTTGCCGTTTCAAGCTACAGGCCTGCGACGGCCGACGGACGCTTCAAGCTCACATGCTATGCGCACGCCGAAGCAAGAAGTGAAAAAAGAAAGAAGGGAAAGAAAGAAAAGAAAGGAAGGAAGGGAGAAAGAATGAAAACTGGCGCGTTTAGCGTAAGAGCAAAAAATGGAAGAAGAACGTCTATACTGGGGGACGTAGGTTCATGGCAATGGCATGTAGGCATGGCAACGCTCCTAAAGCAGGCGATCGCTAGTTGCAACCGTTTCCAACTAATCATGCGAGTAATCATGTATCTTTATTTATGTTCGCAGGTAAGTTTACAGGACCACTTCCCAGAAAAAGGTTGTGCGGGACCTCCTGTCGGCAATAGGCAAAAAACGGGAAATGCAAGAGCACTATCTTCATAAAAGACAAGAAGTCAATGTACTAGAATCTTGGCAATACATCATCATCATCATCAGCCTGGTTACGCCCACTGCAGGGCAAAGGCCTCTCCCATACTTCTCCAACTACCCCGGTCATGTACTAATTGTGGCCATGTTGTCCCTGCAACCTTCTTAATCTCATCCGCCCACCTAACTTCTTCCCGCCCCCTGCTACGCTTCCCTTCCCTTGGAATCCAGTCCGTAACCCTTACTGACCATCGGTTATCTTCCCTCCTCATTACATGTCCGGCCCATGCCCATTTCTTATTATTGATTTCAACTAGGATGTCATTTACCCACGTTTGTTCCCTCACCTAATCTGCTCTTTTCCTATCCCTCAAAGTTACACCCATCATTCTTCTTTCCATAGCTCCTTGCATCGTCCTCAATTTCAGCAGAACCCTTTTCGTAAGCCTCCAGGTTTCTGCCCCATACGTGACTACTGGTAAGACACAGCTGTTATACACTTTTCTCTTGAGGGATAGTGACAACCTGCTGTTCATGATTTGAGAATGCCTGCCAAACGCCCCCCAGCCCATTCTTATTCCTCTGGTTATTTCAGTCTCATGATCCGGATCCGTGGTCACTACCTGCCCTAAGTAGATGTATTCCCTTACCATTTCCAGTGCCTGGCTACCTATCGTAAACTGCTGTTCTCTTCCGAGACTGTTAAACATTACTTTAGTTTTCTGTAGATTAATTTTCAGACCCACCCTTCTGCTTTGCCTCTCCAGGTCACTGAGCATGCATTCCAATTGGTCTCCTGAGTTACTAAGCAAGGCAATATCATCAGCGAATCTCGAGTTGCTAAGGTATTCTCCATCGACTTCTATCCCCAATTCTTCCCACTCCACGTCTCTGAATACCTCCTGTAAACATGCTGTGAATAGCATTGGAGAGACCGTATCTCCCTGTCTGACGGCTTTCTTTATTGGAATTTTGTTGCTTTCTTTATGGAGGACTACGGTGGCTGTGGAGCCGCTATAGATATCTTCCAGTATTTTTACATATGGCTCATCTACTCCCTGATTCCGTAATGCCTCCATGACTGCTGAGGTTTCGACTGAATCAAACGCTTTCTCGTAATCAATGAACGCTATATATAAGGGTTGGTTATATTCTGCACATTTCTCTATCACCTGATTGATAGTGTGAATATGGTCTATTGTTGAGTAGCCTTTACGGAACCCTGCCTGGTCCTTTGCTTGACAGAAGTCTAAGGTGTTCCTGATACTATTTGCGATTACCTTAGTAAATACTTTGTAGGCAACGGACAGTAAGCTGATCGGTCTATAATTTTTCAAGTCTTTGGCGTCCCCTTTCTTATGGATTAGGATTATGTTAGCGTTCTTCCAAGATTACGGTACGTTCGAGGTCATGAGGCATTGTGTATATAGGGTGGCCAGTCTTTCTAGGACAATGTTCCCGCCATCCTTCAACAAATCTGCTGTTACCTGATCCTCCCCAGCTGCCTTTCCCCTTTGCATAGCTCCCAAGGCGTTCTTTACTCTTTCCGGCGTTACTTGTGGCATTTCAAGTTCCACTAGACTATTCTCTCTCCCATTATCGTCGTGGGTGTTACTGGTACTGTATAAATCTCTATAGAACTCCTCAGCCATTTGAACTATCTCACCCATATTAGTAACGATATTTCCGGCTTTGTCTCTTAACGCATACATCTGATTCTTGCCTATTCCTAGTTTCTTCTTCACTGCTTTTAGGCTTCCTCCGTTCCTGAGAGCCTGTTCAATTCTATCCATATTATAGTTCCTTATGTCAGCTGTCTTACGTTTGTTGATTAACTTCGAAAGTTCTGCCAGTTCTATTCTAGCTGTAGGGTTAGAGGCTTTCATACAATGGAGTTTCTTCATCAGATCTTTCGTCTCCTGCGATAGCTTACTGGTCTCCTGGCTAACAGAGTTACCACCGACTTCTACTGCGCACTCCTTAATGATGCCCATAAGATTGTCGTTCATTGCTTCAACACTGAGGTCCTCTTCCCGAGTTAAAGCCGAATACCTGTTCTGTAGCTTGATCTGGAATTCCTCTAGTTTCCCTCTTACCGCTAACTCATTGATTGGCTTCTTATGAACCAGTTTCTTCCGCTCCCTCCTCAAGTCTAGGCAAATTCGAGTTCTTACCATCCTATGGTCACTGCAGCGCACCTTGCCGAGCACGTCTACATCTTGAATGATGCCAGGGTTCGCGCAGAGTATGAAGTCGATTTCATTTCTAGTCTCACCATTCGGGCTCCTCCACGTCCACTTTCGGCTAACCCGCTTGCGGAAAAAGGTATTCATTATACGCATATTATTCTGTTCTGCAAACTCTACTAATAATTCTCCTCTGCTATTCCTAGAGCCTATGGCATATTCCCCCACTGACTTGTCTCCAGCCTGCTTCTTGCCTACCCTGGCATTGAAGTCGCCCATCAGTATAGTGTATTTTGTTTTGACTTTACCCATCGCCGATTCTACGTCTTCATAAAAGCTTTCGACTTCCTGGTCATCATGACTAGATGTGGGAGCGTAGACCTGTACAACCTTCATTTTGCACCTCTTATTAAGTTTCACAACAAGACATGCCACCCTCTCGTTAATGCTATAGAATTCCTGTATGTTACCAGCTATTTCCTTATTAATGAGGAATCCGACTCCTAGTTCTCGTCTCTCCGCTAAGCCCCGGTAACACAGTACATGCCCGCTTTTTAGCACTGTATATGCTTCTTTTGTCCTCCTAACCTCACTGAGTCCTATTATATCCCATTTACTACCCTCTAATTCCTCCAATAACACTGCTAGACTCGCCTCACTAGATAGCGTTCTAACGTTAAACGTTGCCAGGTTCAGATTCCAATGGCGGCCTGTCCGGAGCCAGGTATTCTTAGCACCCTCTGCAGCGTCACAGATCTGACCGCCGCCGTGGTCAGTTGCTTCGCGGCTGCTGGGGACTGAGGGCCGGGGTTCGATTGTTGTATTCATATAGGAGGTTGTGGCCAAGTACTGCACCAGGGTGGCCAATCCTGCTCTGGTGAGAGAGTGCGTTACCGGTTCTGGTCACCGGGATCAGGCCGCACTCCAGGCCTGTTTGTGCAATTTTCTCAACACACGGTTTTTTTTTTTTGTATTTTCCGGTGGAGAATAGCGCGGCACCGGGATTTGAATCACGGTCCTCTTGCACTGGAGACGGATACTCTACCGTCCCCGTAGGAGTTAAATTAAAAATTAATTTATGGGGTTTTACGTGACAAAACCACTTTCTGATTATGCACGCCGTAGTGGAGGACTCCGAAAATTTCGACCACCTGGGGTTCTTTAACGTGCACTTAATTCTAAGTACACGGGTGTTTTCGCATTTCGCCCCCATCGAAATGCGGCCGCCGTGGTCGGGGTCCGATCCCGCGACCTCGTGCTCAGCAGTCTAACACCATAACCACTGAGCAACCACGGCGGGTCCCGCAGGAGTTGTACGCCTCATTTAACCTACAGTGGTGCCCTACTTGGTCAGTCAAGGTGGACCAATCTGAGCTCGGTTATACCGCATGGATGGCACTCGGCTAGAGAACCTCGTATTTATGACCTGCACATGTGAGGCCTTACATATTTGAAGATATATATCTATTTTTTTTTTTTTTTAGGAGGGTTCCCGTACAGTGATAAAATAAAGGAAAAGACATTAAAAGAAAGAAAAAAAAAGAAAGAAAAAGGGGCGGAAAAAAAAAAATAAACGGAACATAACAGGTGATTTGAACTCGTGACCCTTCGATGTTGCCCGGAAAGATAGCTCAGTCGGTTGGTTCGTCAGGCCCCAGGCTACTTTCAAGCGCCACAGCTCCTCCTCTGAGCCTCACACTTACGTGGAAAGAGACTCATGTTGTCCGCGATAGTCCGCGATAGGCATACTTTCTAGGAAAAATGGCCGCTCAAGGAGAAGAGCGAACTCGAGCGGCTTTAGAGGCTAGGAAAACTGCCTTAAAATATTTAGACTCGAGGGAAAGCTTCGTTAACAAACTATAACACGGCAATCAGCACTCGAATACGACGAGAGAAATTACTGAGACGTGGAAAATTCCCTTGAAAAAAAACCTGGTTTGCTAAACAAATGCTCGTATGTATTGGACCTCTTAAAAGATGAGGGGTGAAATATGCGCTCACCGAGAGGGCATCTTCAGCGCGAGACATCCACAAGGCACCTTACAGAGATGTGGAGAGCTTCGCGGCCGGAACGAAGCATCCCTTCTCCGCCGGCCAAGAGGGGGAAACGTGCTTTCCGATCGCTCAAGGTTGCGCGGACAACGCATAGCTCTAGCGTCTAGGAAAAGCTTAACCAGGTGCGATGGCGGCACGCATAGCGTGGGAAGCTAGCCGCCAGAATAACTATACCAAGGACTGCTGCTGATGAGGGCGAAGTACCTTCGTGTAATTATAATAACCCTAATAGGACTACTTTCGAAAAAAAAAAAGGAAACGGCCCAGAGGGCTATACTACGAGAGCTATGACTGATAGTTTTCTATATATATATATATATATATATATATATATATATATATATATATATATATTCATCTCATCTATGGGATCGCATTCGCGCGCTGTTTCTTTGTCTCTGCGTGTAGTACAGTTAAGAGAGCCAGTTTAAGGGCGGAGAAGAAGAAAGAAGAGAAAAGCAAAAACTGCAGCGCCGTGGTTTTAAAGCGCACCCGTGGTAGAGAAACGGAATGCGATATAAGCGTGCGTAGCCATGATACGCACACGACAAACTGCCTTAAAATATTTAGACTTGAGGGAAAGCTTCGTTAGCAAACGATAGCACGGCAATCAGCACTCGAATATAATTATAACCCTAATACTAATTGTAAATATTCATCTCATCTATGGGATCTAATGCGCGCGCTGTTTCTTTGTCTCTGCGTGTAGTAGTTGAGAGAGCCAGTTTAAGGGCGGAGAAGAAGAAAGAAAAGAAAAGCAAAAACTGCAGCGCCGTGGTTTTAAAGCGCAGCCGTGGTAGAGAAACGGAATGCGATATAAGCGTGCGTAGCCACGATACGCACACGACAAACTGCCTTAAAATATTTAGACTTGAGGGAAAGCTTCGTTAGCAAACGATAGCACGGCAATCAGCACTCGAATATAATTTTAACCCTAATACTAATTGTAAATATTCATCTCATCTATGGGATCTAATGCGCGCGCTGTTGCTTTGTCTCTGCGTGTAGTAGTTGAGAGAGCCAGTTTAAGGGCAGAGTAGTTGGAAGGCATACTTTCTAGGAAAAATGGCCGCTCAAGGAGAAGAGCGAACTCGAGCGGCTTTAGAGGCTAGGAAAACTGCCTTAAAATATTTAGACTCGAGGGAAAGCTTCGTTAACAAACTATAACACGGCAATCAGCACTCGAATACGACGAGAGAAATTACTGAGACGTGGAAAATTCCCTTGAAAAAAAACCTGGTTTGCTAGACAAATGCTCGTATGTATTGGACCTCTTAAAAGATGAGGGGTGAAATATGCGCTCACCGAGAGGGCATCTTCAGCGCGAGACATCCACAAGGCACCTTACAGAGATGTGGAGAGCTTCGCGGCCGGAACGAAGCATCCCTTCTCCGCCGGCCAAGAGGGGGAAACGTGCTTTCCGATCGCTCAAGGTTGCGCGGACAACGCATAGCTCTAGCGTCTAGGAAAAGCTTAACCAGGTGCGATGGCGGCACGCATAGCGTGGGAAGCTAGCAGCCAGAATAACTATACCAAGGACTGCTGCTGATGAGGGCGAAGTACCTTCGTGTAATTATAATAACCCTAATAGGACTACTTTCGAAAAAAAAAAAAAAAAAAAAAAAAAAGGAAACGGCCCAGAGGGCTATACTACGAGAGCTATGACTGATAGTTTTCTATATATATATATATATATATATATATATATATATATATATATATATATATATTCATCTCATCTATGGGATCGCATTCGCGCGCTGTTTCTTTGTCTCTGCGTGTAGTACAGTTAAGAGAGCCAGTTTAAGGGCGGAGAAGAAGAAAGAAGAGAAAAGCAAAAACTGCAGCGCCGTGGTTTTAAAGCGCACCCGTGGTAGAGAAACGGAATGCGATATAAGCGTGCGTAGCCATGATACGCACACGACAAACTGCCTTAAAATATTTAGACTTGAGGGAAAGCTTCGTTAGCAAACGATAGCACGGCAATCAGCACTCGAATATAATTATAACCCTAATACTAATTGTAAATATTCATCTCATCTATGGGATCTAATGCGCGCGCTGTTTCTTTGTCTCTGCGTGTAGTAGTTGAGAGAGCCAGTTTAAGGGCGGAGAAGAAGAAAGAAAAGAAAAGCAAAAACTGCAGCACCGTGGTTTTAAAGCGCAGCCGTGGTAGAGAAACGGAATGCGATATAAGCGTGCGTAGCCACGATACGCACACGACAAACTGCCTTAAAATATTTAGACTTGAGGGAAAGCTTCGTTAGCAAACGATAGCACGGCAATCAGCACTCGAATATAATTTTAACCCTAATACTAATTGTAAATATTCATCTCATCTATGGGATCTAATGCGCGCGCTGTTGCTTTGTCTCTGCGTGTAGTAGTTGAGAGAGCCAGTTTAAGGGCAGAGTAGTTGGAAGGCATACTTTCTATGAAAAATGGCCGCTCAAGGAGAAGAGCGAACTCGAGCGGCTTTAGAGGCTAGGAAAACTGCCTTAAAATATTTAGACTCGAGGGAAAGCTTCGTTAACAAACTATAACACGGCAATCAGCACTCGAATACGACGAGAGAAATTACTGAGACGTGGAAAATTCCCTTGAAAAAAAACCTGGTTTGCTAGACAAATGCTCGTATGTATTGGACCTCTTAAAAGATGAGGGGTGAAATATGCGCTCACCGAGAGGGCATCTTCAGCGCGAGACATCCACAAGGCACCTTACAGAGATGTGGAGAGCTTCGCGGCCGGAACGAAGCATCCCTTCTCCGCCGGCCAAGAGGGGGAAACGTGCTTTCCGATCGCTCAAGGTTGCGCGGACAACGCATAGCTCTAGCGTCTAGGAAAAGCTTAACCAGGTGCGATGGCGGCACGCATAGCGTGGGAAGCTAGCCGCCAGAATAACTATACCAAGGACTGCTGCTGATGAGGGCGAAGTACCTTCGTGTAATTATAATAACCCTAATAGGACTACTTTCGAAAAAAAAAAAGGAAACGGCCCAGAGGGCTATACTACGAGAGCTATGACTGATAGTTTTCTATATATATATATATATATATATATATATATATATATATATATATATATATATATATATATATATATATATATATATATATATATTCATCTCATCTATGGGATCGCATTCGCGCGCTGTTTCTTTGTCTCTGCGTGTAGTACAGTTAAGAGAGCCAGTTTAAGGGCGGAGAAGAAGAAAGAAGAGAAAAGCAAAAACTGCAGCGCCGTGGTTTTAAAGCGCACCCGTGGTAGAGAAACGGAATGCGATATAAGCGTGCGTAGCCATGATACGCACACGACAAACTGCCTTAAAATATTTAGACTTGAGGGAAAGCTTCGTTAGCAAACGATAGCACGGCAATCAGCACTCGAATATAATTATAACCCTAATACTAATTGTAAATATTCATCACATCTATGGGATCTAATGCGCGCGCTGTTTCTTTGTCTCTGCGTGTAGTAGTTGAGAGAGCCAGTTTAAGGGCGGAGAAGAAGAAAGAAAAGAAAAGCAAAAACTGCAGCGCCGTGGTTTTAAAGCGCAGCCGTGGTAGAGAAACGGAATGCGATATAAGCGTGCGTAGCCACGATACGCACACGACAAACTGCCTTAAAATATTTACACTTGAGGGAAAGCTTCGTTAGCAAACGATAGCACGGCAATCAGCACTCGAATATAATTTTAACCCTAATACTAATTGTAAATATTCATCTCATCTATGGGATCTAATGCGCGCGCTGTTGCTTTGTCTCTGCGTGTAGTAGTTGAGAGAGCCAGTTTAAGGGCAGAGTAGTTGGAAGGCATACTTTCTAGGAAAAATGGCCGCTCAAGGAGAAGAGCGAACTCGAGCGGCTTTAGAGGCTAGGAAAACTGCCTTAAAATATTTAGACTCGAGGGAAAGCTTCGTTAACAAACTATAACACGGCAATCAGCACTCGAATACGACGAGAGAAATTACTGAGACGTGGAAAATTCCCTTGAAAAAAAACCTGGTTTGCTAGACAAATGCTCGTATGTATTGGACCTCTTAAAAGATGAGGGGTGAAATATGCGCTCACCGAGAGGGCATCTTCAGCGCGAGACATCCACAAGGCACCTTACAGAGATGTGGAGAGCTTCGCGGCCGGAACGAAGCATCCCTTCTCCGCCGGCCAAGAGGGGGAAACGTGCTTTCCGATCGCTCAAGGTTGCGCGGACAACGCATAGCTCTAGCGTCTAGGAAAAGCTTAACCAGGTGCGATGGCGGCACGCATAGCGTGGGAAGCTAGCCGCCAGAATAACTATACCAAGGACTGCTGCTGATGAGGGCGAAGTACCTTCGTGTAATTATAATAACCCTAATAGGACTACTTTCGAAAAAAAAAAAGGAAACGGCCCAGAGGGCTATACTACGAGAGCTATGACTGATAGTTTTCTATATATATATATATATATATATATTCATCTCATCTATGGGATCGCATTCGCGCGCTGTTTCTTTGTCTCTGCGTGTAGTACAGTTAAGAGAGCCAGTTTAAGGGCGGAGAAGAAGAAAGAAGAGAAAAGCAAAAACTGCAGCGCCGTGGTTTTAAAGCGCACCCGTGGTAGAGAAACGGAATGCGATATAAGCGTGCGTAGCCATGATACGCACACGACAAACTGCCTTAAAATATTTAGACTTGAGGGAAAGCTTCGTTAGCAAACGATAGCACGGCAATCAGCACTCGAATATAATTATAACCCTAATACTAATTGTAAATATTCATCTCATCTATGGGATCTAATGCGCGCGCTGTTTCTTTGTCTCTGCGTGTAGTAGTTGAGAGAGCCAGTTTAAGGGCGGAGAAGAAGAAAGAAAAGAAAAGCAAAAACTGCAGCGCCGTGGTTTTAAAGCGCAGCCGTGGTAGAGAAACGGAATGCGATATAAGCGTGCGTAGCCACGATACGCACACGACAAACTGCCTTAAAATATTTAGACTTGAGGGAAAGCTTCGTTAGCAAACGATAGCACGGCAATCAGCACTCGAATATAATTTTAACCCTAATACTAATTGTAAATATTCATCTCATCTATGGGATCTAATGCGCGCGCTGTTGCTTTGTCTCTGCGTGTAGTAGTTGAGAGAGCCAGTTTAAGGGCAGAGTAGTTGGAAGGCATACTTTCTAGGAAAAATGGCCGCTCAAGGAGAAGAGCGAACTCGAGCGGCTTTAGAGGCTAGGAAAACTGCCTTAAAATATTTAGACTCGAGGGAAAGCTTCGTTAACAAACTATAACACGGCAATCAGCACTCGAATACGACGAGAGAAATTACTGAGACGTGGAAAATTCCCTTGAAAAAAAACCTGGTTTGCTAGACAAATGCTCGTATGTATTGGACCTCTTAAAAGATGAGGGGTGAAATATGCGCTCACCGAGAGGGCATCTTCAGCGCGAGACATCCACAAGGCACCTTACAGAGATGTGGAGAGCTTCGCGGCCGGAACGAAGCATCCCTTCTCCGCCGGCCAAGAGGGGGAAACGTGCTTTCCGATCGCTCAAGGTTGCGCGGACAACGCATAGCTCTAGCGTCTAGGAAAAGCTTAACCAGGTGCGATGGCGGCACGCATAGCGTGGGAAGCTAGCCGCCAGAATAACTATACCAAGGACTGCTGCTGATGAGGGCGAAGTACCTTCGTGTAATTATAATAACCCTAATAGGACTACTTTCGAAAAAAAAAAAGGAAACGGCCCAGAGGGCTATACTACGAGAGCTATGACTGATAGTTTTCTATATATATATATATATATATATATATATATATTCATCTCATCTATGGGATCGCATTCGCGCGCTGTTTCTTTGTCTCTGCGTGTAGTACAGTTAAGAGAGCCAGTTTAAGGGCGGAGAAGAAGAAAGAAGAGAAAAGCAAAAACTGCAGCGCCGTGGTTTTAAAGCGCACCCGTGGTAGAGAAACGGAATGCGATATAAGCGTGCGTAGCCATGATACGCACACGACAAACTGCCTTAAAATATTTAGACTTGAGGGAAAGCTTCGTTAGCAAACGATAGCACGGCAATCAGCACTCGAATATAATTATAACCCTAATACTAATTGTAAATATTCATCACATCTATGGGATCTAATGCGCGCGCTGTTTCTTTGTCTCTGCGTGTAGTAGTTGAGAGAGCCAGTTTAAGGGCGGAGAAGAAGAAAGAAAAGAAAAGCAAAAACTGCAGCGCCGTGGTTTTAAAGCGCAGCCGTGGTAGAGAAACGGAATGCGATATAAGCGTGCGTAGCCACGATACGCACACGACAAACTGCCTTAAAATATTTAGACTTGAGGGAAAGCTTCGTTAGCAAACGATAGCACGGCAATCAGCACTCGAATATAATTTTAACCCTAATACTAATTGTAAATATTCATCTCATCTATGGGATCTAATGCGCGCGCTGTTGCTTTGTCTCTGCGTGTAGTAGTTGAGAGAGCCAGTTTAAGGGCAGAGTAGTTGGAAGGCATACTTTCTAGGAAAAATGGCCGCTCAAGGAGAAGAGCGAACTCGAGCGGCTTTAGAGGCTAGGAAAACTGCCTTAAAATATTTAGACTCGAGGGAAAGCTTCGTTAACAAACTATAACACGGCAATCAGCACTCGAATACGACGAGAGAAATTACTGAGACGTGGAAAATTCCCTTGAAAAAAAACCTGGTTTGCTAGACAAATGCTCGTATGTATTGGACCTCTTAAAAGATGAGGGGTGAAATATGCGCTCACCGAGAGGGCATCTTCAGCGCGAGACATCCACAAGGCACCTTACAGAGATGTGGAGAGCTTCGCGGCCGGAACGAAGCATCCCTTCTCCGCCGGCCAAGAGGGGGAAACGTGCTTTCCGATCGCTCAAGGTTGCGCGGACAACGCATAGCTCTAGCGTCTAGGAAAAGCTTAACCAGGTGCGATGGCGGCACGCATAGCGTGGGAAGCTAGCCGCCAGAATAACTATACCAAGGACTGCTGCTGATGAGGGCGAAGTACCTTCGTGTAATTATAATAACCCTAATAGGACTACTTTCGAAAAAAAAAAAGGAAACGGCCCAGAGGGCTATACTACGAGAGCTATGACTGATAGTTTTCTATATATATATATATATATATATATATATATATATATATATATATATATATATATATATATATATATATATATATATATATATATATTCATCTCATCTATGGGATCGCATTCGCGCGCTGTTTCTTTGTCTCTGCGTGTAGTACAGTTAAGAGAGCCAGTTTAAGGGCGGAGAAGAAGAAAGAAGAGAAAAGCAAAAACTGCAGCGCCGTGGTTTTAAAGCGCACCCGTGGTAGAGAAACGGAATGCGATATAAGCGTGCGTAGCCATGATACGCACACGACAAACTGCCTTAAAATATTTAGACTTGAGGGAAAGCTTCGTTAGCAAACGATAGCACGGCAATCAGCACTCGAATATAATTATAACCCTAATACTAATTGTAAATATTCATCTCATCTATGGGATCTAATGCGCGCGCTGTTTCTTTGTCTCTGCGTGTAGTAGTTGAGAGAGCCAGTTTAAGGGCGGAGAAGAAGAAAGAAAAGAAAAGCAAAAACTGCAGCGCCGTGGTTTTAAAGCGCAGCCGTGGTAGAGAAACGGAATGCGATATATATATATATATATATATATATATCATCTATGAGATCGAATGCGAGCGCTGTTGCTTTGTCTCTGCGTGTAGTAGTTAAGAGAGCGAATTTAAGGGAGGAGAAGAAGAAAGGGAAGGAAAGACGTGATAAATCTTCAGTGTAATGCAAACTGCCAAGGATGCTTAGCAATTCCTTATTTACAGTGCCTTTTATTTGCATTGTGGTTACAATAGCTGACTACTTGTTAAACAGCATCGTTCCCTGTTGACAGATGCTACCTGCAGCTTGTCGGAATCGACGCGGCGCAATGGCTTCATGGGTACCCTCGTTCTGAGCATCTTCATTCAACGTGATTATGCCTTCTCTTGGACACGTGGACATGAGTTACGGCGCACCATCTTCCGGCACGCTGACATCACGGGACCGTCACCGGACAACAAGGCCTGTGGCTATAAAAGGCGCATCTGCATGTGTAGGGTAGCAAACCGGTTAAGTTAGACTGGTTAACCTCCTTGCCTTTCCTTCTCCACGTTTTCCTTCCTTCCTTCCAGCTTCAGCTGACACGGCAGCACTGGCGTGACAATGTCACTGAACGTACCCTTACTTATGCAGGTTGAAGAAACAAAACATGGCTTTCGTAGTGACAATCTCCGTTTAATAGCGCTGCCGTGTCCACATAGGCTTGTGCATTGTGTGTGCGACTGCTTTTCAATGGCGTTCTTGTAAGTCAGCCTTTCTGGAGATATCGAATGTAACTTCCGTCCTATTATTGCAAAAGAAGATAAAAAATCGACGAAATGATGAACACACAGAGAGAAATTTTGGCTAAAATCTCAAAAATACAGGAAAGCCAGACATCATCTGAAGCACGCATACTTGAAATACAAGCCAGGCTTCAGACTATTGAAAATGAAACTGCAGAGCACTGAGGAAAGTCGCAAAAGGCTTGCCGACTTAGAGAGCGTTGTTAGTGGTCAAGAAACAGCGATGAGCAGCATTTCCAAGCAGCTTGACGATATTGAAAAGCGATTTCGCCGCAACAACACCATAGCCGGATGTGTAATAGAGGAAGGGTGTGAAACACAGGAAACATTATTGAAGAAGGTTAATGACTATATATTTGAAAATAAACTCGGACAGGAACTGAATTCTTTCGACCAACCTGTAATTCTCAAGTTAACTGATTTTACAGATAAGATGAAAATTTTGCGGAACAGTCACAAGCTCAAAAATACAGAAATAAGCATATCATAAGATTATTCTAAAGGGGTTACTGAGACCCGCAAAGAACTATGGAAATCCTCAGACCAAGATAGGCGTAATGGCACGAAAGTTGAATTAATCTTCGACAAGATTAAAATTGGCGATGTTCTGTACACCCGGGATGAAGGTACCGGCGCAAGAGTCAAGTGTGATACTCCAACAAAGGCCGATCATATGAGACTCAATAAATGCACCAATGCATGCTTTAGGGTTATAAATGTAAACGCCCCGAGTTTAGTAAATACAGTAGCGGTCACTGAAAGTATATTATTGGAGCATGAACCACATATCGTGGTAATAACTGAAACTTCGCTTCACCAGGACATATCGAATGCCGAGGTCACGACCCCCAATAATACGATAATAAGATACCGGGCAGGAAGAGGAGGGGAGTGGCAATTGGGGTTAAAAGTGATTTATTATTTTATGTACTTGATGTTCCGAGGAATATAGAGTCAGTTTGGATTAAAATTACGATGAACAACCGCACGATGTATGTCGGTGATGCCTACAGAGCTCGAAACTGCCCAATAGACATGCTTATTAATCTGAGAAATTTTATAGGCACGAACCTAAATCATGATGACTCAATACTACTTTTAAGAGATTTTCATTTGCCAGGCGTCGACTGGAATGCGCTCTCCTTTAATTCGACAGATACGTCAGGCTATGAGCAACTAATAGAACTTGCGTTTTGCTATAATTGAACTCGAGTCGTAGAAAGATATACCAGAATATATGCAACAACACCATCACTACTTGACCTAGTCTTTGTATCTTTCAAACTGCTGTCATATCCCTGTACATGTGACCTATATGAGGGCTTGTGGAATCATCATCATCATCATCAGCAGCAGCAGCAGCAGCAGCAGCAGCAGCAGCATATTATTTTATGTTCGCTGCAGGACGAAGGCCTCTCCCTGCAATCTCCAATTACCCCTGTCCTGCGCCAGCCGATTCCAGCTATCACCCGCAAATTTCCTAATTTCATCGCAACACCTAGTCTTCTGCCGTATCATCATCATCAGCCCATTTTATGTGCGCTGCAGAACGATCATTAAATGGTTAAAATAGATTTAGACATGACGCCATACCAACCGCGTAGTAAACCTTTTAACATGGTTCTCAACTTTGCGGCCGCTGATGATGTCACTGTGTTGGACTACCTGGAACGTTCACTTGACAATTTCATATGTCTTTTTGAGGCCAGTGCTACAGTTGGCGAATTGTGGGATAGGTTTTCCAACATAGTTGACTACTGTACCAGGCAGCTTATCCCGAAGCGCTCAATACGCACAAAAAAGAAGAATCCGTGGATCACGAGAGAAACTATACACGCCAAGTAAAAATTAAAACGGAAGCGGAGGGGCAAACATGATTACGTGTGATCCTTATAAATATAGTGCCATTAGTGACATGAGTAAGGACCTGAAGCGTCTTGTCAGGCAGGCTAGGGAGAAGTTTTACAATGTAAGACTCAAAACATTTTCAAGCAATGCTCCTAGAAAATTTTGGCGCTATGTCAATCCTTCAAAGTTTCAAAGTATGGGAGGTAAAAATAGTCAAGAACGAAATGAAAGCCTTAATTTGTTGTTCTCTTCAGTTTTAACTTCTGACGACGGTTTGTCGGCGATCTTCACACAATCTCCTGGCTCCGCTCCAGTTCAAGACATAGAAATCACAGAGCGAGGGGCCTTAAACTTACTTCTTCATTTGTGCGTAAAGAAAAGCCCTGACGGCACTCCAACTGAATTTCTTTCTATACGCAGAGTGGGTGGCCAAATACCTCACTAAAGTTTTCCAAACATCTATTGCCACAGGGTCTTTCCCGGCTGCATGGAAACGTGCAAAAATTATTCCGATTCATAAGAGCGGTTCCACATCCATTGTCAATAATTTTCGCCCAATTTCTATTACATGTACTTGTCCCAAAGGCCTGGAACATATTGTGTTTAAACACGTGATGGCATACCTGAACGGTAACAACATCCTACATCCCTCTCAACATGGGTTCTATAAAGGTTTATCCACAGTTACTCAGCTTACAGGAACCGTTCACGGTCTCTCTCAAGCAATAATGAGCCGCGAACAAAGTGATATAATATTCCTGGATTTAGCAAAATCCTTCGATAAGGTATCCCACCCAAAGTTGCTGCAAAAAAATTACGCTGTTTTCAGTAAACCCCAAAATAACAAACGGCTTTTCTTCTTACCTCAGCTTTCGCGAACAGTTGGTCGACCTTGGAGGTTTTTAATCGATTCTTTCCCCGGTGGTCTCAGGTGTCCCTCAAGGGAGCGCTTCGGGCCCCTTTTGTTCCTGGTTTTCATAAATGATCTACCAAAATCTATCACAGTTACAGTAAGATTGTTCGCAGATGATTATGTCGTATACAACACAATTAAATCCCCAAGTGACCAAGAAAAGCTAAGCGATAAGCCATCTTGCAGAAAAAAAAAAAGAATACGTTCCGAACCATCACAGAAGGAAAAGAATAAAGACAAGAGACCAGCGTACATGGTGCCATACTTGTACAAGTTGTCACACAATCTAAAGAAAGTTTCTGACAGACATAATGATGATTTGCTTTTCGGTGCCGTGTGCAAGCGTTCGCGGGTTCGTATGAAAACGCGCGAAAGGCACCAGAAATCATAAATCTCGTTTCACTGACTGCAGGCGCAACGTTATCTATCAGATACCGCCGAGCTGTGGAAAAACTTATACAGGTCAAACGGGACAGTGTTTCAATAAAAGAGCTCGTCAACAGAGCAGTAACCTCAAGAATGGCTATAGGAGTCATTTAGCAGGACATTGGAATAAGTGTGCCTGCACTCCCATATTTGAAAAAAAAAATTCACACAGAAAGGAAAAGGTAAGAGAGAAAGGGAAATAAATAACAGAGGCTTATTACCTAAGAAAGGAAGGATATAAATGCGTAAGAGATCCGTCTCTTGCCTTGTCGGAAAAAGAAATATATTTTTTGCATGAAATATTATGATGTTGCCGATTGCAGATGTCTTTGTGACTGGTGTACGCATGCCTACGCTGAAAAAGGTATAAAATACCTGGAGAATTTCAAATAAACTTCAAGTTGGCAGTCAGTCCTTGTCTGTGGTATTTGTTTCCTCGTGTCCTTGTTTTATTCGCGCTGTTCAACCTCAGTTCTATATATGGAAACAAGCAACCTTGGAATTCTTGAAAGCAGAACAAAGGTTGAAAGGATGAAGTTTGTTTTCTTAATAATTCACGGTCACATTAAGATTAATACCACACAGTACTTTACAGCCCACCCCGACGAACCACCTAAACACCGCACCAGTATGTACATTCCTGTGCCACTTTCTCGTAAAGATTGCTTTAAATGCAGCTTCTTTTCCTCGAGTTATTAAACTGTGGAACCTGCTGCCAGATTCCATCGTGAGAAGTGACTGTCTTGATGGCTTTATTGAATGCCTCGAATCATTCGCACCCCACAACGCACCTAGAAAATAGCACAAGTCCCTGCCTCAACTTGTGTATTCTGAATTCTTGTTCATCAATTTAGCTGTCTTTTCTGTCCAATGCATTTGTTTATACGTTGTGTCGGACGCGGTAGTTTAACTTATGCCCTTGTACACTTGTTTTTTTCCACTCCCGTAATAGCCTGCAAAGGCTGTCAGTATTAATAAATGAATGAAACAACCAACATACAAAGTTAAACACGCTATAGTTAAGAGGAATTATTGGTTCAAAGGGATCTCTGAAATCTATTGGTTATATATATTGATAAGAATATAAACATGAGCATTAAAATGTGCAGTCTTACATCTGGTCAGAACAAAACTACCGATAGCCTTATTTAGGGTACTTTCTCACACTCCAGTTTCCTTTAGTAATTTCGGTCCCTAATATGTCGTCAGTCTTTGAAATTCTATCCTTTTCACCATTTAATAATGATTTCAGATTTACTTTTCCTTATTTTCTTTATATCGACAATCGAAAAGACACGTATTTACATTAAATAAATTGTTTTCCTATTGGCACGAGTCGCTTTGTTGACTGGATACATTGTGACAAAACATTTTATCCCTCATTATCGCATTTGCTCGTTTTAGCACTCTGTCTAACTCAGCGCACTTCTTACTTTCTGGGAAAAGTATGCCTATCGCGTCGACAGGTCATGTTTACACGCCAGAGTTGCGCAGGTTTATCGAAAATTCCCTCAATAAATTTCGACGCTATATGAGAACTTAACTACCACCCGAACGGCGTTACCTGCCGCATAAAGAAAACAAAAGCAAAGCTTTTAAATTCTTACTTCTGTTCACAGTTTACTGGTCGTATTAACATGAAGAAAAAAAGGGGAAGGCGCGTCCTAACTAACAAGATCAAGCTACAATGCTAGCCCCTCTAGGAATTGCAGAACCGCCGTGGTTGCTTAGTGGCTATGGGCTGCTAAGCACGAGGTCGAAGGATCGAATACCGGCCACTGCGGCGACATTTCGACGGGTGCGAAATGTGAAAACACCCAAGTACTTGGATTTAGGTATGCAGTGGCCAGTCGCATGGCATTATTGCGTGCTTGACATAAAAATTGTTACAGCGCAATCACATGCAACCACAAGTATGAAGGACGGAACACAAGCGCTGACTGTCAACTAAATTTTATTGACGGAAGACGGATACCTTATATAAGGGCAAAGGCAGAAGTGAAGGGGGAAGGGAGTGATACAATCGGGGAAAAATGACAATGCGCATCGATGAACGAACGTGCCAGCAATCAACGGAATCAGGCGCAGATAAAACAAAACGAAAAAACTAGAAAAACACTATCAAAAGGCGAGGGATACTAACATACATTGATATCAGTAAGCAGTCGCTTCCAAAAAATGAAGCTCTGCAGCAAAAAGCGATACAGAAGGGGTGCTTACGCACTTGCTGCCATATTTGTGTATGTGGAACGCTTCCAAAGAGACGCGCGCCTTCACTTCACTTCTGCCTTTCCCCTTATATAAGGTATCCGTCTTCCGTCAATAAAATTTAGTTGACAGTCAGCGCTTGTGTTCCGTCCTTCATACTTGTGGTTGCATGTGATTGCGCTGTAACAATTTTTATGTCAAGTATGCACCAACTCGCCCAGAAAGAAGTTTTAATTATTGCGTGCATTCGCGGGTTTCGTTCACGCTCGGGAAAAGAACTTTTATGCAGCACTTACGGCGCAAGAGAAAGCTGTATCGTCAGTTTTTTATCTTGCTCTATAATTTCCTTATTGACACCTTTAATTCAATTAAAATGTTAGATATATTGATTAATAAGTTAAGACTAATTATGTAATTAGGAGGAGCGCAAAGAATACTCTTGAGTATCTCCAAGCGACGGTAAACAACATAACCTTGATTCTGTCCCGCTACGTCGCATTTGCAAATTTCTAAATCTTGGTGCGTGATAATTGGGACAACCTGTATAAAGAATATCTTTCTAATACAAAATACATTTGGTGTTTCTTTTCTTTCCCACATGTTGTTAGGGAACAGAACGCCTTGATTAAGTTATTTTAGAGCAGCCAGCAATAGAAAATTCTGTCGAGAAAATTTAGAAAAGTATGTTGGGCCTGTGTCCTCGATAAGGTACCGAACATTTTACACGCGCGGCGTTAAATTCGTGAGTGTTTTCTTTCCCTTTTCTTTTGTTTCCTTGCTTGTATATGAAGTGCATTGCTATTATTTATGTTTCCCTTATGGCGCACACACTCCTGTCCGGCCGATGGAATTGGAAGTATAGCTAAATAAATGTAAAAATGATTCCGGCTAGATTGTACTACGTACGCACGCGTTCGACACAAGCGAAAGCATCTCCACGAGTGACGGAACGCAGAAAACAGAAGCGCCCTCTGGATTCACGTAGAAGTGCACCCCCCCCCCTTCCCCCCAGTTCGATTGAATCTCGGCCGGGCACTCGCAATGAACGGGATCCGTTTTTCCATTGCGCGGCTCAGAACCAGTAGAGGAAAGCACTGGGATGCTTATTTTCGTTTTCGCTTTCCTCCGTGTCCTACATGCCTTATTTGCTGCTGTAGAAAATGGGGAGACACAGTGTTCATCGGGTTGCGGCGGCGGAGGGCTGCTGGCATTATTAATGCCGCCTCCCCGGCGCGGTAATTGGCGGCGTGCAAGCTGGGCGTGCATGGCAGGGAAGCCGCGCTTCGCTGGGGCCGCACGAGGGAGGAAGAGACGCAGCGAGAAATGCAACGGGGGGGAAAGGAGGCTGCCGACCGGCGGCTCCGAAGGGCGAGCGGCGAACATCAAAGGCCCTCGGCGGCGTCAACGCATCTGCCGTTGCCCGGCGACGGTTCCTTCGCCGGCGTTTGTTTGCCTGCGCGCGGTGGCAGCGAGGAAAGTGGGGAATGCAGGGAGGATGAAAGAGACGAGCCGCACCGAGTGGGCGAGGGCAGCAGCCAATTTCCAATCGACCGCGTGCTCCAGCTCGCAGGTGGGCACAAAACCCCCTCGGCTTGCTTCAACGGAGGAGCAGTTTTCTTGTTATTTAACTTTCTGGCTGTTTTAGGCGAACTGAACGCTTGCATGCGTGAGTTGAAATGACTCCGATATATATACATATATTGGAGGTGTGCGCTATGCGCTGCCCTGTCATGCAGTACAGCTGAGCGTGCTCTCGGCATGGCTGAGTTTTTCCTCAACAGCATTATGTTAAAGGTGACAATGAAAAATGAGAGCGGAAGACGGGAAGGTTACCTATAATAAGACTCTGTTCGATACCTGCGAGGCTAAAGCGATTGCAGTAACAAAGATCAATCAGCGCGCGTTCCAATCTAAGGAAACAGCACACGAAGGCTAACTGTAAACTCCGCATTAATTCTTGACACGGGTCCTACTCATCGCATCCACACTTATTGATCTCCATCTGGAGACTATGAACAAACAAATCAGCCAGCCCAGCGACGAGTGACCGTAAGCTTTTGAAGTTAGACAAACACAAGACCAAAAACGAAGAACTGATAATGTGTGCATAAAAGCGGGCAAGCTTCACCGAGCATACTCAATAACGGCTCTCACATAGCATTTAGGCACGGGGTCCTGAAACTGTTCTGATGAAAGTGGAAAGAATCAGCATACTTCGCTTTTTTTTTTTTTTTTTTTTGCTGCAACCATACGTCTTTTCCCAAAGGAAATATTTCGTCCATGTGATCAGGCACGCGTAGAAAATTAGTACTGATTTTCACAAGGCTTTGTCACCCGCCGTTATGGCGTTGAGCTGCTGAGCACTAGGTTGCGGGTACAGTCGTGGCAGTCTTTCGATCAGGACGGAGTGCGAGAATGATCGTGTTCAACGCATTTGGTTCCCGTTATAAAACTCCAGGCAATAATAATAATAATAATAATAATAATAATAATAATAATAATAATAATAATAATAATAATAATAATAATAATAATAATAATAATATCTGGAGCCCTCCATTAGGGAGTCTCTCATAACCCAACGAACAGTTTCCTAAGGGTAACCCTAAAATTTAATGTAAATAATTAATAAAGAATGTATCACCCGTTGAAAGGTGATAGCAGCCGGCAGATATATCGTTGCCGGTCAATGGGTGGCATCTTATCATTCGCACAGAGGCGCGACGCGCCGTTTTGATGGGGCTGCGCCCCCGCCTGTACTTGTGGAACATTTACACTGTTACACTAGACAGCGACATGCGCCTTACACAACGGTTAATACTTTCACCGGCGACCAGGGTCAATATGACACTTAGGTGGCAAAACTTCCGATGAAAATGGTTGCCTGTTGCTGCTTCCGCGCTTTTCATTTTCAGTGATTCATTGAAGAACGAGATGCTCCGCCCAAGCAGCTGCAACTTCTTTAACTTTCGACGAAACGTTGCATTTCGACGACTGCATCCTCTAAAAAAAAAAAAAAAAACCTGCCAAATGCACATCTCAGCTGTACATGCATCATACTAATTTCGCTATGCAAGGGAAAGTTCGAGGCCCTATAAAAAGTGCTACACAAACAAAATTCATTAGCGGTTATGCAACAAATGCTAAAGAAATATGTTCGCATTAGGTCGCATCTCTTTGAGGTGCCGGACCCATGAGTTAAACAGCGTTAACCACATTGCAAGGTGTTGTGCAGGCGCTCACTCGACACACGTCCTACATGTCGAGGATTGAAGTGCAACTGGCGGTGGTACGGAACAGACCGCCGTAAATTGCACTACAATATATATATTGTCAGGATTGGGGGCTCAATCCCATCGCTCGTGATCCGTTGTCAAGATTGGAGTCGGGCATGAATTAGAAGGTAGCTGGCCCATGCCGACGTACAACTTATCCACGCTGAGGACGTTGATGAAGGGAAGGACTGCTTCTCATCGAGAACGAGGAATATGGGTTTATTTACAGTATTTATATCAATCTAACATGACTGTTTGAGAAAGTACATCAGTCTAACATGACTGCTTGAGAGAGAATGTCAGTCCAACATGACTGCTTAAGAAAAGTGAGTCGAGCATCCGCACAACAGCAGTCTTTAAACACTCGGTCCTTCCGCGATACAAGGCGACGCGAACGTTCGTTTGGTGATCGCAAACTAGCCGCCTCTCCGCAGGACGGTCTACACGCACAAAAGCACACACGTTCGAAGGTCCGCAACCGACGTCAGAGGGCCCCGTAGAACTCGGAGCCGTTCCGGGTAGCGCGTTGGGGAGCTTGGGAACAATCGTTGGCCCGCCGAACTCATTCCGTCACAAAGTCGATTTAGTCACGCTGTGGCTAGAAGTTGGCGGCTACGCTCCCGTATGTTGCCGTCATAGTCGTAAGTGGGTGGCAATCTTGCGCTGCAGCTCGCCGCTCTTAACAGCGCCGGGATGTTGCCGCCTATATTCGTAAGTGGGTGGCAAACTTGCACTGCAGCTGGCCGTGCCTAACAATATCGATATATATATATATATATATATATATATATATATATATATATATATATATATATATCGTAGGGAAAGGGAGAGCCGGCGTCATGGCCCCCCACTCTGGTCTCCAAACACGGCTCTGGCGGGTGGCATTGGCTGTTTCGGGGCGGTAGCAGGTCTCGTAAACAATTATCTCGTCGCTCTTGGCAAAGCACGGCAGCAGATCTTGTACACTGAAAAGCGGCCGGCCGCTCCGATGCGCGTGCAAGTAGCGAAATCCCCTGCTCAACCATCGCGTGCGTCTTGGCAACGTCGCAGGTGACAGATCGACAATCGTCGATGCGATTGAACTTGCCGAGATCGACAAAGTGCCGACTGCTGCCGAGACGTCTACGTCCGAAGGTGGAGTCAAAAGCGATGCCTGGTCCGAAGGCGCGACATTTTCCGGGCTCGAACCAGGGAACAGCTGCTGTATCTGCGCCTGAGTCCGTGGTCTCTTGTCAGTCTGGCAGGAATCTTTTGGCGTTACCACGAGGTCTTCGACGATGACGGCCTCAGCGATGCTAGCAGTCTTGGCTTCCTTTAGCGAGATCCCACTATGTGGTGAGCGAATGGCCGCACGTTCGGCCAACGACTCCTGCGAAATCCTGATGCATGGCTCTGACGGGTGCCGAAGTATATCGTCGGCAGAATCCGTAGAGAGATCACGGTTGCGGAGCGGTATCTGTCCATCATCGCAGCTCGACGGATCCACGATGTTCAGAGGCATTGACGGCCGTCGCTCGCGAGCTCGACCTTCCCTTCCGCCCGTCGTTATTATGGCTTCAACGAGCTTCCGGAAAACGCGAGTTCGGAGGCAGCCGGCGGTGGGTGACAATAGGAGCAGCGGGAGATTCCCACTGGCTGGAGTGAAGCGGACGGCTTCAAGCGATGAGCCGGCGCTTCCCAAGTGACGGAGACCTCGTAGGATGCGTCGCTGAGCGCTGTGGACGGAAAGCGGACGCGTCCAGGAGGTGCACCTCGTGAGCCGCGACCGCAGAACATCGCTGGTCGGAGTCGTCGCAGGCCGAAAGCAGCCAGCAAAGCTTCGCTCCATTCAGGCCAGGACCAGCACCTGATGCCACGCGCACTCGTGCCATGCCGTGGCGCCACCGCAAAGTCGGTTTACTGCAACCGCCCATTTTTCGCGGTCCGGACAAGCATGGCGTTATCCTGGAAGCCACGAAACTGCGGCAATTCCCAAACAGCTGACAGTGCTAAAGCTGCAGGAGAGAGCCCGGAAGTGCCGTAGTCTAGTTGCTGTGCGAGCAGCGGGATGGCTCGCGTGACGTCCCTGACGCTGTCTGGTGAGCGCCTCGAGAAGCGCCGGGCGGCGTCCGCGAAGAATACGGGAGCCCCGACACTCACGCTACCGCGCTCTACGGCCAAGGAAGCGTGTGCGGCATCCCTCGACGGCCCAGAGGTGGATGGTGTCCTGAGGCAGGAATACATGGCACAGGAAGCGGGGACGGTGTTCCCTGGCCGCAGGAGGCACCCAGGGCAGCGAAGTCCCACGAGGACTGTCCTTAAGGCTGCGCTGCCTTCGGCTGCATTTTCGCAGTTTGTGTCATTGTAGGGAAACAGAGATCCAACCGTACGCTAGAACACCCGTTTTATTCTGCTCCTTCTTTTCTAGCGCCCTACGTTTGTTTGTTTGTTTGATTACATCTACGAGTGGCTCATACCCACTATAAGGGACTAGCCAAGAATCGGGTAACTTAATGAAACAGGTTAAACGAACTTTAGAATAAGCACTATTGGAAAATTTGAATAGCTGAGAGACTAAAGTCAGATAAAATTTAAGAATTTAGCAAGGGAATCTCCCTGATTCAATTATGTATCTCCCAACAGCTGAACCGACATCCCTATGATAGTGTCCCATAGAAGAGATTCCGAAAGATAGAATATCAGGAATCGTTATATTCAATCCAGCACCATAAAATTGCCTTTCGAGAGTATGTTTTCTTAATGATGAAAGACGTCGACATGGCACCACAGTAAGAACACGAGGAGGAGTGCGCCAGAGCAGATGTACGCAGATAACAGTTTAATGTAGACATTCGACATCTAAACTTTGTAAAGACGACTTCGCCAAAGTGCGTCTCTTTATCTTCGGTGCACTTCATTTTGCATAGCTCGCGCTGCCTTGTGATAGCCTAACGATGCCAATTGCTGCAATATACATTTGAACAATAAAAGGAACCGAGGGGCTAAATTTTTATTAATCATATCACAAGAAACCACATTGGGGAAATTATTTGTACTTACTGATTGAATTTTTTGTTTTATTCAAGTACCCTAAAGGCCCATGCGGGCATTACATAAGGGTGTTACAATGAATTAGTGATATATACAGTATACGCATTTAAACAGATAATGCATGCCGCAATAAAAAGAACACAAGCGGAAAAACTGGAAAACAAACAAAAAGAAACCACTAAGAGCAATACAACGACACGTCTTAAACGCTGAAGATACATATAGATTTAAAGTGGGTGTTACACAAAATCAACGTAACTTAGTCACTTTATACAAGGAAAAATACTTGATAAAAACGTACACATACCAGCAGATACTGCATGAAACAATGAAAAGCACAGGCAGAAAAAAATTTTATGCAGCACAAGTGACCCTGCGCTAACCTAGAACACAACCGTTTGCGCAAAGAACATCACAATATGGTGAGAAAAATAAGCAAGATAAAAAAGGCGCGCAACAACACAGTGATGCCTATAACAAATGAGCAAGAGAATACTGTGTTAGTACGTTAAAATAGTGTTTTAGTTTTGCTAGGAATACATCGTGACTTAGAGCTGATACGATTTCATTTGGTAACATATTCCAATGATATATCGCGAGAAAGAGGGGCGAGTGTCTCAAGAAGTTAGTGCGTGCAAGAACGGGCTGCACTTTAAAGGAATGATCAAGGCGCGGGAAGATACGATGGGCGGGCCTGATGTGGCATGCGCTGAAAGACGGCCTGCAGTGATATAGCTTGTGAAAATGGGAAAGAAGTCCCATCAGCCTTCGATTTTCTAGCGAGGGGAGATTTAGAGATATTTTTATGTTAGTGATGCTAGAAGTTCGTAATTTTTCGTGATGAAGCGGGCTGCTCTGTTTTGGACCAACTCGAGCTTGGTTATGAGGTACGATTGATGCGGATTCCAAATAAAAGACGCATACTCCATTTTCGAACGAACTAGTGTCGTATAGGCTAATAATTTAGTGGACGTGTTTGCCGAGTAAAGGTTGCGCCTAATGAAGCCTAGGGTTTTACAAGCGCTGCTAGTAATCGCATCAATGTGATGATTCCATGAAACGTTTGAAGATAAATGAATTCCCAAATATTTTATTGTTTGCGCATGCGCAAACTAATGTCGTTCATCACGTAACAGGTAACCCTAGGGTTACTAGATCTAGTGCAGGCTTATAGCCTTAGTTTTTGAAACATTTATTTCCATTTGCCACTGTTTACACCAGTCGGTAATTTTCGCGAGGTCAGATTGCAAGATGTCAGTGTCGAAAGAGTTAATTATTCGTCTATAAGTTACACAATCATCTGCAAATAGTCTTATTGTAGATTTAATATTATTGCTGATGTCGTTGACCTATAGCAGGAATAAAATTGGTCCCAATACAGATCCCTGCGGCACTCCGGATTTAACTAGTGATCCCGGAGAAGAAAATTCATTAGTAGTTACAAATTGCTACCGGTTAGATAAAATGTTACTAATCCAATTCGTAATCCTACTATTTATATTTAAATGGCGAAGTTTTATAATAAAGGGTTATGAGCTACCTTATCAAAAGCCTTCGCAAAATCAATAAATATGGCGTCTATTTGTGAGGAGTCGTTGATAGCTTGGTGCAGGTCAGAGACTAGCTCGAATAACTGCGTCTCAGATGAACGACCCCGTTGGAACCCGTGTTGGTTAATCAAGAGGAGATTGTTATCGGTTAGGTATTTCATAACTGCTGATGATATATTGTGTTCTAAATGTTTACATGGTATACTGGTCAGTGAAATAGGTCTGTAACTTGAGACAGATGACGGGTCACCGGACTTTTAGAGATTGCAATTATTTTAGCTATTTTACATTCGTTACGAACACATCCTGAATCAATAGATTGTTGAAAAAGAGCGGCGAAAATGCGAGATATCACTGGTTTAGTCATATTTAGTAGTTTTGGACAGATTCCGTCTGGACCGGGAGCCGAGCTGTTCGAAAGACGATCAATAGCAGCTTCAATGCCCTTTTGGGTGATAATGATATCACTCATGATGGAAGTAACAGAACGGAGTTCAATGTTAGCGGGAACGGGAAGTTCACTTGTAAAAACAGAACAAACAAAATTATTTTTTTATTATTTTTATGATTAAATAAATCATAAATATAATCAAAATGCACGAATAATCAAAATGCACGAAAAAACAACTGGCCGAAGGTTAGCAACGATCCCACGTCTACACATTACGCATGCGCTGCTCTTACCAACTGGGCTACCGCGGCGCTGTTCTCCCATCCTATTTCTGGGGTGTTTATGGTTTACTACAAGAACTAAATCTGGGAGTGTTAACCAGCGCCATCACTCAAACCTTGGCGGCGGATGTGGCACATCCTTTCCGCCGCAAGCGTCACGAGTATATATTAATAATAATAATAATAATAATAATAATAATAATAATAATAATAATAATAATAATAATAATAATAATCATCATCATCATCATCACCACCACCACCACCACCTTCATCATCATCATCATCATCATCATCCTGGTTACGCCCCCTGCAAGGCAAAGGCCTATCCCATACTTCTCCAACTACCCCGGTCAAGTACTAATTGTGGCCCTGTTCAGGGGCGTAGCCAGGGGGGGGGGGCTTATGGGGCTTCAGCCCCCCCCCCCCCCCCCGAAATTTTTTTGTGCTGTCGAGTGCTGCCAACCAAACTAACCCCCGGTGCCGGAAATCCTGCTGGATTTAGTCTAGAATTACCTTTTCATGCTCGCAAAGACATTTGAGCGCGAACATTGCGAAATTCGACTGGATTTCGCGGCAACGCCCATGCACAGGGAGTTACATATCGTAACGCAAGGAGCCCCTCCCGAGCACAAAGTTTCAAGGGCGTTTTGATGACAAGCGGGCTCGTCGTGGCATCTCGCGGAGGCCGCGCAATCGACCGAGCGCATGATTTCAATTCTGGAACTTTATGGGCATGAAGTTCTCATAAACTGTTGATGGGAATGATTCATTGACATTTCCAAAGTCGTGCTTTAGAGTTTCAATTCCGTAACATTGTGGGCTTAATGTTGTTATAAACATTTGATGCCAAAGGTGCGTTGACTTTTCTAAAGTCCTACATCTGACCATACAACGAGACAAGCCAAATCAACACACTATCAGGCAAGCTTACAAAGCACGCAGCGAGGTCTGATGAGACGAAGCGTTGTGGTAGTTCATTTGTGGCAGAATGTCACAGAAAAGAATATCAACATTTTCCTTTCACCTGCGCCAAAGCATCCATGTCAAGGTACTAAAGCCAGCAAAGGTAACTACGTTCTTATTTATTTTTCTACTTTGACTTTCATTCCTGACAACACATTGAGCCTCTTCATTTTTTTTTTTTTTCGCTACCCGCGGGCTGCCGGAACCAGCCAGAGCGCATGCGTTTTTCTCGTGTTGCCCCGATCCCCGCGCAGCCCACTTCGATGCGCGTTCGTTTTTCTCTGACCGAGTGGATTATCGTCTGGCATAGTTTTGGACGCTTTCTGGCTAGCAGACGAAAAAAAGAAACAAATGCATGGCCGCTCGCCGCCATCACTGCGGGGACTCGACGGATTGCAACGCGTTCGCTTGAGCGGAATTTCTCCGGAAAATTAGGATACGATACCACGCAGCATGCGTATGGTTATCTGTGGACCAATCGTCTCACGTTTTCTTCGATATTCCTTCGGTAGCCGCATTAGGCGCCCAAAGTAGGCATTCGGTTATAGTCAACATGCCTTCCTTGCATTTTTTTCATTTCCATGCCCCCGCCCTACAAAAGAAAGAAAATACATTGAGGCGGCGCAGCAAATTGTCGCATGGTGAAAGTTTGATTTTGTTACTTCTTTTGTAGAAAATAATGGGCCACGGGACGCTTCAGTTGGCGGATACTCATTATATTATTGCGGTAGCAATCATGTGGAACCCCCAGGCGCATTCCTGCCGTCGCCGTCGCCCTCATGTTCCGTATAAAGTCCAAGGGCGATAACATCGTGACCGCGTGCCGCATGCTGCATGTGCGAGTGAAAGCGTAAGGGGGCGGGGGTTGACATGGGTTTGCCGACGATGGGGTGGCTCAATCTTGGTGCGCAAGAAAGAAAAACAGGGAGGAAGCTCGCCGCCTCCTGTCGCGCTCGATACATCAGAGGGAGTCGAGGAAGGGGGGGGGGGTGGCTGTGATCTGTGAATCTGTGGTTGTGCAACATGTTTATTTGCCTTGTTTGACGCATTTTATATCGAGACTTTTTCTTAGATGCGTAGATTTATTGGAGACTTATAGTTATATTGAAATATCTTGTTGCAAGGTTTTGTGTATACGTGCAGTGAACTTTGTTTCCAGTGACACTTTTTTGCCTTCTGTCAAGCTGTATCTTCGCATTTGCATATTCCATTGTAACTTCGCATTTCCAATGCACGAGGGCGCGTGAAATGAAAGTGAGCCAACCCACCCCGCCCAATAATGGTTCGGTTCATTATCTGCGAGGCATGCACATAGCACAGAGGCATCTCTCGTTTACGAAAGTGACACACAGGTGTGAGGATAAAAGTTATTTAATGCTCTTGTACATTGGGTTGAACTTGATTTCGTGGCATAATGGACACTCCGAAAGTGTCACAGCATGTTGTCGTGAGGTTTTGACAGCTGAAGATGTTTCGGAAAAAGAAATTAGTCGCCGTGTGGCTGCCGTGTACGCTGGACATTGCATTTCATAGGCCACTGTGAAGCGTTGTAGCAAACGGTTCCAAGAAGGACGTGAAAGTTGCGAATACGATCCAAGACCGTGCCAAAGCCACTGTGCAATCAACCCAACACAATTGCAAAGACTAATTAGAAAAGAACGGAGGATAAGCGTCGGTGAATTAGTCGAGCGTGTGAACATCCGTCATGGTTCGGGTCACACCATAATTCATGAACATCTCGGTTATCGGCTCTTGTGTGCGCAATGGGTGCCCAAGATTTTGAACCACGGCCAGAAGACGGAGAGGTTCGGCGCTGCCTTGACTCATCTAATCCTGTATCACAATGCGGGTGACGACTTTTGTCTCCAATTGTGATCGGGGACGAACCATCGTGCCACTTCTACGAGCCTGAAAGACGACAGCAAAGCTTACAGAGGAAACATTTCAATTCATAACCCCCAAGAAAAGCAAAGGCCGTCATTTCTGCCGAAAAGGTGTTGACTTTTTTTCGGTTGTCCGGATCGAATTTGCTAAACCTAGAGAGACTCAATCGTTTCGGATATTGTAAAACGTCGGATAGGCTGCGTGTCACAATCAAAAACAAATGACGTGGAAATTGAGGAATGGGGTCATCTTGCTCCACAATATCCGTCCCACGTCGCTGATGTCGTTAACATAAAACTGGCAAGGTTCAGTTGGGAAACGCTGCAACATTCGCCATACAGCCTAGACCTGTCGCCTTGTGACTTCCACATTTTGGAGCATTTGAAAAAAACAGTTCGAAGGAACCAGAATTGTGTCGGTGGATGACGTGAAAGAGTCAGTTACCGACTTTTTGAAGCAGCAACCCAAGGAATTTTATGAGACGGGAATCACGCGGCTCGTTAGACAGTGGGCCAAATGTCTAAATGCTTATGGAGACTACTTTTAAACAAAGTACGCCGTTAGTCATATATTCGCATCGGCTGACTTGCATTTGACTCGCCCTCGTACATTTCGCAGAACTCCTTGTTTTTATATTTCTTTCATTTATTCCATACTGATAGCCTGGGTGCCAGGCCTTAAGCAGGAGTGAGCATACATAATTTTTTTGGCAAAATAGTTGCAACATATAACATCACAAAGACATGGTGAAGAAAATAGACAAATAACTGAACAAAGAAAAAAAGCAGAAATAAACATGGCATTATCTATAATGAAGTGCATCATTACACAACCAACACAATAAGAAAAAAATCAGGTTAGGTGCCTGAGCCCGTTTATAAATAGTTCGACTGTTTCACATTTTACAACATCAGCTGGTAGACAATTCCATTCACGGGTTGTTCTCGGAAAAATACATTTTTGAACGTATCAGTGGAATTTATAAAATCTTCAACTTTCATACAATGACAAAAGCGCATTGTACATTCTGACGATGGTTTTATATACGATGCCTTATCAATTCCAATTTTGTCATGAAAAACTAAACAAAAGAATTTCAGCCTTTCCGCACTACTTCGTAGCCCTTGAAGTTCCGCTTCTTGTAAGACATGTGCTCTTTACTGCGACTATAATTTCGGTGAAATTACTCACAATACACGACCGATGACAGCTGCTCCTGCGCAATGCATTCTAACAACGGACAGTGTCATTGAGATTTTTCCCTGGTTTTTGTATATGTACAAAAATGTAAACAAAGTTCTTGAACGACAGAGATAGAGAGACGCAAATGAGAGAGAAGCACGGAGGTTAACAAGGTTTCATTAAAATATTCGTCCTCAACTTGTTCATTTCATGGCCTTTACATGTTTCATATCAGCGGCATGCACTGCTTTGCTGGTTTCAAACTGATATAGTTCTAAAGTTCGTGTGATATTTTCTTTACGTATTAACTAGACAGAAAGCATGGAAGCACTGATATCAGTTATTTCGGGAACAATTTTTGAGACATACGAGTATACTATTTTATGAAGAAATACATATTTTACTCCTCTAGCTGGACAGTGCGTAGCGTTCAACTATTCGTTTGCCGCATCTTTCGCAATGTCATGCAGTTATTATTAATATATTTGATCCCTCGACAAATTCTATCAGGAGGAGGCGGAGCCAGACCGTAAGCCCCCCCCCCCCCCCCCGCCCCCCCCCGAACGAAATTTCTGGCTACGCCACTGGCCCTGTTGTCCCTCCAAACTTCTTAATCTCATCCGCCCACCTTACTTTCTGCCGCCCCCTGCTATGCTTCCCTTTCTTTCGAATCCAGTCCGTAACCCTTAATGACCATCGGTTATCTTCCCTCCTCATTACATGTCCTACCCATGCCCATTTCTTTTTCTTCATTTCAACTAAGATGTCATTAACTCCCGTTTTTTCCCTCACCCAATCTGCTCTTTTCTTATTCCTTAACGTTACATCCATCATTCTTCTTACCATAGCTCGTTGCGTCGTCCTCAATTTAAGTAGAATCCTTTTCGTATGCCTCCAGGTTTCTGCCCCATACGTGAGTACTGGTAAGACACAGCTGTCATACACTTTTCTCTTGAGGGATAGTGGCAACCTGCTGTTCATGATCTGAGAATGCCTGCCGAACCCACCCCAGCCCATTCTTATTCTTCTGATGATTTGCCTCATGATCCGGATCCGCGGTCACTACCTGTCCTAAGTAGATGTATTCCCTTACCCCCTCTAGTGCCTCGTTACCTATCGTAAACTGCTGTTCTCTTCCGAGACTTAAACATTACCTTAGTTTTCTGCAGATTAATTTTTAGACCCACCCTTCTGATTTGCCTCTCCAGGTCAGTGAGCATGCATTGCAATTGGTCCCCTGAGTTACTAAGCAAGGCATTGTCATCAGCGAATCGCAAGTTACTAAGGTATTCTCCATTAACTTTTATCCCCAATTCTTCCCAATCCAGGTCTCTGAATACCTCTTGTAAACACGATGTGAATAGCATTGGAGAGATCGTATCTCCCTGCCTGACGCCTTTCTTTATTGGGACCCGCCGTGGTTGCTCAGTGGCTATGGTGTTAGGCTGCTGAGCACGAGGTCGCGGGATCGAATGCCGGCCACGGCGGCCGCATTTCGATGGGGGCGAAATGCGAAAACACCCGTGTACTTAGATTTAGGTGCACGTTAAAGAACCCCTGGTGGTCGAAATTTCCGGAGTCCCCCACTACGGCGTGCCTCATAATCAGAAAGTGGTTTTGGCACGTAAAACCTCACAATTTAATTTTTTTTCTTTATTGGTATTTTGGTGCTTTCTTTATGGAGGAATACGGTGGCGGTGGAGCCGCTATAGATATCATTAAATATTTTTACATACACCTTGATTCCGTAATGCCTCCATGACTGCTGAGGTTTCGACTGAATCAAACGCTTTCTCGTAATCAATTAAAGCTATAAAGAAGGGTTGGTTATATTCTGCGCATTTCACTATCACCTGATTGATAGTGTGAATATTGTCTATTGTTGAGTAGCTTTTACGGAATCTTGCTCGGTCCTTTGATTGACAGAAGTCTAATGTGTTCCTGATTCTATTTGCAATTACCTTAGTAAATACTTTGTAGGCAACGGACAGTAGGCTGATCGGTCTATAATTTTTCGAGTCTTTGGCGTCCCCTTTCTTATGGATTAGGATTATGTTAGCGTTCTTCCAAGATTCCGGTACGCTCGAAGACATGAGGCATTTCGTATACAGGGTGGGCAGTTTTTCTAGAACAATCTGCCCAGCATCCTTCAACAAACCTGCTGTTACCTGATCCTCCCCAGCTGCCTTCGCCCTTCGCATAGCTCCCAAGGCTTTCTTTACTGCTTCCGGCGTTAGTTGTGGGACTTCGAATTCCTCTAGACTATTCTCTCTTCCATTATCATCGTGGGTGCCACTGGTACTATACAATATATATACAGTACCAGTATATATATATATATATATACATATATATATATATATATATATATATATATATATATATATATAAGTAACATGGAAAAAATAAAAGAAGGAGGTTATTGCTTATGTTCCTACTGATGTTTCGGCCGGAGGACCGGCGTTTGTCGGAGTGAATGCGAGTGTAGCACGTCACAGTTGTATATTGACACGTGTACTTATCTGCACCAATATTAACACACTATCTACGCACCAGACACTTATCGCTTTGTCCCGCGCGAACATGTGCATAATCAAGTCCTAGCGAAAAAAAAAATACAAAGCGAGTACACGGTGAAAAAACGTAAAGATAGCCAGGCAGTTCTAGAAAACACAGCAGATAGGAAACGTCACTGCATGTAATCCCATAATCATGCGGTGCTAAAAAAGCGCAAGCTGCACACGAGTAAAAGACGAATGCTAGCGCTGTATGACGCACTGCAGTAGAAAGCAGGATTGCAAAACGCACGCACGAACAGATTTCACAACGCGCATGTGGACAAACACCGGTATATCATTCATCATAAAACGAAACCTTTCTATAGAAGAAAGCTTTCTAATTCTGTTTATATATTTAGGTAGAGAAAGGCAAACATGAAAAAAAGAAGGAGAAGACGGAAAGGAGAGGAAGAAGAGAAGGGAAAAAGAAAAAGAAAGTAAAAGGCCTGAGGGATAGAGCCTAGGACCAAAGAGATTACCCGTTGGTAACGGGGTTATTCACGGCGCATTCGTCACCCTCCTCATCATTGGCAGGGTGCATGCCGTTGACAGGGTCCCCGTTACGCGTGGTGTGACACGATCTACGAACACGCAAACCATTTGAGTAGAATTCGTAAAAAAAAGAGAAGAAAAGCAAACCCGACGGCTAAGGAATTTACTCCCTGGTAACGGATTAATTCATGATGAACTTGCGGGGTCATTCCCCTCATCATTGGTAGTGTTCAGTTAATTGACACGTTCTCTAGGACGGGTGTCAATGGGTTATGGGGTGAAAGGTGTGAGAAAATGCATTCGTGACGCATGCTTTTACAAGGCAGACAAACACGCAAGCCATTTTGTGGTGTCCTGATCAAACAAAAGCGTTGCAAAATTAGTAGAGTGAGTAAAAGAATAATAACAGGAAATACACTTTTCATTTACTTTTACCAAAAATAATACAACAAAATAATACAAAAATAGAAAGGAAGAGAGGCGGGGGCACAGTCAGCTCCGAGGAGTGCTGGCAACTACTGATCGTGGCAGAAAAGAAATAGGGAAAAACAAGAAATACAATAGAAAAAAAACAATGTAGTAAAAAGAAAAAAATAGAGAAAGAATATTTAATAATAATAATAATAATAATAATAATAATAATAATAATAATAATAATAATAATAATAATAATGTGGCGAAGTAAGAATAACAAGAAAAACAAAACAAGGCACAGTAATGTGGACGGGTCGGTCCCCTCCCCCAATGGAGGTTTACCGGGCATTCTTTCACCACAGACCACGCATACGGTTTGCATATGCGGTGACTGAGTTATTATTTGGTTACTCTAACTTATGGACTAAGAAACAAAAGTTTTCCATGTGTTCATTTATACCGTGCATGATTGTTCTAAATCTGTGGATAAAATATCACTCCCTTTGTTCCCGTTCACGAGAAGAGCGGAAGCCTCCCTGGAGAAGGGTGACACTCATTTTGTCAAATGAATGCTTTGGCAGACTGAGGGGTTTTGATTATTAGAAACGCGCGGGCTCTCCGATTATTTGGACGGAGTCTGAAAGAAGTCCCAGTCTGGCATATGTACTCTTGGTCGCAGACGCTACAATGGAGCATGTAGGCCGCATTGCTACTGTCACAATTTAGAGGTTCCTTAATTTTGAATTTAAAATCAGAGGGAGTAGCCTTCGCAAGGGAGGTTGGAGTAGTACAGTATGCCTGCAAACATTGCAGCGTTGTTTACCACAAAGCCTGCAGCCTGATTCCATGTATTGAATGGTGCTTGTTCTAGATCTGACGAGGATATATCGCTTAGGTTCCTTCCCTGGCGGCTAACAACTTGGGATGGCTCTGTGAAAACGTAAGACACATGTGTGCTCTGCTGAATACTATTGAAGTGTTTGGCTAAGATGTTGTTGGCGTGCGGCAATGTAGGTGAGTAAGTGAGGACAAGGTTGGTCTGGTTTTCAGTAGTGCGGCTTTGAGCCCGTCAAAATTTCATTTCTGTCTAATGCTTGTGCTCGGCTTATAGATGCATGCTTTCCGCGTGGTATTTCGCCAGCCGCGCCGTGTTTATTTCCCCTACGTGGCTTTCGAATCGTCTGTCTCGTCAAAGCAGATGCGGCGGTATCGGCAGGCTTGTGAATACGGGACGGCTTTATTGCAATGTTGTGGATGCCTACTTCGGAAATGAAGATATTGACGGCGGTCTGTTGGGTTTTTATGTAAGGTTGTGATTATGCGATTATTTTTCATACGTACAGGAACATTAGAAATGTTTACATTTATTTCGCCCCTCGCGGGGCCAATTAAAGACTATATCTTCTAAGAACTTTTGCAGATGAGCGGCTTTAAAAGCCTGGCCGCAAGAAAGAGTTCTGCAAGCGATGCCATAAAGATATTCGCATAATTAGGAGCCATCATCGTTCCCAATGCCGTTCCGTTTATCTGGCGAAAGTGTTTCTCATCAAATTTCAAGTTACTGTACCCTGACCGCAGGCGGCGTGTCCTCGTCTAAAGTTACAGACGTGTTTGCCTTCATGCAAGCGATGACTGTTGTCTTAATGCCATCGGCTTGTGGTATGTTTCTGTATGGGGATACTACATCCATTGTAACCCGGAAGCTCTCTTCGGGGATCTCGAGTCCAGTTACTATGCCAAGAAATTGGTTGGTGTCCTAAATGTAAGACGGAATAGTCGGAACTGTGTCCTTAATTACGAAATCCACGGCACTCGAAATTCTTTCAATTACCATGCCGTTGCTTCAGACAATACAGGTGTGGTTAGTTTTGTGGATTTTAGGAAGCAAATAAAAACGGCCTAGGGCTGGCTGGAGCGGCTGCATCGCATTAAGCATATCGCTAGATATTTTCCCCTCCTTATGCAGTGAACTTGTTTCGCAGCGTACTTCTGATTCAAACAATTTAGTGGAGTCCTCTGTGAGTTCCGTATAGAAGTTCTTACTTTCTAATTGCGGATATCCTTCTTTCAAGCAGTCGGCCTTATCCAATGTTACTATTGCGCCACCCTTATCCACACGCGTTATTATCGCATCCGATCGGCTGCTCAGCGACTCCAACGACTTGCGCTCTTCGTATGACAAGTTTTGTCGAAAGAGGTTCAATTTTGAGCATGCCGTCGTGATATCGTTTCGGACAGCGGATGCATATATTTCCACATATATGTCCCTCTGATCAGGTGGCGACCAATTTTTTCCTGATGCACCGGGGAAGGCTGCACGCCTGGGTTTGAAGTGAAGATGTTTCCGCATGCGAAGATTTCACACACACACACACACACACACACACACACACACACACACACACACACACACACACACACACACACACACACACACACACACACACACACACACACACACACACATATATATATATATATATATATATATATATATATATATATATATATATATGTGTGTGTGTGTGTGTATATATACCAGAACAAAAGCAGTTCTGGGTCCGGGTAAATATTCGCAGTGAAGCAGACGCGCGTATGAAGCGGTTTATTGACGTTCGTTTTTCATGTAAGCGCATCTTCATTTGGTTGATAGGCACATGTATATTAACTGTACTGACACCATGCAATGTATTCTGATGAAGGCCGGACCCCGGCCGAAACGTCACTAAACCGCTTCATACGCGCGTCTGCTTCTCTGTATATATATATATATATATATATATATATATATATATATATATATATATATATATATATATATAGGCACAGTAAACTACGTTTCACACTGAGAAAACTAACGTTCACGTTTAGTGGAACCAACGCCTGTTGTAACCTATGCTTAAAAGACAGATTAAGATTCTGCCGGACGTTGACTTAAGTAAGACTTAGTATTCAACGCGAAGCAAAGCTAAGTCATAAGAATTTGCTACACAAACTACTGACAATCTAGATGGCGTTTACCCGCCATTACCGTCACAAGATAGGACGCGAAACCGACACCAAGAGTCAGGCATGTGACACTTCGGAGACGATCTCGCATATCTTCGGCGACTGCCCCGATTGAAGCGCAACACGTGAGACAGTTAATGCAAAGTTGGATTGTTTGGGCGACCGACTTTCGCTTTCGGAGCGGAATATTCCGCGGCCATCGTACAAATAAAGGTAAACTTGAGCAACTAGAGGGCCTTTGACACTTCCAGGCTCTATCACTACATGACAGGCGCCTGCGCCTGCGACATGTTGTACGCAGAACATGTACATAGTTGACTGCATTGTTGAACACGCACACGTACATAGTTGACTGCACACCATCATCGTCATCCGCACTATCTCTTTCCTTTTGCTTAGCCCTTTCGTATACGCAAAATAGAAGAATTCGGCCAGAGACGAAGTTTCTCCAGCCAAACACTAGCTCTATCTGCTTAAGACTATCTTAGCCGCTGCTTAACACTATCTACATTTACTCTGGACTGATGCGCGCGCTTCACCTACATATGCATAACGCGTTGAAAAAACCGCTTTACCCAAGCAGGTTTAATCAGTGCATATAGAGCCTCAATTTATATAATGACAGACGCATGCCTGTTCCGCTTGAAAACCTTAAATTGTGCGCACGAAATGAGAGTAGGTGGGGGCTGCGTGCATTTGGATATACTTAAGCTGTTCTTGCTTTCGTGACAGAAGTATTACAGCACTGAAAATAACACCACGCCGCTGTATAGCACCATATGGATGGCTTCCCAAGAAGGAAAACCATCCAACCACCAGTCCAAAAAAAAAAAAAAAGTAACAGAAAAACGATTCACGCATGCCAAACTGAACTACACGAGATGAGGCGCTTATAGGCCAGCGAGCCGTGTATAATCGATTCTCACTTGCGCAAGTCAGCCTGCATCCACGACGGACGCGCGAAAAGCCTATTGCGTCGAACCAAATTGCGGCCCGCCCGAATTACGCCTACCTCGCGAATGGTGTGCTGCAAATAACACGGATGCATCGCGCCGCCTCAGCCGCCGCGGTAGTGCGCTCAGGTGTGACGGATCAACACAGGTCAGCAAGCGCGCGCGCAGAAGGGAGACGAGCCGCTGCTTCGTTCCCTCGCGGCCGCGCTGTTACCGTGCCATTTGCGTTGCCTGTGCAGCAAGCCTCTCGGGATCCTTTTTCTTTTTTTTGCGCACTGGCTCTTCGTGTTTCCCGTGGAGAGGAACAGCTCTTTTATGCGCGTTCATGATCGCCGCAGTTCAAGTCAGCTTCTTGCGTGCGTGCACGCCACGACGACGTCCGAAATGACGTCCAACGCAGCGGTAATAATATTCCACACTGATTCAGTTCTGAGTACTCTATCTTCAGGCCGTCACGGTACGTTGCGTTCATTATTTAAATACAAGGGCTTTGTTACCGAATTACCTTGACTTTTGTGCTTAGGGTTAGCGTGTTTCTACAGCCGCTTTCCTTGGCCGATGCCGGGGATTACCAAGTCTCACCATGAGCGCCGATTCCGAAGGTAGTCAACTCTAAAGGTGTGGCCCGTTCCTGCGGGCATGCACAGTCTAAATATGTGGGCTAAGTCCAAAGGCAGTACAGTAATAAAATTTAAGCAGTCCGACGATCCTCCTAGTCCCCTCACGTGAGGGGTGACGCGTTAGAGTGCCGTGCGCAGTGACTCCGCCTCTTATCACCCCCAACGCGCTTATCACGACATTATCCTTCATCGACGTCAACTAGAGGTTGAAGCGCCTTCAACATTTAGATACGTAAGTGTTTCTATGACTACCAAACGAGGAAACTCATCCGTCCATTCGTACATCACTTAAGACGATCGCTTTCCAGATATGGTTCGCAGCAGCAAGCGAATTAAAGTTCGCGCTGCTTCAACGCGAAATATGCGGCGAGAACACAACGCACGCGAAGCTATCAGTACTCGGTGCACTCTGTGCACATTGCAGATCGCTTTCAAGATAGTGCCCACCCGGCCACGCTGTATGCAGCCACCACAGGAATACGGTTGATCACGTTTGATAATGGTACGACGCAGATGGATAGGAAAACAGGTAGAGCGTTTGGAGGCGGCGGTTTATTTCAAACATGTCATTGTTTCCGAGGCTTGCATCGCAGAAAGAAAATTATATCACGCATGAATGACGAGCACAGAGCGGAAGAGAAAAAGAAAATGGAAGAAAAAAGGAAGAAAGAAAAAGTAGCCGTGATACCTCACCTGCATAAGGTGTCTCCCAATCTAAGGAATGTAGGGCAACGTTCTGGCGTAAAAGTGGTTTTCACGGCGCGAAGAAAAGCTGTTGAGTGTCTTCAAAAAGAGCTGCCCTACTTGAACGCGGAAGCCTGAATGCACAATTAGACACAGAGATGCCTGTGTGCCTTGCAGGAGTGGGGTTGTGTACAAAATTCCACTACATTGGCCAAACTGGCAGATGTTTGAATGTGCGTCTCCAAGAGCACAGTAATAAAGTGGGCAATATTTCCACACGGTCAACTGGCGGCCCATTGTAAAAGTGTGTTGCACAACAACCTTGCCATCCTTTGCTCGATAAGACGGTCATTTTGTATCGGCACCGCAATGACCTGACAAGGGAAATCTGGGAAGCATCCCAAATTGCACAGGGCAGGTGATGTATGCGTGAGCAGGCCGTCTGTGGCATTATCATCTACAGAGCTTGAATTCAAGGTATGACGGCATGTGGCGTTCTTTGTCAAGCTGTTGTCCTTCTTTCCCTTAGCAGAATCAGTTGCGTATATATGCTCCTGTTCCGCAATAAACGCTGTGTTGAAAGTTAGCGCTTGTCCTGTCTAGTCTTTGTGGATCGTCCTTTGCGGGCTATGCTTCCAGTGTAACTATGTTTTACCAACCAGCCCAAGCCTATACTCTTCTGAGAGAGAGAAAAGGATGCATAGAAAGGCAGGGAGGTTAACCAGAGGTAGAGGCACAATGATTACGCATACTAAGCAGCTCCCAGAGCAATTTCCGCGTGAATATTTATTAGTGAAACGTAGCTGCTAGCTCCAAAGCAAATGTTGTGAGCTCTTCGTGAAATTTTGTGTGCCTGTCTGCGCCCGTTATGTCTCAGGACATTTGTTACGCTAATATTTGCGACGACACATGGGACGAATGACTAAGAAATAGCCCATAGTCTTTTGGTTTTCTGATCATGGCTCGTGGTCATAGATAAGCCGTATGTCAGCAGGACTAGGTCGACCCTTCAGACAGCAATGTCGCGATTTGCGACACGTGTGAGGACATGATATGCTGGATATTAAAACAGATGTGTTGTGTCAGCCTTCCTCGATATTCCTGTGCGTACAGCCGAGCTTTGGAATGAGACGTACTTGCTTCTCGTCCACACTAACGGTGCAGACGCGTGTGAATCGCGACACTTGTGCAGCACGTACATTCGGGCTTTACTTAAGAGCTGGAGTTGCGACAAGCGAGTGAGCTGGACGGGCAACCAACTGAGAAAGGTATTCCCGTTCTATAACGCGGTCTCGCCACGTGGCGGCTCGAATCTCTCTCGAACCTCGCGCATGCCAGAAACGTTTCTCTGCGCTTCTTCTTTTCTTTTTAGTACTGCCGCTGGGAACGAGATGAAGGCGATGTGCAGGCGGTCCGCCCCGTCGCAGACGATTCGATCTCTCGGATGCGAAGGAAGCGTCCAAACTAATAATAGAACACGTTTGCGCGCAGTGACGCATTCCTTCGCATATGGCAGGGCCAGCGCTGCAATGTGCTCCCTCGCATTCGTCTCGGCAACGACAGCGGCCGCTTTCTCTAGGCCAAGCCACTCGATGGGAGCATCCTCTCCGGGGAAGTGCTACCGAGGCCCGAGAGATATTCTCTGCTCTGGAGAGTAAATACGTTCATGCTGGCAGCCAGCGAGCATGTTCGCCAGCGCACGCACTTCTAGACATAGGCACGCTAGTAGCATTCGTGGTGGACACCAAATGGGACACACTCTGGCAGCCTCTCGCCAGAATCCACATCGGGAATGCGGCTGCAATGTCCGATCTGTCTCCGTGGCTTTGCCGTAGTGTTGAAGAGAAAGAAAAGTGACTGCCCGGAACTGGGCATCCTTATCGTGCTGAGGAGGCCGTCATTATGTGTTCCCGGACAACGTTAACCGACCGCAAGCCTCACGTTTCAGGGACCATTTACTTTCAATCGCGTGGAAAAGTGCGCGAAGCTGCGAAAGAACAAATATGCTGTTGCAAGTAGAAGTAAAATTAAGTGAATGAGCAGGTGAAAGTAGGAACAGTGCATGCATGAAAGAGCATATCTTCTTAGCAACTCAATTATCAGCAACACTGTACAGGCGGATGTGTAGCGCTTCCTTGAAGTACATGTTTCTACTCGCAAAATAACGTGCTATCCCGGTTAGTGCATAATGCCGATGTTGCATGTGATGGGAGATAAATGCTGGACATCAAAGTCGGCTCGGTGGGATTTGAAATTACAAAGACACTATTTACTGTTATTAAAGGAAGCAGAACTTCCTATAAAGATGCCGGGTTATTTTCGCGATATCTTGTGGCTATAACATTATTTCAAGATTTGCCTAAAACTAAAGTCCGAGATGATGAACCACCTTCTGTAATTTGTTCTTATTCCGATCAGAAAACTGGTTGGACGCCCGAATAAACGTCCTTGCAACTGCCAATCTTGAAGCCGACACGGATTCATCCTTTTGTGATTATCCCACAAACAGTATAAAGAGTATGCATCACATCCTGAAGAACGCATTCATAGAACATTTTGCAAGCCATTGTAGGCATCACGATTTGACTCTGAGGTGTTATGACGGGAACATGCTGCAAGAGTTGCGACAGCGTGGTACTAGAAATTTAAGAGCAAAGACAGATTGCTAGTCTCACTGATAGGTGTATCTGTGTTCTGCTTCATCATAGAAAAAATATAGGAATTTTCCTTTGGTTTCTGGATACGATCATCCGAATCGTTCAAGCTGTCATTATGTCCTTTGTGCCGTCGCTAGTTATCAAGTCGATTTCTGAGAGTATATTTTTCAGAATGAGAGGCAAGGAAAGACACGGAGGTTAACCAGAACGTTCAGATTATGGACCGGCCAGCAAGCTTAGGCGAATCACACAGAAAAGAGCGACACACGCTGAGCGCAGTTCGTGTTTGTGTGTGGCCTAAGCGCTGGCCCTGCATTACCTGAACTGGGGTGCTATGCAGGATGCGCCGAGTTTGGCGAAACTCGGGATCTTCACGAGCTCTGGCGACACCCCAAGATGAAAGCACAAATGGTACCGAGACACAGTTTATTTTTCGACAAGCCTCCAGTTTCATTGGTTTATCTAGATTAACTCTGGGTGGCTATCATTCCTTGGGCGTTGCCTTCTGGGCGGTCGACAAACTGGGGCTCACGTGATCATACCGTCGGTGCATGGTCGTGCCTTCTTTCACTTGTTTGTCATTCCACCGAGTGCATTACATGCAAAAGCAAATTATAAAACAAATGCATTTAGTACAATATTATTAGTTACTTTAACTTGGTTAAAAAGCATTTTAGATCTTCCAAGATGTACACTGAATGTGTATTAATACTAATTTGTAATTTAGTACGCTTCGCATTTTACCACGAGGGAACGCTGTGGTGGCGTCATCACATCCATTCGCCGGTCGAGCATGGCGGGTAAACATAGGCCCAGTGTAAACAAACTCGTACAACGAGCTTGGAGTGCGCGACGTAGTGATCAGGCTCGACGATGACCACTATTTCTTGGATAGTTCTGTTCCTCCGTGAGCAATCTTTCCGTGCACCCTGTAAAACTTCCAATAGCTTCGGCGATTTTACAGATCGCAACGCGCACCTACTGTTCACGGCGCAATGAACAACTTGTCCGGTGCTGTTTCTGCGAGTGCGTTGAGTTCCTCCACTCTGCGTGACTGCGAGCATCACGAATATTACATAGTGTGTGCAAAAGGAAGACAGCCTATATAGCTACGATGCGACAAGGAGGTGGTGCCGTCGATGGATCTCGCTACCAACACAGTGAAGGAGACATCGACAAATTGCAGATAAGTATACTTCCACTGTTTCATATTAAGCATAATAACAGTGCACGGATGAAGTCACTCCCGTAGTAACGAACTGAATGTCCAGCAGTTTAAAAAAGGCATTGAGATCCAATGAGTGTTCGTGCTTTTACATGCGCGTGGGCCCGCGAAAATATGGAAAAGATGAAGGTAACCTTCACTAATTTCGTGAGATAACAGAAATTCATGAGTGACATTAAGCCCGCAGAATCTACGGAAGAGCATCTTTATCCAGGTGAAATATCAACAGCAGGTACAGATATAAAGCAGGAAACGTACAAAAATTTCACAGGTTGAACTGCACATGGAAGGCATTACCGAATCGTGATCGCCACGTTACCGATATCATTGAAAAAAGTTTAGAATCATTGCATTCTACCGGTTATGCAATATGGGACATAAACCTGGAGGTTAACAAAGAAACTTGACAAGTCGAGGACTGTGCAGAAAGCAAAGTAACAAAAATTGTTGGAGATAGCATTCAGGCAGGAAGACAGTGGCGTAGTAAACCGTGGCAACTGATATGCTCGCTGAGATTAAGAAAAAAATGGAATCGGCAGGCAGGCCATGCACGTCTTCAATCGCTTATTGCCAATTCATAATAGGTGATTACATAAGCGTGACAGAATGGATGTCAAGGAGAGAGAACTGCAGCCGAGGATGGTAGAAAATTGTGTAAAGGGACAAAAATATAATGTTTGTAGGCATAGAATGCAATCGTATAAGACGGGATTGTAGGGAGAGGCATTTGTTTTGCAGTGAACAAAAATAGGTTTGTGGTGCTGACAATAGAGACTCGTGAAGGTGCGGGGACACCTCAGCTGCTGGCACACTAATCAACACGACAATTGGCTCTGAAAAAGACAACCCCTGTTATGACAAATAAAGCAACGTCCCAACACGTTGTTTTATTATGCATACTACACTAAATGCTTCCACAGTAAAGGGCACTTAGTACCAATAATGCAACAAGCATTTTTCTTTGTAAATAATGGTTTACATGCGGTTGATTCATTGCAATAATCCACCTTTTTTTGCAGCAAAACATTCTGCTGCTGGAGGCACTCAACCGCCTGGTGGCAGTAGGCGAGTGCAGGCACGTGCTCTCGAGAGTGTGACAGAGGTCCAGAGGGCTGCTCTGCAACAGTAGTATCGGTGCCCTCACTGCCCTCCAGTCGAGCCCCCAGAAGACACCTTATCAAGGAGATTTTAGTTCATTATTTTGTTTATTATTCAAAAACATGAATAAGATTATTGCAGTAAACATTGTGCTGTGCATATTAGGACACTTGTAACATGCACTTGGTGTCTCTTCGAAATGGACAAGAACGTAAGACAATCTGTGCCACCCATGGACCATGTGAATGAAAAACACACTAATGCAGCATAAACGTCATTGTGCTGTTTGTTCTTTTATGTGCAAGAATACAGTGCGTGTTCATTAGTCACAAGTTGAATGGTGTGTGTAATTCACAATGAAAAGACAGGAAACAGCAGGAGCTTAATAATGCTAACACCTATAGACTGTACATATGACTGCAACACTCCCCGATTCAAACGTGCCATTACATGCATGTTCAATACCACATATTCTTCAACAATGTCATATATTTGCATGTACTAATTTTCACACAGCTTAAGCCCTTGCATAGCTCACTTTTGATGTATCATTTCATAGGCCAAATAATTATACACTTTGTCCTTTTGTGTTGTATGAAAAGCGGCATCCTCTACAGTCGTATACAACTTCAGAAGACGAGAGAGGCCCCGCCCAGATGACCAAAGCGCAGCAGCCGATTGCCTCCACGTCTAAAGAAATAGTCCCTCTCCAACGAGCGGGTATTAGTGCGTCAGGCGGCACGACGTCAGTCTAGAGTGCGTGCCCATTGGTGCAGGCTTGTGTTCACCTGCCTTTAAAGTGCCGATTCAGCGGCCTCCTAAAGTTGTACCTGACTATAGAATCACGTAATGCCTTGCACCAGTTGCATAGACTTTAGCAACTTGATAGCACACAGTGATCAGGAACAGATCTATAAAGGCATCCAAGCAAAGCTGGCTGGCCACACTTCCATTATGAGGGGCCGTAAAAAGGTCTCGCCAAATATTCCCACGACGTCCTTGAAAAAGAGGTGGTGTTTGGCATTTTTTAGAATCAAAAATAGATTACAGTGAATGTTGTGTACCACGTTAAAACAAACTGAGCTTGGTTATCTGCACAGCATGTAATGGAAGCTGGTGCTTCACATAGGAAACAAACTGCTCTGTCCAGTACAATTGTCGAGTTCGGTGTGGCACCTATTATGTCATTAGTGTCAACATACAAATTTTCAAAGGCCATTCATTTCACCATTATTTTTGTATGACGGTTCTTTCAATCAGTGCTTGTATTACATGAGCAGGTGGATTTGAAAGCAAAGCTTTGTTTGCAAACCTTCAGACTTCCATAATTGTGTGGCAAGGCACTGGCACGGTGACGAATAGCTCACACTTCCTCGGTCCTGCACCAAAGAGGCCCAATGCTCTATTTGAAGTTGGATCGCGCAACAATTCGACGGCACACAAAGAAGAGTAACACACACAGCAGAGCGTTCTGCTTTGTGTATTTCTCTTCTTTGTGTCCCGTCGAATTGTTCTGCAATTCAGCTTCAAGCTTCTATACCGACACAACGAGTCTTCAACCTCACCAATGCTCTAGTTATTAAGCCACAATGGCGCACATCTTTGAAATGTCCCAACACGAATTAGCTCTCCAAAAAATCACCACAAGCATAAAAGTTTGCTGCACAGGTGTATGCACGTGCCATATTCTGTACCACTAAACTCGCAGGAAGCAAACGGGCAAGCATTAGCCAGCCTTACTGCTGCCGTTACCATCGTCGTCATGACACCAATGGAAAGACAGTGCCAAGTTTCAGTAAAAGGAGTGTCGGAGAGGAAACGAGGCTTACAATAAAAATAGCGGTTACAAGACGTGTTCAATGCCAAAATATGCTGTATGTCACTCATCCTACTTTGGCATTGCGGCAAGCTTTTACTCGTTTGAGCATATCACGTTTTCTGTAATCATTGCTCTAAAGCTGTCTATTTGCTCTGCGATTCTTATTTCTATCATGGCAGGTTAAAGACACACTTTTCATTGGCATCTGCACCACATTTCTCCCTATGTGTAATTTTGCCTTGGTGGTTCATGACATCTTTACTCACACCGAGTTCTGTAGAGCGTTGAATCTGCATTGTTCTACTGCTTAGGAATTAGAGCCCCATTATGAAACGAAAATATATGATTTATCCATCCAGTATAACGCTACCCCCCCCCCCCCCAAAAAAAAACATACACTGAACCTCTGACGCATGCATCAACAGTGAACAGAACAATCTGAAGTATTTTCTTCATCCAAGCCAGCATACTAAGACTCTCAATGCATATTCACTTCACCACAAATGCATAAGCACAACCGGCTTGGCGCCACATCCACATCTCGTACTGCAACAATTGTGCAATGCCTCGCTGACGCATGACCAAATTCAGCCTTATGCACATTAAGCAATTTCACCATTGAAGAACCCCAAGTTCTTTATGAGATTAGCATTCATACGTTACTACACACAATTTGTGATATCTGTTTATCTATTTATACTTAACCTCTTTCCCAAGAAAGTGAGCCATTTAGAAGGCACCCTGACAGACAAATTGAACAATCGGCAGAAAGTCAGCAACCAGCGAAAAAGTATCATAGGCAGCCACATGTGAGATGTCGGTAACACAAAATTTAAGTCGGCGACACAGAAGTGACATATCTGGCAATATGGCGTGTCCAGACATCGCTTCAATGCTAATTACAGTAACGCTGACATTGCAGGCGCCTTAATTCCTACGTACTTTCCTTCGACACACCCGACTACGTTCGTAATGTTCCCGCGAAATAGGAAGCATTCTTTTATATATGCCCGCTCAGCCGCAGTCTTCGGGAAAGCTAGCCACTGCTTACGCACTGCCGCATGATAAGCGCGTCAGACATTTCCGGAAAAGCGGCTAACAGTAGTTTGATGACGTCCAATGTAACGCTCGGCGCCGACGCTTCCCTGAAAACTCCCAGTCCCTAGAAACGGAAGGCGCAGAGGACTTGCTCTACGACGGTGAGCGAATGAAGCCCGCCACGCTGTCTTCGCAGACGAGAGTCTTCGCCGAGCTCGTCACACAGCCAGCGCACTGATGTCTTCGACAGGCGAAAATGACGGTGAAACTCCACGTCGGTCATGTAGGTGAACGGGTCCAGACGGTTATATGAACGCTTGCTGCCGCTGGATGCAATGACCTTATGCATCCCTTATATATAGCTTTCATTGATAACGAGAAAGCGTTTGATTCTGTCGAAACCTCAGCAGTCATGGAGGCATTACGGAATCAGGGTGTAGACGAGCCGTATGTAAAAATACTGAAAGATATCTATAACGGCTCCACAGCCACCGTAGTCCTCCATAAAGCAAGCAACAAAATCCCAATAAAGAAAGGCGTCAGGCAGGGAGATACGATCTCCATAATGCTATTCACAGCGTGTTTACAGGAGGTATTCAGAGACCTGGATTGGGAAGAATTGGGGATAAAAGTTAATGGAGAATACCTTAGTAACTTGCGATTCGCTGATGATATTGCCTTGCTTAGTAACTCAGGGGACCAATTGCAATGCATGCTCACTGACCTGGAGAGGCAAAGCAGAAGGGTGGGTCTGAAAATTATTCTGCAGAAAACTAAAGTAATGTTTAGCAGTCTCGGAAGAGAACAGCAATTTACAATAGGCAGCGAGGCACTGGAAGTCGTAAGGGAATACATTTATTTAGGGCAGGTAGTGACGGCGAATCCGGATCATGAGACGGAAATAATCAGAAGAATAAGAATGGGCTGGGGTGCGTTTGGCAGGCATTCTCAAATAATGAACAGCAGGTTGCCATTATCCCTCAAGAGGAAAGTATATAATAGCTGTGTCTTACCAGTACTGACCTACGGGGCAGAAACCTGGAGGCTTACGAAAAGGGTTCTGCTCAAATTGAGGACGACGCAACGAGCTATGGAAAGAAGAATGATAGGTGTAACGCTAAGGGATAAGAAAAGAGCAGATTGGGTGAGGGAACAAACGCGAGTTAATGACATCTTAGTTGAAATCAAGAAAAAGAAATGGGCATGCGCAGGACATGTAATGAGGAGGGAAGATAACCGATGGTCATTAAGGGTTACGGACTGGATCCCAAGGGAAGGGAAGCGTAGCAGGGGGCGGCAGAGAGAGAGAGAGATAGCAACGAGAGGAAAGGCAGGGAGGTCAACCAGACGAGCGTCCGGTTTGCTACCCTACACTGGGGGAAGGGAAAGGGGGAACAAAAAGACGAAAGCGGGATAGAGGGAACACTGTCTGTGCACGCAGCAAAGTGCTTGGAAATCAGTCAAGTCAAAGCAAGTGCTCCGTCGACACGTTAGGCTGCCTTCAATTTTGGTGGTTCATAGCTGGTGATGCACGTTGAAGTTACCAGTGACGACAAAGGATCCGGTGGGCGTCAGCAGTGCGCTGCAGTGCGTGGCAGTACATTTTTAAGCTAAACCCAAGTCGTTCTGACTTCAGTGCGAATATAATGATGCGGGTGACCCATGATGCTTACTGAAGAGTTGCAAGTACTGAATTGAGAGCATCCAGCACTTGCAGTGCACTTCGCGCTGACGGAGTGTGCAGGTTATTTAGGAGTATTCGAAGGGTATTCATCAGAGACCGGAGCATCATAACGACTTGCCGGTCTTCTTCGGGCAATTTGTCAGGAACTCGCGCTGTTCGCTCTACAGCCGTGCGCAGCTGTATGACTTGACTAGGCTCCGGTTGTGGCATCAGCTGCGGCATCGCCTCCGGTTGTGGCATCGGCTGCGGTATCGCCTCCGGTTGTGGCATCGGTCGTACCACCGACTGTGGCATCGGCTGTGGCATCAGCTGTCGTTTCGGTTGTGACTTCCACTGTTGCTCTGGCTTTGGCTGTTGCTTTAGTAGTGAGGACCAAGTTGTATTGTTTTCCGCCATGACCTTGTCCGATTTAGATTGAGTTGCCTCACGCCTAGGGGGCAGAGGAGGAGGTGATGTCGGATGGGGCGTACTCTTTATAGAGGTATCAGCGTTCTTTGAAGTCCGGCGGCGTCGGGAGCGTCGCTTTCTAACAGCCGCAACAGCTTCCCGACGAGACGAATGGTCTCTCGCCATCTGTTTCAAGATCGCCTTTTCCTTCTTCATTTTGGGGCAGTCCTTCGATGAAGCATCATGGGACCCAAGGCAATTGGTGCATTTGAGAACCGTGGCTGCACAAGAGTTTGCAGCGTGTGGCTCGCTGCAGCGTGAGCAAACGCTTGTGTTCTCGCACACGGCACTCACGTGTCCAAGCCTCATACAATTGCGGCATTGCAGTGGCCTTGGGATGAATGGTCGCACAGGGTGTCTAAAGTGGCCCACCTTGACGTGCGAAGGGAGAGTCTCGCCCTTGAATATAATTTTCACACAGCGGGATGTGCCGAGGCGACACACATCTGTTATGGCGACGCCATCAACGGCAGGCTTCACTAGGATAGGCAAGTCGGCGCTGGAGATGGAAACGTCCACGTCGTAGATGACACGAGTAGTTGAACCACTGTTCTGGGGGATGTACGAGCGGAGCTTAACGCCACCTAGTTCTGTAACTGTAGTCAAATTTCTCAGCGCACACTCATGTGTGACGTCGATAGCCAACACATTTTTTCGTGTGTTGACTCTAACGTCTGCTATCTGGTTTGGCGCCATCGCTTCAAGTTGCACCGATACGGACTGTCTGTTGAGTCGCCTCAGGTTGTCGGTAGCCAGTTCCGGTACAAATAGAATCGTACTGACTGTGGTATTCCGAGTTGGTCCCACCATTGGCGTGCTCGAAGGCATGGATGCCCTGGCGGTGTGTCTTCGTTTCGCCTTGCGGCTCCGCACAAGCTCGAAGGCGTCAGAAAGTTAGGTGGGCGGCAGAAAGTTAGGTGGGCGGATGAGATTAAGAAGTTTGCAGGGATGGCATGGCCACAATTAGTACATGACCGGGGTTGTTGGAGAAGTATGGGAGAGGCCTTTGCCTTGCAGTGGGCGTAACCAGGCTGATGATGATGATGATGATGATGATGCCACCGCCATGTTCCTGAGTTGAACTCTGCGGGGGTTTCGTGATGCACGAGTTTAGCACGACTTCGCCTGTCAATCAAAACTAGAGGTCACGCCCCGCGCGAGGCATGTAACTCTTGTGCGCGCACCCACCACAGTTAGGCCACGCCCAACTTATCTTTCGGCAACAGCGACGCGGTGTCGAGCTGAGAGGCATCAACAATCTTGACCGCCGACATAAAACACGCACAACGCAGTGTCATCGCTGATGTATTGAGCACCACTATCAAAAACAAAGCGTTGACTGTCGCTGGCTTATGCATACATCTCGGGCTGCGATGGCCCCACAACACGTTTTCGTTGCCTGCATTGTGGCGACATAGCGCACAGTGTTAGGAATGGCCGTACGGGGTGACAACGTGCCAGCTTTCAGCCCGCTGCACGTGTTCCAATCCGTCCGGACGGGGCGCACATCGGAGAACTGTGAATGGCCGGCAGCCACGTGGCGCGCGGTCAGCTCAGGAATGTGGTCCTCGGCCGCGCCACCCGGGACAAAGCAGAGTTCTACGAAGCCCTCTGACGTCGGCTCCGGCCCTTTTCACCTGTGTGTATGTGCGGCACGTGTATGTGAGTCATCATCCTCCTCCAACAGCCCTCGCCCTCCTCCAAATGGCGGGTCATCTTCGGTGACGTCGAACGGTGACGTCGAACGATGACTGGACGAACGTTTCCGTTCGCTTGGAATCAAAGGGGGGGGGAGGGGGACAAGTGCTTATAAGCAGCGGTTGTCGGCTACTAGAGGGTGCTCGCAATCTACTCGTGAGCTGTGTGTCGTAAGCTGTTTGCTGTAGGTTAGTCTTGCGGGCTCCATATGGGAGTCACGCTAGACTGCCAATGTATCTTGCTTAATATTGAAATAATGTAAATAAATCCTGTTCACCGAGTTCCTCTCTACGACCTTTAACTCCGTCAAATGGTGGCAGCGGCGAGATCGTCCGACGACTCCTACATCTGGTTGACAGCGGTGGGATCGTCCGACGAATCTAATAACAGTAAATAATTATCGGCACGTCACTGTAGCTGCTTGCAAGGCGTCGATGCGCCGAGGGGCACGAAGATGCTGAGGAGTGCGTATCGCAGCAGTCGTTTGAGATGGCTGCTCTGTCGTCGGTGATGTATCGGAGTCACAGCGTCGCAAACACGATCAGCGTCTGAGAATCGCTCGTTTTTCTAGACCCAGTGCAATGGCATTTCTTCGTCACAAGCACTGCGCACTCAACAGTTCCAACACCTTCCTCCGTTCGAAGTTTCATTTCATAACTGCACACAAGAGCCCTCACCTGCCAAAATACGATTGCTGCGGTGTCGTTACGTTATCCATCTGCGATCCCTGCTGGCTCCAGCAGAGGTAATCCGCAAGCACCTTGTACTGTACAACACACTCAAATACTGCGTACATGCGCTCAGAGCGATGACCAAGCGATGACCAGCGAAGAATTGTGTCGCTGGGAAGCACGCACTTCGCAATGTGTCGCAGAGGCTTCGCCCACAAAGATAAACTGGTACATTTTCACTGAACTGCGTCACTACGGGCCCTAAAATAACGTACCGCCATATTGTAGCGACAGCCGTTGCTCCCGTGCATGCTCCCGTATCTATGACTAATGTGTCGTTTTTAGTTGATAAAGCGGGAGCCTTAATAGCCTAGTGAAACGCCTGCGATGAACAGCCGTATCGCGGCGCTGCGTTTCTATTCCCCTAATAGTGGAAGAGTAGTCATGACCCTCCATGGGTCATGAGTGACTTCATTGAGAATAGCACTGCAGCGCCCCTAGGCGACTTCTCACCATATGAACTCCCTCGTGCCTGTGACCCTCTTGTATCCGCTTCTAATATTTCGCCTCACTGTCGCCACTCGCGGCAAGAAATGCAAAATTTAATAATTTGCTCGATCTCCGTTTGTCATCAGAAATTTCTAGCATTCAAAACGAAAAATAGAAACTTAAAGAAATAAAGATGTTCGTTATTTTATTTGTTGTATTTTAACGTATTCGTTTGAGTGAAAGTGTAGGTTGTTAGATATGGAGCTGTTTCCTGCGCCTACTTCGAGTTCCCCCGGACCACATCGAATCGCGCCACTGCTACGTAAGGAATGCAGAAGCATGGATGACACATTCCTGAGGCACGACAAGTGCAAACAAGTTGGCGGCCCCCACTTCGTGTGCCCCGCGGTAGCTATTCACTGCTTGACTCTTCCAGAACAGCGAAGGGATAGCCCGGCACTGTTCCAGATAACGTGAGTCCCGAAGCCAAACGGCTGTGATGTACCGGGAAGGCCTGGCAGCGTCGCACCGGTCGCCTTTGAAGAGGGCATTTGCCACCACAGCGGGGCCGTACCACCGGGAGCAGGGGGCCCTCGGACAATGGAGCCCAATCGTCCCCCTTCTCCGCCTTTGAAGAGAGCATTGCACCACAGCAAGGCAAGACCGCGGGGAGCCGCCGGGTGTGACATCACCGCACGGGTGCCTACCATTGGCCGAAGGTGGCGTCATCGGAGCGGGCTCTCCCATTGGGCGAACATGACGCGACTTCCAGTCCTCGAAGGGTTTAAAAGAAGCATTCCAGAGAGACCAGAGCATTCCCTGATTCACCTCTCTCGAACTTCTTGCCGCGGGCCACAGCGTCCGAGTTGCTGCCGGCCCGTAATGACTGTACGACTGTTACTTGACTCTCACCTCTCTGTATATAATGTAAAATAAATACTCCCAAGTTTGTTTTCATCACGAAGTCCGTCCTCAACCCCTACATCTGGGTGGCAGCGGTGAGATCGCCTCCGAATGCATTAGCTGGTGGCAGCGCTACGGATCAACCTTCGTCGAGAGAGATCCTAAGGAACCGGGAAGAGCGAAGAAGAGAGAGCCTTCGTCGAAAGAGGTCCGAAGAAACTGGGAGTGCCGAAGAAAAGCGAGCCTTCGAACCAGGGAGTCCGGAGGAACCGGGAACAGCGGACAAATGAACCGGATGGCAGGGTGCTGCAACCGTAAGTGAGCGCGTGGTTTTTTTCCTTTTGATTCGCCAGACTCAAATGTTGTGTGTTCATTTTGATAGTTCTGGGAATCGGGAGTTTGTTGCATTGTGTATTTGCACAAATTAATTAAGGAAAACAGTTCTAACCACCAGTCGGGGCAGCTGCCATGGATCTTAGAAGGTTGGCGAGGTTGGACTTGTTGGTGTGCGACAATTTGGGAGTTGAGGCGGACGAACGCTATCATAAAGGCGATTAACGATAGTGGCAATGACGGCAAAAGCATTGAGCTTGCTTGGGAGGTGATACAGGAGCCACGGGAGCGTGAGCGTCGTGAACGTGTGCGAGAGCGTCGTGAACGTGAGAGTAAGCGTAAGCGTGAAGAACGCGAGAATGAACGGAAGCATGAGCTTCAAGAACTTACTCTTAGGTGTGAGCGTAACGAACGTGAGAATGAACGCGAACGTGAGTATCAGGAGCGTAAGCTTGAGCGTGAGAAAAAGTATGAGAGAGAAAAGGCAGCACTGATCAAAGAGATACAGTACTGTGATCAGTTAATGGCACAGAGACAACGGCTGTCTGAGAATTCTGTAGGTAGTACAGAGCGAAAGAATGAGGCACCATCGAGCGGATTTTCACCAAAAGCCGACGAGAAGAGTAGTGCCTGTGAGATTGGCTGCAGATTCATAAGTGAAGGGAAAAGGCTAGCTGCTAACGATGCCTTAGTGGCAACAGAGGCCGTTAAAGGCCGCAAGGAGAGCGACGAGGTGCTGTGCCAACAGATGACTGTAGAGACAGCTAGGCCAGCTGCGAACAAATTGGCACAGTTACCGCGCGTGTGCGTCGCTGGTTATGTTAGCGAGGTTGCTAGCGAAGAAAAGGGTACTGCTGACCCGACAGGCGCGAGCACCCATGTAGAGCCAGATCTGCGTGCAGAAGTGAAGTGCGAACTGGACGATGCAGCTGAGAGTAGTTCTCGGGATGGCGAGCTCCGTAGTTCACGAGAGAACAACTGCATTGTTCAGGGATCGGTGCGGCTCTCCGCCAGTCTAGGTAGCCTAGGTAGGGATGATTCAGTTATTAATCATTCGGACTGTGCGCGTGAGACAGCGATCGATACCGACGGGCTGTGTGCCGATGCACAGCATGAGCTGGGCAATGCAGTAGAGGGCAGTTCGCAAGAGTGCGAGTTGCATAACTCGAGTAAAGCCTGCTGCATTGTTCCAGAGTCGGTTGAGCTGTCCGCCAGTCGAGGCAGAGAGAGTGTTGATTTAAATGTAAATCACTCAGACTGTGCGGGTAAGAGACCGATCCGGGCCGACGAAATGTGTACCGGCCAGCACGAGGCACGAGAAGGCGACATGAAAGCGAGTGCAAAGAGAAAGCGCCGTAAAAAGAAGCGCGGTAAAGACCGAAAGTCGGTAACTAATGTAGCGCCGCCAAAAATGGCGAGAAACCCAAATAGGCAGGGCGCGAGGAAAAAGGTGCGGTCGTCACGGACGATGTTGACGCATCCAAACAAGTGGCAACCGACAAACACATCGTGCATGTGCAGCGTGAGTAAAACTTTCCTTCGTATGCCAAAGGATTCGCATGTGCGTGCCGTTGAGGTACGCACATGAGGTACGTTGCTATATTATTTATCTATACTTGGGGTCTGTACATAAAATCTCGCTCTGGGTGCTCTACGGATGCTCTCCGTCAAGCAAGTGTAAAACAAAGTTTCATTTATGACACACTTGGTTATACTACACAGTTTTGGACATACCAGTTATATGATATACTTGGTTTTGTCTATATCATCTACAGTGAAACAAAAATGCTAATGTGCCTCAACCTTACACATTCATTTGCAGGCTCACTTTGAACCAAGCAGCTTTGAACAGCATCGTTCAGATGGATGGAAAAAGCTGAAGCCGAATGCAGTTCCAACTCTTTTTTCATTCAAACGTAAGTTGTTATTTCTAAAGTCCGGATAAGTATTATATAGCTATTGTTACCTGCATTGCTTACAAGCCGTCTCGGGAACATGCTTGTGGATAGCATTAAATAAAAAAAACATGTTTAACCTTCTGGAAATGTCGGGTTCGTGCACGTTAGCGTACAGCATTAACATGCTTGCTCCAGTTTATGTGCGTTCTCAAGAGTACACTGTAGAAAAGATGTGATCCTTGGTCCCATCTTGCTTGTTGTAGAAAAGAATGTACTAGCTCGCCAGGTCGAATAAACCGATCTTAAAGTGCATATTTTTTTATGTTGCAGCTTTACCTAAGGAGCGAAAAGCACCGAAGGAGAGAGCGGCTTCAGAGATCTCGCTCTCAAATGGTAAATCAGATGCGACTCCCGTGGAAGCAAGCAGCTCGTCATGTGAAGGAATAACGCTCTCTGAGACCACGGAGCAGTCTCAATTCAGACCACCGCTTCAGGAAGATACATCCGAAATGGACTCGTTCCAGGTCAGCAATGTCATTGCTGAGTGTCCACAGCAGGTTCAGGATGCAGACAGGAGAGAGCAAGCCGGCGAACCTAGTGGGACCCAGACTGCTTCCTCGTATTCTGCAGAGCTGAAGAAGCAGCTAGCGGACATCACGAGGAAATACACAGACCTTCAGGACCATCATGCTGCCGCCAGAAACAGTATTAAGGGCCTCAAAAATCAAGTTCAGAGGCTTGAAAGCGAAATCAGGAATTTTTCAAAAAATGTCAAGTTCCTGAATGAAGATCAGCTCCGTGCTCTGTCTAGGAGCAACAACCGGGGCAATTCCTGGACGCCTGAAACGGTCAAGCAAGGCCTTCAAATTAAGTTCGCTTGCGGGACAACTGGATATGAAACGCTCAGAAAGCTGGGATATCCCCTTCCCTCAAACAGGACACTGACTCGCAGGCTCGAAGGTTTGAAGTTCCTTCCGGGGATACTTCACGAGGTGATTGACGTCATGCGGTGCAAGGCAATGACCATGGAGGAGGTGGAGAAAGATTGCATCATTTTTTTGGATGAAATGGAGATTTCAAGTGGATATGAGTTGGACCGTGCTGAAGATGCGCTCCTTGGAGGAAAGACGCTACCGCCAAAGCCTGACGAGCCTGCCAATCACGCGTTAGTGTTCATGCTAGGCGGTTTAAATCAGAGGTGGAAACAGGTGATCGCTTATGAATTCACCGGACATCACGTAGAGGGCTCTGTGCTCAAGCACTATGTCCTTGAGCTTGTTCAATTATGCAGCCAGGTGTCCCTCAGAGTTCGTGTTGTGACATCTGATATGGGTGCGTCAAATCGAGCGATGTGGCGAGACTTTGGCTTTTCAAGCCACAGGAACTCCTCAACTGTGTGCTCTATACCACACCCATGTTTGGATGGAAAGCAACTGTTTTTCACGGCTGACCCTGCACACGTTCTCAAAAATCTCAGAGGACAGTTACTAAGTTCATCAGTTTTTACGTTGAGTGACGCCACTGTAAAGGAGAACAACCTGCCATCATCGGAGGTCAAACTCGAGCATGTTCAGGCTGTGCTCGACTATGACGCAGAGCACGAGCTCAAGGTAGCGCCCAACCTATGCGAGGTGCACACTAGCAGTGGCCATTTAACGAAAATGAAAGTTGGTGTTGCCGTTCAGTTTTTCCGCGAAGCACCAGCTGCTATTCGGTTTTTAATAAGAGCATCTGTAATTGAAGAAGAAGCTGAAACCACTGCATGGTTTTTGGAGCTCATTTTCAAATGGTATTCTCTAATGTCGTCTCGCAACCCAACAATGGCCTTAAGTCGCAGGAGTATGGCCAAGTATTATGCCGCCCTAGGCACGTTGCACACGGCAATGGAGACCATTAGAAGTACGAAAATGGGGTCCACATCACTGTGGAAACCATGCCAAGCTGGCCTTCTCATTGCAACAACCGTTGTCATCCTCCTCCAAGAAGTGTTGCTGGGAAATGAGGGGTACGATTTTTTTCTTACCAGCAGACTCTTACAGGATTGTCTGGAGAACCTCTTTTCGGTGGTTCGACTAAGAAAACCTGTGCCCAGTGCGTATGATATGAAATGCGCTCTGAGGCTTGTGAGCGTGAGCCAGTTTTTATTTACCCCACGGACGACGAGCTACGATCTCGATGACCGCGAATATCTGGTAGACCTTCTCTCCCAGGCAAAGAAAGAAAGGACAGAAGTGGAAGCTGATGAGATAAACGACTCAGAAATTCTGTTCATTGAAGAACTGTCCACAACAGAGTGCAGCATTCTACACTACATAGGAGGCTTCATTTTGAAAGGAATCTTGCCGTCTGTCAGCTGCCAGCAATGCAAGGATGCCCTACTGGGATGTGCTAGTGACGAACATGCCTCTCTGACTGCTCTGAAGGAATATGTGTCAGAAGGTGACAACCTAATTTATCCCAGTGATGATGTGATGCACATGCTCAAAATCTACGAGGAGCACTTTGTAGGGATAAACTCATGGTGCACAGGCAAACTAGTGACAATGAAGTCACCTGTCCGCTCACTTACAGCATACCTAGGAAAGGTCTGCTGCAAGCAAGCGTACCGACCGCGCTTGAAGCTGTGCGCAAGCCATGATGAAGAAATACGGAAAACGCTGACCGACAGGTACGCAAGATTGAGACTGCGCATCTTCCTCCGACACCTTCAGAAAGCTCGTCTCAATGGTCACGCAAGCAAGACGTGTGCGGGAGTTAATTTAACCTAAGCTTCTATCCACGCTGAAGTACACTCATGCTGCTAGCATTAGCAGAGTTCCTATTTTTACACCTAATAAGTGTCCTAAATTGCACTGACTCCAGGTTCTGAAGACAAGGATAATCTGTGCAAACATGCCTTCAAAGTACCCTGAAATATTTTTTTTCGGGGCAAATAAACAACTTTCATGGTTTTAAACAATATTAATGATTGTTTGTTTTCAACTAACCTCTGATCGCGGCAATAGATTGTTATTTTGTCTTTAAAACACTGTCTTAAGTGCGCGTTGAATATACTAATGCAGTCGACTCTCATTAGTTTGACCTATTAATGACCTCAAAATTTCGATTCTAGTCGAGTATAAACGGATGTATTTTCACTGCGACTAATAACTTTCCTCATCATTTGACCAATATACAGTGGTCCCGCCAAGTTCGAATGGCCGACTACACGCGTATAAAAATGCCTGGAGATATTTGGGGTTTTCAGTGCACAATGCATGCATGCGCGGCTCAGGTACTGCGATATTCGGTTCGTGTACGTGTGGCGAATGCGCTGGCTTTTATTTCTTAGGACAAGGTACGTAAAGCACATTAATCTTTTTTCTTCTACAAAAAAACCGTCATTCTAGGTTGACAATAAATGTGAATAAGCCAACTGGAGCGTTCTTAATTAGTTACACAATTGAGTAATTGAATGCAATCTACCTGCTTATGATATTGCTGTTATTAATTTATTTTAATCCTGCAGTTAGGTTCCTAGTGCGCTATATGAACTCTTTCCAATCTAGCACCCGCGTCGCCGTGTGCTAGGAGAAACGACCGTCCAAATCTTAAAATATTTGGACAGCTGCCCCTTACAAGCCTGTTCTGTTGACACTTCATTAGGAAAGGCGTGAAACGCAGTTGTATTGTCTTTTGGTCGCGAAGACAAGCGCGCTTTTGCAGCGGCAAGTGCAAAAAGCCTGTTGGCGCACGCCCCGCGCCTCTGAAGTAGGCATGGCAATGGCAGCCGCCGTAGCAGACGACGCAGTTGTCTTCACCCTCAGCGGAGCGCGCGCGCGCATCGAGGCACCCTATGGCAGGACGAGACCAGGCGGAGAGTAGCGACGCGGTCAATCAAGTTTGTGAGGAAAGCGGGGCGCCAGGGCACAAATTGGCCGGAGACCGTAACGTCTTGGGGGAGCTGATAGTGAGTCAGCCCTTTTGTTGTTCCTCGGCAGCCAGAGTAGCTTTCAAACCGCGACCACCCCGGGTACGGCTCAAAGTATGAGTCAGACATAAGCGTTTGGAAAGGGAGGCCAAGAGCGCTTACGTAGAAATGAAGTGTTTGTTTTTTATTTTGAGCATCGGAAGGTTTTCGCGATTTGAGACTAGGATTTCTTTCAATGTGTAAGGTTTGAGCTTTGTTTGTGTTTTCGTTTGAGAAGCTCCGAGATTTGAAAGATGAGGTTTATGTAAACATGTAGTCTCGCGAGATGTTCATTAATAAGTACATAGGCTTTCTTTTGTGTGTGTGTGAGTAACTTGAAGGTCAAGGTTATCGTTGAGAGGCCTATCGTAACGCGCGTGTGTGTTATTTAACCTTCTTTTTTTAAGTGTTTTTGAATTTTCTAAGGTTAAGCGCGTAGATTTTCAGTAAGGGTGTGATTTGCACGGAGAAGCGTTTTTAGTTCCATTAGCGCGTGTCCTGTGTGGACGGAAGGAAGCAGATTTATGACTGGGTTGCTCGTGTGTTGAGGGCAGCCGTATTCTGACTTATTTAGTGAGCGTGCCTGGAACTAGTTATTAGAAGACGCATTATTTTAAGAGTTCTGCGGAGTGTGTAAGTCCCGCAAGTTTAATTGTTCGTTTAAGTCACGTGTCCTGTAGGACTTTCAGGGAAGAAACGTGAGTAAGCGTAAATGAAAAGTTTGCCTACAACGCCAGTACGCGTTCTGTTTAGTGACCACAAGGCTAGTGCGCTTGTGATTTCGTACTTGTGAGGTTGACCAGATTGTTCAGTGGCACCAATACGTGCGATAAGTACGCCACTGCGATAGATTGGAAACATGCTGTTCGTGTAGTTAGGCCACTTAAGTTATGTTCGGCTGTTTTCATTTGTTGTTTGCAACGTCGACGACCCTTTGTTTTGCAACAACAATAGTACTCTGGTCTTGTCGGCATTCGGGGAAAAATGGATAGCTGTTTGGAAGAGTGGTTGGACCTGCTTTGTCAAAATTGGGGAAATAAAAGATCAGGGTTCATTTTGACTCAGTAATAGCCTGGCGAGTCAGGGGTGAAGAGCCTGCGCTTACGCGTGGTGCAGCGCTGTGTTGTTTTGTTTGTTTGACGTATGTTCTCCAGGGCCCAGCATCCCGAAGTTCGTCAAACAAGGCTCGACACCAATACCCTGCAAGTTCTTTCAGCGTTCCTCATGGCCAGCGAATTGAGTTCACCGGCCATTCAGAACAACCGGGGCGAGGACGAGCTGTTAGATATGGAGCTGTTTCCTGCGCCTACTTCGAGTTCCCCCGGACCACATCGAATCGCGCCACTGCTACGTAAGGAATGCAGAAGCATGGATGACACATTCCTGAGGCACGACAAGTGCAAACAAGTTGGCGGCCCCCACTTCGGGTGCCCCGCGGTAGCTATTCACTGCTTGACTCTTCCAGAAAAGCGAAGGGATAGCCCGGCACTGTTCCAGATAACGTGAGTCCCGAAGCCAAACGGCTGTGATGTACCGGGAAGGCCTGGCAGCGTCGCACCGGTCGCCTTTGAAGAGGGCATTTGCCACCACAGCGGGGCCGTACCACCGGGAACAGGGGGCCCTCGGACAATGGAGCCCAATCGTCCCCCTTCTCCGCCTTTGAAGAGAGCATTGCACCACAGCAAGGCAAGACCGCGGGGAGCCGCCGGGTGTGACATCACCGCACGGGTGCCTACCATTGGCCGAAGGTGGCGTCATCGGAGCGGGCTCTCCCATTGGCCGAACATGACGCGACTTCCAGTCCTCGAAGGGTTTAAAAGATTCATTCCAGTGAGACCAGAGCATTCCTTGATTCACCTCTCTCGAACTTCTTGCCGCGGGCCGCAGCGTCCGAGTTGCTGCCGGCCCGTAATGACTGTACGACTGTTACTTGACTCTCACCTCTCTGTATATAATGTAAAATAAATACTCCCAAGTTTGCTTTCATCCCGAAGTCCGTCCCTCAACCTCTACAAGGTGCAAGAATGCGCCGCGTCTACCCTGTTCGCATTCTATGGAGGATAGAAAGATAGTGCCCGAAAGAGGAGGCACGCCCTTGACGCGCCCGGGAAAGGCGTGGCATGCGGCTCACGGCAAGTGGGCAGACAGACAGCGGGACAGTCACGGTATTACTAAGTTGAGATAATCCGTTGATAACAAAAAATGGACGACGCTTAAGCTTCGCCTTCAAGAGTGAAACGCGACAGCGTTCCCGTCGACCCGCCAAGGGGCGTGAGACAATGCGCTACGGCGCAGCGATCACTTACGAGGCGCCCCGCATCGGACTTTGCACCAACCAATGACGCGGTGAGCGTCGAGCAACGCAGCGTTCGGCGCGGCAACGAAACGTGCGCCTGAGGAAGCGGAACGAACCAAAGAACTCGGTGTCTCGGAGGGGAAACGATCTACGCCAGCCAAAAGTCGTGATCGGCACGGGCAGAAAGATATATAGATAGTGATCTAAAGAAAGGAAGGACGCTTGATTCTGCAACCCGTGAGGGAGCACGGCGAAGCGTCGTCAGGGGAGAGGGTGTCGGGGCCGCGACGCGCCTCGCACCGGTCCCCGCACAGCCCCAATGCGCGCGTGGCGCCCCACCTGTCGGGGCAGTGCCGTAGATTGAGAGGAGGGGGTCTTCTGTGTTTGCCGCAAGATGGATCTGCCTGTGCGGAAAGCGCAGAAGAAATGTAGCGGAAACGTACTCCGCTACTCGTGTAACTGCTACTTCTGTAAGTTACATGCTCATAATTACCGATATACACCGCAGTATAACTTTCTACGGCACGTTTCTAAGAGAACACCGCATTCACTAGAGGCGCTTTTGTACCGCTTTGAAGCATCGAACTCTTGGCAGTGATGGAAGTTTAATGTTAAATTACTGGGTGACGAGATATTTAACGAAAAAGTAAAGAAAAAAATAGAAAGCATGGCCGGCATTGCAGCAAAGTCGCGTGCGGCTGAATGGGACCAATTCAAGAACGAAGTCAAATTGATAGCTATCGAAAGGGGAACACTGCTCTGTCATAAAGAAAGGGAAAAAACCGAGGAATTGCAATGCCAGCTTGATTTTATGATCAGCATGGAAGCCTCAAATCCCGCGGTATACGGTAAAGACATCAATGAAGTTAAAGGTGAGCTCGAGGCTATGGACGTCGAAAAGTATCGATCAGCAGTAATAAGGGCGCGAGCTGAGAAGATCTGGTTGGGGGAAACTCCTAATAAGCGCGCATTGTGTGACGAAAGGAGATACGCAACACAAAATGAAATCAGAGAAATTACGTATCAGAACACTATTACCAGCGACATTGAAGAAATTGAACGTGCATTTGTCGAGCACTATGAGAACTTAATAGGTGTAAAAAGAAGTGGGAGCATTCCATTGACACAGGATACCCTTGATTTATTGCCACGGTTAGATGGTGATACTCGAGCCCTTTTGGAGAAACCCATTAGCGTAGACGATATAAAACAGGCGATAACTGAACTACCGCTGGGGAAGACACCTGGGCCAGACGGCCTCGGTGCCGCATTCTACAAAGCTTATGCCGATGAACTGGCGCCCATTTTACACGCAGTCATCACGGAGGCGTACGAAACGAAAGAAATGCCGCTCTCTTTCCGTGCTGCTCACGTGGTCCTGATTCCTAAAACCTACGACCATGCTACGCTGCTATCTGTGGGCGCGTACCGTCCGATAACGCTCACGAACACCGACTACAAAGTTTATACGAAAGCGCTGGCAAAACGACTGCAGAGCGTCATCAAATTTCTAGTCGGACCACACCAGACATGTGGCATAAAAGGTCGCTCTATCTCTACAAATGTGCATGTAGCCCGTAGTATTCTTGAGTGCTGTGACATTTTTGGCAGACGGGTCGCTATGTTGCAGCTGGACTTAGCAAAGGCATTTGACCGTGTGTCGCATGAAGCTCTTTTTTGTATCCTTGAACACGTTAACATAGGCACAGTTATACTCGATGGTCTAAAAATGATATACAATGACTGCATAGTAAACATCGTGCTGAATAAGACACTAACTGAGAACATTAAACTCAGATCATCAGTGAGGCAAGGTTGTCCATTGTCACCGCTGCTCTTTGCAATTTATTTAGAGCCTTTCTGTTTATCTCTAATAAGTAACGAAAAAATCAATGGTTATAAGCTTGAATCGTCCCATGTTAAAGTGCTTGCATATGCTGATGACCTCGCAATCTTTTGTACAGATCGCCAAAGTGTACTAGAGGCGATAAGCGATGCTAAAAGATATTGCAGGCAAACCGGATGCGAGATCAATTGGGACAAGAGCATCGGATTTTGGCACGGAAGTTGGGACAACACACCGTCTGTCTTTGCCAACTTACAATGGACTGTGTCTCCTTCGAAATATTTGGGGGTGCCGCTTGAGCACTACGAGAGTGCCGCGCAGTACTGGGAGGAAGAGACGTCGCGCGTAAAAGAGAAAACCGGAGGATGGCAGGGTCGTGATTTGTCAATGTTTGCAAGGGCAACTGTTTGTAATTTGTTTTTAATTGCCAAAGTGTGGTATGTCATCCAATTTTTGTCGATTACCCGTGCGAATGTACAGAAAATACACAGAGTATTTGCTGTTTTTATCTGGGGTTCCACTTGGGAAAGGGTCAGCCGTACCAACTTGTTTCGTCCTGTTCGAGATGGTGGTCTTGGATTGTCGTATTTGTTCTTACGACAGATTGTTTCTCGTTTTGTCTTCTTGCGAGATCAAAGTGATTCATTCTTGCGTACGATGATCCAGATCCGTTTGAAAAGCGTTTTGCCTGAATTTATTGTGTCTAGTGCACAGCCTGTACACTATCGGCTTAAAGGCTACTTGCGAGAGGTAGTCGCCTCCCTTCGAATATTAAAAGCTCGGTTTTCCCTTCAGTACCTCAGCACAGTAACAAGAAAGAAACTTTACAAGGATTTAGTTGAAGTTATGATGCCAGTGCCATTGTACCGAATGAAATACTATGGAGGCCCAGGACAAGATGTTTTAAAAAGTGTTAAAAGGATGCCAGTGAGAGCAAGCGTAAAGTCGTTCTTCTTTAAATTGCATACATCTACCCTTCCGGTCAAAACATGGATAGCCGACAAAGGAATATTTGTACCATGGACGACAAACTGTGCGCTATGTAACAAGCCGGAGACCATTGAGCACACTTTCATTGAGTGCTGGGATGCAATGTGTTATTGGGACGTCTTGCAAAGAACTCTTAAAAAGGAACTGCCGATAACAGCACAGGGTATACGGTTCCTGCCGGTAGACAGCCATCAGGGCTTTCCGTACGACATGATAATGCTCCTGGGCCTCCATAGTCTTTGGAAGACACGGATGGCGGTAACGCACGCCGATGTGAATGCGCGCTCAGCACGAGAAAATTTTGTTGAAAGCATTATTTTCATACGTGAGATATATCGTATACAGGCAGATCCACCTGACTGGTTGGGTATTCTTGATGAATTAGTGAATTTCAAGAAATTTTAGCTTGTCATGTTGGTCCAAGTAGGCCAACGTGTTTTTATGTATGTATGTCATTTTGTGAATAAAGAAAAAAAAAAAACTCGTGGCTGAGTGGTAGCGTCTCCGCCTCACACTCCGGAGACCCTGGTTCGATTCCCACGCACCCCATGTTGGAAGTTGTTTTTATTTATGAATTGCGTGCCGGGATTTTTCGCTCACGGCCAGCGCCGCGGACACCGACACCAACGACACCGGCTTTTCTGCGACACGAGCTCCTTAACGCTGTCGCGTTAATACGTGGCGCTGGCGCGTTTCGTTGTGCAGCCTTCTGCGCTTGAAACCTGGAAACAGCGTGCCGCGCAGGGTGCGCTCATGTTGTCGTACGCGGCTTTTTGTCTACATATTTTTCGCCTGTAGCTTTTGCGCGTTACGCGCTATCTCCGTGCACTGACTGCCGTCGAGCAAACTCGGGTGAACGAGAAACTCGGCGCATCCTGCATAGCACCCCTGGCCTACAACAACCGGCCTAAGTTTCTACTTGCCCCGGAAGGGCGTATGGGGAAGCAAAGAGAGAAATAAGAGGGGAGAGAGAGCACTGGTTGCGCGCGCACGTGAAGATACACAGCAAGTCTATAAACAGTCCCAGATACCTGTCAACCTTAGGTACTGCAGTAATGTCTTTACTGCAGTAATGAAGCAGTAATGCTCCATGTTTCGAACAGTGCGTTAGTGAAAACCAAGTCGCATTTCCGGTAGTTGATCGCGTAGAGGCAGGGCAGAAGAGGTAATGATTTCGTATTCGTGCGCTTTCGCTGAGGCAACGTGCGGCGCTCCGCCGGAAGCGCCATCTAGTTTCTCTAGAGCAAACTGCTTCGCGAGAGGGGCCAGTAAATTTATTAAAAATTATGCGTTGCACTGCTATCGCAAACCTCAGAGATCAGTGGAGCTGGGGGAAGGCCAGTAAAGTAGTGCCAAACCGCACACAAGAGATACGAGCGCCGCTAACGCGTCCCTGCGGCATCCGCCAAAGGCGTCCGAGATTCGCGTGGCCAACGCCGTTGTAGACGTCGCGGTTGTCTCCACTTTGTATGGAGAGGCGGGCGAGGAGGACATCGAGGCACCGTAACAGCCTCCGGAAAAGAACGCTCCTCCTCCTTCGCCTGACCCCCCTGCCTCGCAAGCGACAGGAGAGGGCACGCATCCGGGTTCGCGCATGCGAGATTGAAACATGTTCGCCGGCTCACCCTCGCACGCTTTGACTCATACGGAACCTCACAGCGACGCCGACGACGCCGACGGAAGCAATGCGCCTGGAGTGCCCATAGAATTAATATCGCAATAAAACAGTCGACAGTCACTCCACCACAGCCGCTCACAGTCACTGCTTGTGAGCCGCCATTCCAGTACGATTTCAAAATTTTCTCACAACTTCTGTCAAACTCACAAAAACGATTAATATAACAGGTCTAATCGGTGAAGTCGATTAAATGAAAGGTGGACATCGATGAACACTAATCGATTTGCGATAGTCATTTAATCGATTAATCATTCATCGATATTACCAACCATAATCGCGGCCCAGGCAAGAGGCCGCGTTTCTACTAGAAACCTTGCCTTCGTGCATAGCGTTCGCCGAAGCGTTTCCCGGTAAACATTACGGTTACATAAGCTGCAGTTGCCAGGAAGCGTGAGAAACAGTCAAGGATCTTGAAATGCCATCGCGTTACACTCTTAAAGGCGAAGCCTCAGCGTCCCCCCAAGCTTTGTTCACACGTATCTGGCCTCTAACGCTCAACGCATTCATTTGGATTGGTGGCACCATGATCGGTGCAGCGAAGAGGCGGTCTACGAGTTCACCGTTTCAAGCATGCAGCTTCCCAAAGCAATTACGACAAGTAGGGCGATTTAGCCAGCATGGGAATGATTGCTAGTTCACTAGTTAGGTTGGCCTAAGCAGCATTGTGACTTTGCAAAACAATTATTTACAGCAATGTAAGGCCGTATAAATAATTAAATAAAGATTATTAGAACGTCGGAGTCTTGCCCGAAAGGCGAAGCACCAATTGCGATAGCAAGTTAGTTGGTAGCGCCAACGGCAAAGATGCGCTTGGTGTGTCCATATAATCGCTATCGCAATAAAATTGTCTGAAGGCAGCATTCGAACACTAGATCTCAAGCCCACAAGCCTGATATTGAAACCACATTGGCCCACAAGCGGCATAGATCGCGGACAAGCAAGCGCGTTGAGACGCTTGGAGCGTTTCGATCGGCAGTTGCACTAGAAGAAACAAAATGCTGCATAGGTGCATTGACTAAGCATGTGTAATATCCAGTCGGTCTATAATTAACGGTAAACAGAATAATTTCGTTCTATAACAGCTGCTCTTTAATAATAATAATATTTATACCTCGAAAACCACAGTTCATGTATCCACAAACATAGTTCATGAGACAATCACACCAGGAATGCTTCGCTTTACGTAGACGTCAACTTGAGTTGAGTCTGCCTGTTTATTCTGCTTTTTATTATTGCGCAGATTTCTTTCGCATGATTCGGGTGCCTTGTGCCTAACTGACGTGTGTTATGTTTGCATATAATTATACACCTATTCTGCGTCGAAGTACCAACTCAGCCCAGTTTACTTGGCTTCGTATACGCGGCTCCAGGGTAGTTTCTGCAATTAGATTGCCTTTCAGAACGTTGCACAGTTATTTAGAGACGGCATATGGTGAGCAGTTCTTCCCGTGAGAATGTACAGTCCAGCATCCGCTAAAATACTAGAGGGCAAAGCACTCGACAAACTTTCCACGCAGCACGAACGTCTAGCAGTGTGCGTGCCTTAACCGATGGGTTTGCGCAATGCTTCCACCGCTCTGCGGCCTGGTTTCCGCACCGTTCCTTTATTGGGTCTAAACAAACTGCTTCCCTCGCCTCCCAATTCGCCACAGGTACAAGCTCTTCGACACGACTGTCCCGGCGCACGGGTTGTCGTTGCACTGGGTGAGGGGCGCCCGCCGGAAAAGACTCGCCCTCCGGGTACGGAGGGCAGGACGCGTTTATAAATTGCTCCCCAGGGCCGCTTCGTCGTCCCCTGCATTCAGCGTACAATTCCGGGTTTTCGCATTACGCCCAGCGATGGTCCATTCCTGGGACTTACTACTCGTACTTTAGATCTGCGATAGAAGCTGCCCTGCACTTTGCATAGCGAAATTCCTCCGCTGCCCACAGCAGACCTGAAACTGGCTTGGCGTTAATGTAAGTGGCCGGGAAAACGCGGTCATATCGTTAGTAATCGTTGACTTTCACGCTGTTTTGTTGCCGCAAGCAAGCGTAGATGCAAAAGCTGCTGCAGCCCGAACGATTTCTAATCGGTATTTGCTAAGCACACAACCACGCCAGACGTGGGTAACGCGGGAGAGGCTTGATCATGTTGAGTAATCGTGCTTGAGCATTCAACGCATAAATTCTTTATGACGAGCACTCACGTACCCAGGGTTCTTTTTAGGGGGGGGGGGGGGGGAGGGTGGCAACCTAAAGTAAGATTCATATGCAAATGAGGGGGAGGGTACCTTTACTAGTACAAATGTGAATAATGCCCACCATTTGCAATAAAGACACGTGAACCCGCAAAAAAGAAATGAAATAAGGTGTACTTCACAGGTACGCCTGCGAGATACACCTCTACTTTACTTGGTAAACAAGGAACCGCATCAAATGGACTCGCGCATGACAGAAGCGCAGGAAAAACACTGCCAAGAGGAAGTAAACAAGCGAAAATATAAAATAGAGATTTCTAGTAGCATTTTTTAATTAGCTCTAGAAGAATTATAGAGAAATCTATATTTGCGGAACAATCACAGTTCTTTTGGATGCCGCGTTTACTGCTCTACCAAGTGAAGTGCCAAAACGGACTCGTGTTGTTATTCGGGATGTTGCGTAACGATGCGCGGTCGCCAGTTCCGTACAACCGCGTAGAGCGCAGGACGCTGCGGTTATAGATGCCCTGCGCCCACCACGAAAGGTTAGAAAACACCGACATAAGCATTGTATAGAGAAGTGGCTACGTCAGGCGGCTCGACTGATAACTGTAGAAGCGTCATTCAAGATAAACGGAGCTATTCTGCACTTCCGGCCGCGTTTTCTATATTGCCTTTCTTTAAAAAAAAGATGTTGATCCATAAATATTTTCACAAACAACGGTTAAATTTGTTAACTTTCGCTTTTGCTTTCTGCTTGGCTGTTGCCTTGGCTCTTTTCTTTAGTAGTATTTTCTCAACTCCTTGCGACTCTTGTTTCCAGTTGCCAAGTTTTCACGAAAAGTGCTGCAAAATTAGGAAAAAACCAGACGAGGTAACGGGTAACATTCATATTGCTTATGCGTTTAACGGTTATTGCAGGGTCTGATGATGGACGCTGTTCCGCAGTTTTATTTCCCACCTTACCTAACCCATATCAAATCATATAAAATCAAATCAGCTTGTTATTATTACATCGTATGTTAATTACAGTATATAAGTATACAGACGAGGGTATATAGTCCCGAGGATCTGCCAGCGTCGCGGCGAGCCGTCACTCGAGGAAATAATGAAGCAAAAGGAAAAGTTAAATGCAACTGGCCTGTTTCCCCGGCCGCAACTTTTTCGATGAGCATACAGACCAGCTGACTACGAACCGAATCCCTTTCCTGGTCCCTGGATCAGTCTAAACAAAGAAGCTTGAACTAACGAAGCAACAGCGATGTGCGTGATGGTTGAATAGATGGTGACAGAAAGTGAGAAAAGCATAAAGGAGAGATGCCTCGGTCTGACAGATGGTGACAACTGAACACATCTCGAATTAATCGCGCGGGCAGCGAATCGATGACAAAACTGGCCATCACACCCCAGGAGATGCCGATAACTACCGCCATGCAAAAAGAGTGAAAAAATTGACCACCATCCCACTCCGTGAAGACGGAATGTCAGCGAGAGCTGACGACAGTCAAAGGTCTCAAACGAAAAGCGATGTGCTTCACCTGCGCCGCGGATCGGCCCGAAGGTAGTGCAATGCCGGGCCGACCCGCGGCAAAGGTGAAGCAGGCGCTGAGTGCTCCGCATACGTGGGTCCATCCCGCAGATTTCGAAGGACGTGCTACTCGTTCCCGAGCCCAGAGGGTATCTCCCATCGAGCTTGGAATATTTCTACACTGTCACCAGGATCGGCCCACACGATGATTTTTTCAGTTGACGGACGCCGAAAAAATGCGCAAGCTTAGTCGTATATAGATTTCGCTGTAAAAGACAGCAAATTGTTGACCGCTGAATAGATTGATTTGTCGGCGCTTTAGGAATGTGTGTGAGGAGTGGTGATGTGGGGCGGGGAGGGTATGCCGCTTAATTTCGGGGGGGGGGGGGGGGGCGGCCCGAGCCCCCCGGGCCCACCGTTGGGTACGTGCATGATGCCTAGGTGTCCCGAGGTTTAAAGTCAGACAAATTCGCAGAGCGGACGCCAGAAACGCGATATATTTCACTCAATTAGCAATGTGCAATGGGAAGGTAAGCTTTGAATCGGATGAAATAGCACGTGAGGGAACGCCGTTGTGCGAGCACCACAGCCCCAACCTAACCATTACGACACATATTTCTTTTTTCGCTTTACTGCCTATTTTGCACATACAGCCATCATCAAAACAGTTGACCGTATATATGTGCGATACGCATACCCGCTATTGCAAAGACACTGTCATATAAGAAGAGAACAAGGGTTGTTCTCAATGACGATCATGGCGGGACGCATTACTGCGCTGTTCGCACTTCCAGGTAGGCGTTCGTACTTCCTCAGAAGTACATCTGCGCAGATCATGTATCTAGATCACACCGATACCCAGGCATTCGGGAGCACCAGAAGTACGAAGGACCGCGAGAATGATTAAATTAAAAAGGGCCTCATCTTCATTTTCGACTGCTACATTCTTGATGCCATGGACATCCAGCGGTAATTATTGTTAACTCTCGTATGTAATGTTTCCAGATGTACACACGTTTCGTACGCTCCCCGCAGAAATTCTGCTGACACGTTATGCAGTTTAGATTTCCTGGCTTCAGTCCGCTATAGTACCCGCTACCACTTTTGCTATCTCTTGCAGAAAGCGTGGCGCGGAAGAATGGCAGATCGTCAGAGGTATCTTCACCGCAAGGAAACAGCTTCGGTGTGTTAGCGTATTGCCGTATATTCACAAAACCACGCATAATCTAAAGAAGACGTACGTAAACGCGAAGGTGTAGGTGTAATTCCTTCGGGCCTTACAAATGTCTCCAATTGAGGTCGATAGGCTTAACTGTGATGGACCCCTAAGTGAATTGCGCAGCAGCATTCGCTGCGCCAAAAAATGCGCACATGCAAAGCTCTCTGGCCTGTACTCATGAAGAATTTCTTACGCTACAGAACTGTTCACGAGAACAGTCGCCAGCTAAACGTATTATTAGCGAAGACATGTTCATTGCAAACAGCACTTGCGATCGCAAAGTTTTGCGAATTCAACCCCTGGAGCGTACATCGCCACGGGGAATCGGGTCAGGTTCGTGACGTCGACCCCTTTAGTGCAGTACGCCAACAGCAAACAGTTTTTGTGTGCATGAACGATTCGGATAAGCTTGCTGCAGCGCAAGTGAAATTCGCTTGTTATACCATACTGGTGTTCTAAAAGTGCAATGCGCAAGAAAAGGAAATGGGGCAACGACATGCGCCGTTTTACAAAATGCACACTATTCCAAGGACGGGATGGTCGAGCTGCCGCGAAATCGAAAACGACGACCAACTAGCTCGGTCGTCGCCAGCATCGGCAGGTGTTTGAGAAGGCGTCTGTAAGCACAGCGTTTCCAGCAACGACAATGAATTATTCCGGTACCCTTTCTAACTTGACTAGTTCTGGCGTGATCGGCTATCCGCAGGTGTTTTGTACAATTCCCTTTGCCCATCACGCCCTGTTTACATATGCCACGCGCCAGTGCTCGGCAGTTCCCTAGCGGGCCATAAAAACTGGGCCCGTTAACAGTGGCATCTAGCGCTTTCTTTTCGTGAACACGGGCGCCAACGAATGAAGCGGCATTCCACTGGCGAGTACTGTGAGATAGGCGAACTGCGGGACCAGCAAACAGCCAACGGTCGCCGATAAGAAATTATTACATTTGTTGTCACGGCACTTTCACCGCGGGAAACATCGTAGACAAGTGTGCGCGGAGCAAGCATAGCGCGCACGTGCGTCAGCTGGCAGTAGACAGCCGATGGCATCCTCTGGCGAGAGAGAATGCCTGGTACTTTGGTCGTGTTTGCCTCCACGCAGAAGCAGCACGGTTGAAGTTCACAATATTGTGGCGAGCACGCTATCTCTTGCTTGTACTATATAACTTCGGAAAGTTTGCAAATCTACATTTCGAGAAAATAACTGTGCCTAAAATAACGCCACCACCCGTAATGAGCCTCTCTTCTGGGCTTGAATAAATCATATAATCTCATCGAGATCACATCACGCGTGACATTGAGTAAGGCTCCCATTAGCTTTATGTATTTAATGGTTTACTTTGCCAACACGTATTTAATGGTCTACTTTGCCTAAGCCAATATAAACTCATTTTTTGTGCCATAGCATTGACACCCCGCTGTTTGCCGACAAACGGCAGGAGAACGAGTGTTGCGATTTCAGGCGGACCTAGCTTTGCAAAAACGGCCCTGCCACAGCGCCACGTATCAAAGAGCGCGGTAGGTTTAAGTGCGTCTTAGTTAACGTCTCACGTTTCATTACGACATTTTCACTATGAAACGGTGCTTAGTAATGAAGTTCAAATAAAGACACCTCGCTCTGTTCAAGCAACCCTTCTTCGTTTCATCCTATTTATGAAACAAAGATCTTGCGTGTATGCAAACGCGAGAGAATATAGTTTGCACCTTTCATTCTGGTGACGTGCTTCAATTGAATGCGCCTTTGTATTTTTGCCCGTGTGAAGACAGTGTATTCTAGTAACTACGGTTATAAAAGGTAACAATATAAAAGCAACGAGAGGAATTCCGGCTGCAGAACATTGATAATTGGATTGCACTCAGCGCAGCGAGGAAGCGGCCATCGAGCGCTACGAGGATGCACGCACGGAGGTGCACGCAAACACCTCAGCCTGCGAAGAGTACAGAGAACAAAAGCTGGACGGCAAGAAGGAAAGCGAGAACATTTCACGCGGACGCAGTACACAACTCTCAGTCGAGCAAATGACCCCGGCTCACTGAAAAAAAGAACACTGCGCGAGTATTTTGCGTCGTCACCCGTTGTTCTGCAGTGTCTCGCAGGACTAGCGTGAAAGGAGCCATTCCTTATTCAAAGCGGTGGGTGCCTCGTGAGAGCCTCCAAACACGCAAGAAAGCAAGAAACGTGGCGATAGCGAGACGACAAGTGGCGTATACATAGCATTCGTAGAGGCAGATAGAGTAGAAAGTTATCGATACCGGAGCATCGCGTGTACCTATTCCAAGAACTACAAAAAATAACGGTACTTCTATCTTGTGCCCTGTACCGTGGACTTCTTCACGGCTGGTGACAATGGCGACAGCTGAGAGGGACAGCACGTAGCATAGGCAAGTAGAAGTGCAGTAATACTTCAGAAACAAGCAAACTGCAGGACGACTCATGAAATGCAAAAATCATCATCCGTCAGGCAGTATAGCAGGAAGCTAAAAAACCAAGCACACACGGGTCTCAGGAGGACAGCGTCGCAGCTCAAGACAAAATGTCGCAGCAGAAAGCGTGGAAGGCAAGGCTCAAATCTACGCGTATAGATCACGCGCACCAGAGAAAAACAATCAACACACTGCAGCAATACTTCCGAGGTACACTACTGACGTCGATGTGGGTGTTTGAAGGTGCCAGCAGCAATTATCGTGGACATGTTTTGGTAGGGCGAACGAGAGCGCGACGACAACCGCGAGATGACTACAGAGGTGATGACGACTCAACGACAACAGCAATATGATTAAGACGGCATGACTACAGTGACAGGTCAACGGCAGCGCCACCCGTGCTTTCCCCTCCGCTCATTTGCTCCACAGAGACCATATACTCCTCCAACCATTCGCCTTGAAACCACGCAGATTTCTCTTGCTGTGTGGGAATTGGTCTAAGCGAAGCTGTGGAGAGCTGGCCAAAAAGACGAACAGGTGCGTCTCGGTATACATTTCAACAGAATCCCAACAGGCACGTCGGGTCTTCCTATCAGGACACGGCATCCCGATAGCGGCACACGGAATTCTCAATCAGATTCCTCAAGCAAAATATACCCCACCCTACCGCCTCCGCCTATTCGCACTTTCCAACGCCTATAGGTGGCGCGGAGAACGTTTCAATATGGCGGGGATAGAGGTGATGGAGGCGATACGAAAGCGTGCGCATCTCCAGAAGTAGGCGGCTTACAGGCCTCTGGTATCTTAATGTGCGATCCTTGACATTGCTAAGGAAATGCAGATATGTGCTGTAGAGGGAGAGGCTACGTTTAATGCTGGCCATATATGGTCTGAAATACGACAGACGACCAGCGCGGCTGTCCAGGTCGAGTCACTCTGCCTGCAGTTAAGCGCCGTGAGATGCCCGCCGCATACTATAACAGTTCAAGCTTGCAATGTAACCGGCGCCGTAAAGGTCACTATTTCTCCTTACATAATGTGATCTATACGCGATGTAGAAGAATTGACACCAAGCAGTTAATCGGTAGCGCTCGGATGTAAACAAAGCGCAGTGCCCCCCATGCCGCTGCATAAAATGAACGTTGTGTGCATTCACGACGAGATAAATGGCTCCATGCACTGGCGTAGTTGCGGAATGCTTGTTAATGATGCCAGATAACACGAAAACATTTCAGTAGTGCCGATTTACAATACATGAGCGAGACGATGTGTGCCAGCGCGCTCCGATTCCAGCACGATTAGCGTTTTCGCGTGCTGTAGGGAAGCTCGCATGCGCAGTCTTCATCAATGACCGCTTCAGGTACGTAGTCCTGGCCCTTATTTGTTTCGTTCAACATTTTGTTATAGAAGAGATGCTTTAAGATCAAACAAAAATACAAAATCAGAAACGCGTGCGCTCGACCTCCGATCGGTACACACATTTCACTAGGGCCAAAAGAATCAGCGAGTGCCTTGTGCATAGCCTGCCTGTTTCGTTCTCACACAAAACGACTAAGAACAGTTGCGGAATACGTTATCTAGTTTGCAATGCTCGCGACGCAGCGTCAGGCACCGTCGCTGAGTATTTGCCGAAACAGCGCGAGTGCAGGCAGAAAACTTAAAAAACGGTGACACTTGCGTACTTAAGTTTATTTGGGAATCTGTAGAGGGAGTTCTTCGGCCAAGCCTAGGTCTCACTCTTGCTTCCTGGGACCGCAGCGCGATCTTTTGCGACGGCACGGCGTTTCCCTTCAGCCGCTTTCGTAAGGGCTCGCCGCAAAAATAAAGTGGCATTATTGAGCAACACTCAATTACACTCACCAAGTTGGCCCCAAAAGAAGACGTCTTTGTTGAAAAGCTCGCTACACACGACCATTTCTTCGCTCACTTGCTTCACGATGCGGAGCTTGGTCGCCCACAACGTCTTCCATTTTTTGTTTCTTTTGGAAAGTGGTGCAGGCTTATATTTCCCAATATTGCACGATTTCTGCATTGTAGCCCACTGCACATGCGGTTGCTCTTCGCTCGTCGACTGTTTTTTTTTTTCATATCGAAGAGTACCAAAACGCCAACACAGCTGCAGAAACCGCGTCAGTGGGAAATCCATCACCCCCTCCCGGGTTCCGAAAAAATCCGCGCAGCGGCAATAGCGTAGCTGGAAAGCTCTCAGAAGCAATTGTGGAGAGGGTGAAATGCGATAAAAGAGTGGCAGTCGGGTCATATCCAGGGCGGATACTGGGGTCTGTCCTGGAGCGGGCAAAAGAAAAGCTCGCGGAAAATGTCCACGGTGTACCAGGTGGGCTAAATGACGTCCTAAACAGGAAAGGGACAGGACTAGCCCAGCGCTTGGCGAAGGGGGCTGACGACTTGCGCGAGCTATCACCTCAGGTGTAGATCGTGGTATGCACGGCGCCGGAGGTGCCTGTACGTGACAGTCACGTACAATGAGCCATAGTGGCTGCTAATGAGGCGATATGGAAAATGAGCCGAGAGAAAGGCTTCGAGATTGTCGAAGTAAACAGGGAAGTCAGAAAGTGTGGAGGTTTTAAACGAGACGGGATCCACTTCAATTACAGGCTGGCACGAGAAGTGGGCTGGCGACTTGGTGGTCACGCTGTTGCTTTTTTAGCGGGCCCACGGGCGCTCAGGAGGCCAGAGTAGGTAGCAATGAAGACGGTCCTCTAGGGGAACCTCAGAAGAGCATAACAGAAAAAGGAGGAAAGAAAGAAAGAGAGCTCGCCATGCAATAGGCTACATAAACATGCAGGGCGGCAGAAGAAAGGAAAAGTGGCCAGAGATTGAGGAGCAGTTAAATAGCGAACAAATAGGAGGGGATGCGGTGACAGAAACGCACCTTAGAGATTCCGAACAGCCGCCAGTGATTGAGAATTATGTTTGGGAAGGGTGCCACAGAACTAAGTCGGAAAGAAAGGGAGGGGGAGTCGGAATGCTCATCCATCAGAGAGCCAAAAGGAAAAGAGTAAATTCAAAATGTCAAGAGCATCTTTGGTTATCAGGTACAATGAGTGGGAAAAAAACTTGGCTGGGCGTTACGTATTTGTGGACCGGAAATAATTGCACAGAGAAGAATAAAGAGTTAGTGGAATGCATAAGCGCTGATATTAGGGATTTCGGGAATGGTGCTGAAATTATGCTATTAGGTGACATGAATACCCACATACAGGATTTAGATGACTATACTGACAACAACGGGAAGTCAATGCTAGACCGTTGTGAGTAACATAACCTCGTTATCGTGAATACAGGGCCTAAGTGTGAAGAGGCCATCACGTGGGAAGTGGGAAACCGGCAGTCAACAATTGATTACTGTCTGATGACAGAATGAATTAATGATAAGTTGAGATAAATGGTGATTGATGAGCAAGGGTATAGCAGCATAGGGAGTGACCATAAACGCATCATTTTGAAAGTGGGATATGTAGTTGGGAAAGAGAGCAAGGAGTGTAAAATGACCAATCCAAATTTGAACGCTGAACAAATAACAAATATAGTCACTAGAGTCGAGGAAGAACTTGGCAAATGGCCAAATAAAGAGTGGGAATATAGTGAGCTTCTAAGTGTAATAACGACAGAACTACGGAAAGAGAAACAACATGTTCGTTGGAAAGGAAAAAAGAAACCGAAAAGTTGGTGGAACAAGGAGATACGAGAAGCGATCGCCGAACGACAGAAAGCATCCCAAGAGCACAGGCACGCAAAGAAGGCGCAGTTGCCGCAGGGTGAAGTAGCCAGTAAATGGGAAATATACCGGGAGAAAAAGTATATGGTTCAAATACTGGTGCAAGCAAAATTAAAATGTGAAAGTGAACGTTGGTTGTCAGAAATACGTGAGAAAAAGAAGGCTGCACCTAGAATATTTTGTAACCACATAAAATTATTAGGCAGGAAGTCAACAACAATACAACAACATATCCTGGACGAAGATGAAAACAGACTGGAAGGAGAAGCGGCAATAAATTACATCCGAAAAATAACAGCCGAATCTTTCCAAGGCAATGACGAGGTTGTATTTGAAGAAAAAAAGACCATGAAAGAGACCCAGGAAAAGGAGCTGGTTCAGACAAATTTCAACTGGAAGAAAGTCGAAGAGAAAATTCCTGTTCCCGTTAGGCTGATTAATGAACTAGGACCAAAAAGTAAGGAAGCCCATGGTGAAAGCAGTGGAAAAAACTTTAAAAGATAGACGTATACCAGACAGTTGGCGACCAAGTAGAATGAATTTTATTTATAAAGGTAAGGGGGGAAAGATAGAATTCACTCCTATAGACCGTTGACCATTACATCGGTAATATACAGGCTAGCAATGCAGGCAATCAAATTAAAGCTTCAAGCATCGGCAGAGACTAATGGCATTTTGGGAGAACTTCAGAATGGGTTCAGAATAGGTAGGCGTTTAGATAACTTATTTGTTCTTACTCGGTGTATTGAAATATAAAAGTAGAAAGCAGACCATTATATGTGGCCCTTTTAGACATACATGAGCCTATGACAACGTAGACCGAAACGTTTTGTGGGATATTTTGGAAGGGGAAGGCTTAGGTGACGATTGTCTACAGATTTTGAGAGAGATTTACTTAGAAAATACCGCTGGCGCTGAATTTGAAAGGATGAGCAGCGAGGAGAAAGTTCATATCAACAAGGGACTGAGGCAGGGGTGCCCTTTACCCCCACTGCTCTTTATGATGTAAATGGTGAGGATGGAGAGGGCGCTACAAGAAAGTAATATCGGTTTTAATCTCTCATACAAACAGGCGGGTAGAGTAGTAGAGCAACAGCTTCCAAGTTTATTTTATGCGGACGATATTGTGTTGCTAGCTAACAAGCAAAGTGATTTGCAACGTCTGGCTAATATCTGTGGACAGGAAGGCAACAATTTAGGTTTGAAATTTAGTGTTAGGAAATCAGGTGTTATGGTATTCAATGAAAACAGTGAACAGACAGTGGCGATACAGAGCCAGGAAATACCTCGGGTAACAGAATATAAATACTTTGGTATATGGGCAAACGAAGGCAACAGATATATGGAGACACAGGAAAAAACAATAACAATGAAGGGGAAGAGAAATGCAGCCATAATGAAGCACAGAGCGCTATGGGGATACAATAGGTACGAGGTCCTCTGAGGTATGTGGAAAGGTGTAATGGTTCCAGGACTCACTCTTGGAAATACGGTTGTTCGCTTTAAATCAGGGGTACAATCAGGACTCGACGGGAACCAAAGGTCAGTGGGTCGCTTCGCATTGGGCGCTCACGAGAAGACTACAAATGAAGCTGTGCAGGGTGATATGGGCTGGACTAGTTTTGAAGTGAGGGAAGCTCGCAGTAAAACTGAGTATGACGAACGGCTGAGGAATGTGGAAGAAAGTAAATGGGCTGGGAGAGTGTTGAGGTGTCTGTACAGGAAAATCACTGATTCACAGTGGAGGAAAAGGACTAGGAAGCTTACCAGCAAGTATGCGGCCTGTAGGGTGGGCAACTCAGCAACAAAGAACGTCAAGCGGAAAGTCAGAGAGGCCGAAATAATCTCATGGGTGGCGGCAATGGAAAAGAAACCTGCGATGAGTAACTTCTTAAGAGGATAAAAAGAAATCACGAAAGAAAGAATTTATAATAACGCAAAGGGAAACTGATTACTTTTCGAAGCAAGATCGGTATGCCTTAGAACACGCACCTATAAAGCAAGATACAAGAATGAAGAAGAAGCATGTGCTTGCTGCGGTAAAGCTAGGGAAACTATGGAACATGTTTTATTAGAATGTGAAGATGTCTACCCAGTGGTCGATTTAGGCACCACTGGCCTCCTTGAAGCCCTTGGGTTCAGCGAGAGCAGTGGAAAAGTAAACATGTCCGCAATAGGGATTAGTAAGAGGCGATTGGAGGATTGGTGGAATAAAAGTAGGGAAACGAAAAAAAAAACGGAGACGTACAAAAGCACAGTTCGCAATAGGGGATCAGAAAATTTCGTTGTGGAAGTTTATTATAGAGTTATTTATTATTGTTCAACCTAGGTAGGACATTAGGCAGTATAATAGCAAGGGCTAGGTGGCGCGACCCACCACCCCGTTCCAAAGGGGACGCTCATAACATCGATCCATCCATCCAGCGCGAATAGTCTGGAAGCCCGGTCATACTTATCTGCACGCGGCCGTCGCATTCCACACCGCGCCATCCTTCTCGCGAGAGGAAGCAGCAGCTTTGCGCCAGAGCAACACTGTCCCCAATTTTAAATCTACCATGCAGGTCATTACGACAATTAGGATTCTTTGTTAGTTATTGGATGCAAGTAAGTGATTCCCCGTCGCGCGCGTAGGCGCTTGCGTTCCGATATGCTGCCGGGGCTGCTCGCCAACCCCTTCTCCACGATGAGCTCCTGCGACATGAGGACATGATGAAAAGCGCAGCACAAGGCTCACGCCGGTCTTTATCACGTCGCGTGAGACAGTTCGCATTCTGGCGCAACTTCAGAAAACACACGAACAGACCGCAGAGGCCGCGCAGCCGCTGCATTCTGGGTCGAAAAAACACGACGAATTAACGGAGGACGGGCTCTTGAGACTGAGCACAGTACATCAATTGAACGCGGTTTCATACCGAAAGTATTAAATGGCCCATTACGCGAAAATCCGCCGTCATCGTCGGCGGTGTGCCCGAGCGATGGCAGCGAACATGGCAGAGGGCGCAACGAGTAAAAACACGTCAGAAATGCTCTGATCACAAATTTCTCAGGGGGATTCCGTTAAACGAAGTAAATTAATGAGTTTGAAAAGAACGTTTGCGAAATTTCTCTCTGGGTGGGAATCGAACCCGGACCTACGGCGTGCGAGACGAGCACGCTTCCCCGACGCCACGGCAGCTCCGCGGTTCTGGCTGACTGAGGGCGCGGCCTATAGCGCGTGCCTCATTGGTCCCGTGACGGCGCAGCAATTGGGGAGGAGGTGGTGGTGGCGCCACGTCACGAGTGTATAATGCGAGCGCTCGGCCTCCCAGTCGAAAACATCACTCGAAAACATTTCCCCAAAGGGGCTATAATGCTTTCGCATTCCGACACGTAAGCAGTCTTAAGTGTCTCTGCCGAATTTCTTGATACCTTCTATTCACCCTAAATACCGGCACGGGCACTGCGTCGGCACCGCAGACACAATAAATGAAGAGTTAATAAAAGTAAGTCTCAGTATGGTAAGCAAAGGATAACCACTACAAAATAAATATGAATGCCACGGGGATGTTCGAAACGCCGCCGATGCTCGGAATGGCTCACTTCTCGTCTCACGCAACCGAATTATAAAGAAGGGTGCGCACAGTTATATTTGTACACCTTTATTGAAATTAGGCTTTCTTGCTGCAAGAATTTAAGCATAACAGGTAAATATAACACAATAGAACATCTTACTAATCTTTAAAGCCATAAAATTGCAAATAACAGGTGACCAACTACTAACGTACTGCGCTGAAATACGAACAACACTCTCAATCCTGAACTGTGGAGCGTAAAACGCAATGGTACAATGGAAAAGAAATTTCTTCGATCGGTAATCGCTATCGATTAGTCATTCGCACAGCCATTGCTTAGAGTGGTCTGATCATATATTTCTTGGGCCTCAGGAAAGCGCCTAAATCCGCTGTTTTCCGGCCTTCCCGAACTCTCGAAAATTGTTTTTCTATGGACCATTATAGTGTACTGTGTCGCCATTTCCTATTCTGTATCGAGTTTTTTATTGCGTACTTTAATTCTCTTACGTACGCCTGCTGTTAATTTTTGTGCACGCACGCACCCACAGTGGAAATTTTTATGGAGAACTTTAAGCAGGAATGAAGATCAGTAGTCGTTAAGTAGTGGGGGCCTAAGTTGCCAATTCGTATGCGCAGTGCATAAAGGACGAGCCGCGCTGCAGTGCACGTAATGGAGAATGAAGCCTTCGGGACGAAGCCTCTGAGAAGAAATTTCACTCGAGCGCAAGCGACCACTTTCTGCCGACAGCACCTAATTCAACGCCTGATTGCTTGCGCGGAGCATGGCCGCTTGGCGCAATATACGCGCTCATGCCGTTTTAGTGGGGGTCGCAGAATGAGGAACACTTATTGCTGGTGCGCTCCAGCGCTCTACATTTACATGCGATTTCTATACACACGGACGCGAGTGATTTACACGACAGGAAGAGAATCTAAAGAAGGAAGAACTCTCTCGTGCTAGAGAATTTTGGAAGTCCCGTTAAAGATAGCGGACAAAGGAAGTTCTCGTAAATGAGAAGATAAATAGCCTTCCGAGTTTCAGGATGTAAACGAAAAAGAAGTCCTAACGCACCCGCTAATGAGTAAATTAGTACATATGCAAAATACCGGCCTACTTGCCTTGCCGACTTTTTCTTTTTCACCTCGCTGCAAATACACGAGTGCTAGCGCTGAATCGCATGTTTAAACACCAGTGTTCCACGCATATTGGTCAAGGTGCGGTTTACTTTTAGGCGTCGTGTATTCCGCAATTTGTGCTCAACCCACGACACCAACAGCTGACACTGTCTGTGACCCTCTGCGAGCAACGAGGGCTGCTCGGACTACATGCTTGATTAGGGCCACGTGAGCTGCGCTGTGCTCTATAAAAAAAATATACATTAGTAATATGACATGCCTACAAATGCGCGACACGAGTTGATGATGATCATGATGATGATTTAATGACATCCACTTCGAAACGCGGCGGCGACAAGTAGTCACCTCGCCTGGTTGATTTAGATCTGCACGCTATAGATGTTCTTTATAGAGCATTTTTTGTATAGATCACCTTGATATTTTTTTTCTTCAAAGTCTACCTTTTACCGCTACCTATGACTGTAAGAGATCCCGGTCGTATCAATCTCTTCCCCGCTTTTTTTTCCCGCCAATACTCTAAACGTCTCTTCCTTATGTCCACTGCTGACCGGTTGATGCTACCATTCACTTTAAACCCAATCGCTTCTGGAAGGTGTACGTTACCTACGGTTCTCACTGGGTGAATCCCTTCGCATTCCATCAGGATGTGCTGAGTGGTCTCCAGATCTTTGCTGCCGCAAACACACATGCCTCATCTAGTTGCGAATATTTGCTGCGGCATGATTTTATCCTTAGGCAACCGGCTCGAGCCTCCAACATCAAGACACTGCTCTTTGTGTCATCGTACAGATTTGCCTTCTAATTTCTTTCTTCTCATTCTTGTAAACCTCTAGGGTCCTTTTCGTTTCCGTTTTTTGCATCCAATTTACTGTCTCAGTTTCTCTCGCTTTCTTTCTGATGACTCTTGGTTGTCTATTTACAGTTTAAATTGTCCCGTACATTATTTCTCTTTTTTTTTGCGCTTGCTTTGCCACGCGGCATAACGTTATACTGGAGCTAAATATAAGTGGAAGGCCAACTTCCTTGACCTATTCCTCCATTCTGTGTCCACGCTTTTGAGCTACAGGTGCTTGTGCACTTTAGCCACTCGTTTATTTTCATCTATGTTCCTGAGTATTTCTTCAAAACTCATTTTGCTCTGTGCCTCTGACTTCAAAAGATGCCAAACCCAAGTAACCCTGCACTGCCTCATTTGTGGTTTTACCGTGCGCTCCTAAAGCCAACCTGCGTACCGATGTTTCCAACTCCAACAAGATATCCGATTTTATTCATAGAATGGCATTTGCGAACGCTATCACTGCCGCCATTACTTCTTGCCAAATTCCTTACACCACTTCATACTTAATGTGGCCGCAAGTTGCTCTGTTTCGTTATTGCAGCATTTCACTTCCCCTTTATTTTCAGATTCTCATAGTGGGTGCTTGAGTAAATCTTTCCTTCGTTTATGTATACGCCAAAGTCTTTATATGGCTTGACTATGTGTGTGACTTGCTGTTGAATGGACACCATGTAATTACTCGTCCCTTCATTAAAGGTCATAATTCCTGATTTCTCTGTGCTAGACTTGAGGCCTAGACTTGTAGCTACGTTGCCAGAGATATTCGCAAGTGTCTGTAAATCTTTTTTCATTGTCCGCTAGTAGCACTATATCGTCTGCATACATCAGTCCAGAGAGCTCCTGTGGCATCATTTGTCCATTACGCATGTTGGTTAAACGAAACAGTAATTCTCCGTTATCCAGCCGTCTTTCTTTACGTTTTTCACCTTCGAATCATGCAACTCGTACTCAGTTGTCTCTACATGTCTGCCTGAGCAGCTCCAGGAAATCGTTCTCTGTGCCTTCGTTCTTAGGAATATGCCACATCAATTCCCTGCCCGCGTGGTCATAGGCTCCTTCAATATCTAGAAATGCCGTCGATAAAGTTATCTGGAGCTACCGAAAGTTCTATTCACTGAGTTAGTACAAGCGTTATCCTCTGTGCGTCTGCCTGGCCTGAACCCATTGTGTAGTTCTCTCAGTACATCATTTTTCTCCACCCACTTCGACAGTACTAATTTTATGGTTTGCATTGCCATCCTACATATCACACTGACCTGTACGAGCTCGTCTCATCCTCCTCTCCTTTGTAGATCATCTTCCTTTCGCGCCATACAGCCGGAATTTTCTTCCTTTTAATCACTTGCTCTATGGCATGAGTCAGTAGTGCCTTGCGCTTTGGACCGAGGTTTTTGATTAGCTGTATTGGGATTTCATAGGGTCCTGCTGCCGTGTTATTAGGGAGATTTTCTTCTGCGTTTATTTAATAAAAATTTTCTACGCTAAATTTTAACCTCTCAGCCTTCTCTTTTGTTCCTGGATCTTTTGTCCCAATTACGCTTACTTTCTCCCTGATACCGCCTCTGATGTACCGCAGCGCACCGTCTCCTTCGTAGATGTTACTGTCTTCATCCCTTATAGCCGTTTGTGGATTTTTAGTTGGAGCTCCCAATGCTCTTATATGGCTACGGAATCTTTCTGGTGCGCCTCTGTCTCTTTCGCAAATGTTATGCACCCAATGTTCACCTGCGCATTTAATTTTCCTTACGCAAGCTCACTCGCTACCCTCTTTTTTGTATGCGTTCCATCTAAAGAGCACCTCTCCTTTGTGTAATCCCAACTTCTTGGCTTCTAGATGATCCCTAAAAGCCTGCTTACGCTCGACTATAATTTGCTTTATTTTCTTGTTCCACCACTTACGTGGTTTCCTCTTTCCGATCCAACAATATTTTTTCCGTGTCTGTCTTATTTCTTGCTGCGTAACGTGTACCCTTAACATAAAAATCGTAACAGCGCAAACACATGCATCCACAAAGTAACAAGGACGAGACGCAAGCGCTGTGTCTTGTGTCTCGTCCTTGTTATTTTGTGGATGCATGTGTTTGCGCTGTTACAATTTTTATGTCAAGTATGCACCAACTCACCCAGAAAGAAGTTTTAATGAACGTGTACCCGTTCCTTATATTCCCAGACTGCCTGTCTCCATCCGCGCCACATGCAGCGCAGCAGCAGAAGCAGCAGCGATCGCGCTCGCACTTCGCAACGCCGAGAGAAAGGGAAGGTCCGCCCGTGTCTTTACGGACTCGCGAGCGGCGTGTCGTTTATACATGAATGGAACACTCCCTATACAAGCCATTCGAATCCTGGGTCGCTCACTAGAATGGACCCACGGTATCGTCTGGTGCCCCGGGCACGAAGGCCTGCGGGGCAACGAATAGGCGGACTGCGCAGATCGAGGTCTCACTAGCCGAGCGGCAGAGCACACCGTTCTTCAGCCCCCGACAGACCGACGGGCGACCCACGAGTTATTAACGACAGGTCAAAGGTCAACAAATACTACAGGATCAACGTCTCGGAAGAACACAATACGCTCCCCCACACAAAGCTCTCAATAAACTCCAGGCAAGGGAATGGCGCCGCCTGCAAACGAACACATACCCACACTTGTCTCGTCTACACGCAATCTCCCCAGACAGTTATACGTGCCGCACATGTCCCTGGTGTAGCAACCACACAGCGACACTCACGCACATAACACACGAATGCACCGACCGTCCGGGCGACGCAATTTCGCCACGAGTCACAACACACACACTCACTACGTGGTCTTGGGAGGCGAGACTCTCCGAACTGGACCTGGGAAGCCAACTGGCGACCCTCGACCAGGCCCGGCGAGCCGCGATCGCCAGTGGAGCCCTGTCAGAGGGAACCACCCAGGAATAAACCGCGCAACGGTTTCTGCAATAATAAAGTTCCTCCTCCTCCTCCTCCTCCTCCTCCTCCTCCTCCTCCTCCTCCTCCAGGCTGCTGCAGTATAAAAGCCTCCACTTTCTTCTCTATGTTTTTTGCGCTCTCTGTTATTTGCTCTTCATTCATTCCTAGAAATTCTGATGCTATTGGTGCTATAGGAAGCCAATAAATGATAAAATTGATGTTTGACGCCTAGCGATTTAGGAAGCGTTACAACAATGACAAACAAAGAAAACGAAGTAGGGAAAATTTTCACAATCCATTTGATGCCAGTGTTGGCTATGGAAGGAGCACGACAATATGTAAAAGGCAGAGGGCGATAAAGAGCGAGCCGAACTGCTATGTGTGAACTATTCTTGCTGTATCTTTAGTTGAGCTTGAAATAGAATTGATTCTCAAGCTATTCATTCATTTACTTCACCTTCCCGTTTGACTCAACACGAAGAATCCGCGTCTCCTGGAGATATGAATAGTTCCCATTTAATCCAGATTCAATTGCTCGCAGCATATACGTACCGAATAATATGCCTGTGAAGTATAAAAGTGTGCCATGAATGATGAAATGAGAATAAACCAAAAGTATGCTGAGCAAATTATTCAATACTTCCACCAATTCGTGAAAATAGTGATCATAGCGCTGTATGATGCACAGCTTCTTTACACACTGGGCGCTTAATGCCGCCTGAGTACCGGCGCAAGACAAATTGCGCAGCGGAGATGTGTGTTTGACCCTGCAGGAACCATGCTCGGCAATTAAACGGTTGAGGTCGCGCTCGGCTAAGAGGGAAAACGCAGCCAAAGTGGAGACGAACGCGGTCGATCGAGGCACGCTGACCGGACACCCGGAATCAGCTGTGCTGGCTTGCACCAGGTGGCAACAGAGGGCGGCGAGGACTTGGCCGGGGGACTTGGCAACGCTGTGACCAGAGGTGTGTGCGGCGCCACAGCACGGCAGCACCAGGAAGAGTGCTTCACGGCTGGATCGTGCTTTGAAGTCTGCCCTGAATCGGGACACTTTTGCCCCCTTTTGTAGCAGGCTATATCGGCTAGGGTTTATAAATTGCTGAGCCATAGCACTTGGCAGTGTTCTGACCAGAGGCACGTGCGGTGCCACAGCACGGCAGCACCAGGACGAGTACTTCACGGCTGGATCGTGCTTTGAAGTCTGCCCTGAATCGGGACACTTTTGCCCCCTTTTGTAGCAGAGTATATCGGCTAGGGTTTATAAATTGCTGAGCCATAGCACTTGGCAGTGTTCTGACCAGAGGCACGTGCGGTGCCACAGCACGGCAGCACCAGGACGAGTACTTCACGGCTGGATCGTGCTTTGAAGTCTGCCCTGAATCGGGACACTTTTGCCCCCTTTTGTAGCAGGCTATATCGGCTAGGGTTTATAAATTGCTGAGCCATAGCACTTGGCAGTGTTCTGACCAGAGGCACGTGCGGTGCCACAGCACGGCAGCACCAGGACGAGTACTTCACGGCTGGATCGTGCTTTGAAGTCTGCCCTGAATCGGGACACTTTTGCCCCCTTTTGTAGCAGAGTATATCGGCTAGGGTTTATAAATTGCTGAGCCATAGCACTTGGCAGTGTTCTGACCAGAGGCACGTGCGGTGCCACAGCACGGCAGCACCAGGACGAGTACTTCACGGCTGGATCGTGCTTTGAAGTCTGCCCTGAATCGGGACACTTTTGCCCCCTTTTGTAGCAGGGTATATCGGCTAGGGTTTATAAATTGCTGAGCCATAGCACTTGGCAGTGTTCTGACCAGAGGCACGTGCGGTGCCACAGCACGGCAGCACCAGGACGAGTACTTCACGGCTGGATCGTGCTTTGAAGTCTGCCCTGAATCGGGACACTTTTGCCCCCTTTTGTAGCAGGCTATATCGGCTAGGGTTTATAAATTGCTGAGCCATAGCACTTGGCAGGGTTCTGACCAGAGGCACGTGCGGTGCCACAGCACGGCAGCACCAGGACGAGTACTTCACGGCTGGATCGTGCTTTGAAGTCTGCCCTGAATCGGGACACTTTTGCCCCCTTTTGTAGCAGGGTATATCGGCTAGGGTTTATAAATTGCTGAGCCATAGCACTTGGCAGCGCTCTGACCAGAGGCACGTGCGGTGCCACAGCACGGCAGCACCAGGACGAGTACTTCACGGCTGGATCGTGCTTTGAAGTCTGCCCTGAATCGGGTCACTTTTGCACCCTTTTGTAGCAGGCTATATCGGCTAGGGCTTATAAATTGCTGAGCCATAGCACTTGGCAGCGCTGTGACCAGAGGCACGTGTGGCGCCACAGCACGCCAGCACCAGGACGAGTGCTTCACGGCAGGATCGTGCTTTGAAGTCTGCCCTGAATCGGGACACTTTTGCACCCTTTCGTAGCAGGCTATATCGGCTAGGGTGAATAAATTGCTGAGCCATAGCGGTAGCCGTACATCTTAGTGGAAGTTCGATGAAGGAGAGGAGCTCGTAACCACATCAGAGGTTTTTACACAACAGCTTTTCCCTTTGCAGCGATGAGTTCCTTTACCTTTCCTGTACTTGGTGTTCTATATCGCTGCCATATATGATTGGTTCAAGACAAGTCGAGGCGTGTTCTAACAGTACAGCAACCCTTTTAATGCGACAGCATTACATGGCTCATGAAGCGGAAAATCGGTCGGCATGGTCGGGGATGGTACAAAAGGTCACGTGGTCGCAAAGACGCTCTCGTCGTGCCGCACAGTGCCGGCACGTTCGTCGTCGTCGTCGTTGTCGACAGATGGCTCCGATGTCGCTCAACATAACAGCACTTCCAACACTGCCCCTGCCTCTGCGAAGGCGCCGACGGCACTCCCTCGCTGCCAGTCGGCGCGGTGATTTCAGTGAGTTTTGTCGTGAGATCCGAAGGACGAGCCTTCGACGGAGATGCTGCGACACGGAACGTGGTCACAGAGACCAACCGCGTCCTGATGACGCTGTGGAGAGCCCATGCCACCTCCCGTGCACAAGTTTTGCAATATATAACAAAACTGACGGCAAGTCGTTCAGACGGTCTGGTAGCTCACACGAGCACCAAACTAAGGCCGCTGCTTTGGGACTAGGTGTGCGCGGTGCATAAACGATCTGGGCGTTAAATGAGTGAGCGCCAATCTCGTGAGGTGGGTCGAAGTTTTAACACGAGTGAGACAGCGCAGCTTCGTGGAAAAGACCACCTGCTCAGTTTCTTTGGGGACTGACGGAAGCAAACCTAAAGCCAACTCTTCATCACAAGTAATAAAATTTGTGCGAAATCCAGTTAATAAAATTTGCAGTTCATAACATTCCACACATGCGACCCAAACGAATGTTGTGGTCACTCATCCCGAAGCGAACCAACCCAGTGAGACTAGGTTCCCAATAAGCATACGAGAGACGCAATCGGAAAGGGTCGCGGAATACCTTTGTCCACCTGGAATAGCTAAAGCTGCATGTAACGTCAAAGTACTTAAGAGGAAGCTTTAGCTCGGGTGCTCCTATCTAAATACATGTAAAAGGAGAATTCGTTTTTCTCGGCAACCACAGCACCAAATTTGACGAGGTTTGTTGCATTCAAAAGACAGACTTAAAATCTAGTGACTGTTGGGTTCAAATTTTCAATTTAATCCCTCATTTCCTTTATTAAAAATGGCAAAAATCGAAAATTTTGAAAAGACGAAACTATCAAGTTTACAACCATGTAACTCAGTAACAAAAACTGACAAAACAATTCTGTGAATATCATATAATAGTGCATCTAAAGCGCACAAAATTGATATGTTATTCATGAATCTAAAAAAAATTCGTAATATGAAAATGCAGCTTTTGCAGAACTCTTGTAAACAATGTAACAAATTTCCGTAAGATATAAAATGACATATCGAATTTGTCCGCTTTCAACGATCTGATGGATTCCATTTACAGAAACGTGATATCTTTTCTTGATGCAGAGCTATTAATTTGTAAACTTCGTGCTTCTATATTTTTTTAACCTTTCGAATTTTTGAAAATCCTTGTAACAAAATTCAGGCCCTAAATCGAAATCCCGCTTCCAACAGTCACTAGAATTTAACTTTCTCTCTCGCATGCAGCAAATTACATTAAAATTGGTCCAGGGGTTATCTCAGAAAAGCGTTTTTGCGCTTTACATGTATTTGAATAGGCCGCGTCAGAGTTGGGCCCGAGCTAAAGCTTCCTGTTATGCGTTTTCGGCTTCCGCCCTCGCTTGAATGAGGCGACCGCGACCGAGGTTTGATAACATGACTTTGTGCTCATTCGCAGAATTGTATATGCACTGAGTCATTGTGGGGCGTTGAAAAATTATTAATACATCAATTTTAGCTGGTGTCAGTGCTTAAAGTCATTCTGAGTAAACAGCCGAAATGGTTTTTTATCTAAATAAAATGCAACTAACTGCGTAACTTTTGACCTTATATCTAGGGCATATATTATTCCTTGCCACAAACGAAAGGTCGGCCACCCCCACTGACGGGAAAATAGCGACAACGCTACGAAGACTGCAACCTGCAAACATATCTTGGGTAGGCTGACTCGCCATAAAATAAATATTTTTAGCAATGTGTGACCCTTGCAAATTACTTTCAGGAAGGTGTATTTCACTTCGGAAAGTAGGTTGAAGACGAAGAAGTGGGGTGAGGTCCGAGTAGTCTTGAAGGGTCACTGAGCTATAAATTTAGACCTTAAGCTCAAAAAAAAAATTAAATTAACGGGTTTTACGTGCCAAAACCAATTTCTGATTATGAGGCACGCCGTAGTGGAGGACTCCGGAAATTTCAGCCACCTGGGGTTCTTTAACGTGCACCTAAATAGACCTCAAGTTTAATTTTCTTTCTACCTCATTGTGTTGGATTATTTGTACTTTTGCTTACATTCGTTCCTTAATATTTATAAAATTATTATCTGCAGTCTATCTCGATATTATAAACTTTTGTTTGAATTCTTGCACATTTCTTCTTCCTCTTACGCTGAATTATTCGGTTCCTGGCGAGTTCCCCAGAGTGGGCACACTTCTATACATCTACAGACGCAATTGTAAGAAAATGAGTATGTCGGTGCTGGATACTTCATCCGGCTCCCAAGCGGTCTTCCTAAGGCAAGGGCACAACGTGGTATGGCATACGTGGCCGGATACGGAACACTGCGTTCTCATGCATGCGATAGTTGTTGAGAAGCCAGGACAGCCAGTGCTGGCACGTCGCGCAGAACAGGAGAAAGCAAACGCAAGGCATCTGCGGCATCGCTGCGCGCATACGCGTGGGCGGCCGGATCACCATTGATCAGGCGAAGAGCGATCGCGCGGCTACGCCGGCTGCATCGCAGAAGCGCCGCGAAGGCAGGCCTGGCGCTGGAATCAATACGGCGTCTCTATCTCGAGATGCACGCACGCCGCCGAGACGCGTGCTCGATGGAAAGTAGTGGTGCCTCGGCCGGATCGGCGTGCGCCATCTGTCTCGAATCACTCATCGCTTGAGGTGGAAATTGTTAACATACCAATGCAAACTAATCTTCTTCAGTTCATTTCGATGTGCGCAATCTTGTTCACACTCCATAATAAACGCTGTAGAAATTCTGAGAATTGTCTAGGAATGCGTAAGCACCGTTTGGCTCGGCTGTGACTTTGTTCTTGCTTAGTTTTGCTTACTTGCTTTTCCTAGCTTCTGCGCGTCTACCTAGGGCCTTTCCGGTGGCAAAAAAAGCTTAAGCATTACTCGAAAATTGTCAGATTTTCTCGCCGCACCCGGCCCCTTCAATGCAATTGTACCAGTTGAGCCGGAACACCAGGCAAAAGCGCTCCTCGATGGATCAGAGCGGTCGAAAGGGAACACCGGCTGCCGCAGTAACGCGCGAGGCGTTGCGTGATGGGGGAGAGGATCGCCGCGATGCCATCTCCCCTTCGCTGTCGCTCACGCAAGCCTCTGTTATGCGCGCTATCCTTGTCCACACATACTCTCCCCTGCGTTCTGACTGCGCCTCAGTAGAGAGAGAGAGAGCGATAGAGAGAGAGAGGGAGAGAGAGAACATGATTGTGAAGAGGAAGACGCGTTATTTTCTAAGGCACAATGAAAACGCACAAGCGTCTTATGGCGCTCGCTTGCCCGCGAGGTGTTCATAGCTAGGAGGTTCAGCAGCATTCAGTTGGACCATGGGCACCTCAATATTTCCATTTGACCCACACCAAAATTTTAATTTGACCCACGCCCAAGTTGAAGTTGACCCATCCCCATATTTCAGCTTGGCCTACCCCCAAATTTCAGTTGGCCCACTCCCAAATTTCAAGTTGGCCTACCCCCAAATTTAACTTGGCCGACTCCCAGATTTCAAGTTGACCCACCTCGAAATTCCTGTTGGCCCACGTTCGACTTTCAATACGGTCCACGTTCGAATTTCAAGATGGCCCACCCTGGATAGCCCATGTGTCTCCTATCCTTTATTGCGATAGCAATTATACGGACACTGCATTCGCATTTGTTGCGATCGCCATGATGTTTTTTATTCGCCACAGCCATGCGCAACACGAGCGAAAGCATGCGCTTGTGCGCATCCGTCGTCAGGCGGTTCAGCGCGGAGGAATAGCTGCCGAGCAGGGGCGTAGCCAGGGGGGGGGGGGGGGGGGGGGGGCTTATGGGGCATCAGCCCCCCCCCCCCCCCGAAATTTTTTCGTGCTGTCCATGCACGCCCACCCAAGCAACCTCCGGTGCCGGAAATCATTCTAATTTTCTCTAGAATGTCTTTTTCACGCTGGAGAAGACATTTCAGTGCGAACCTTGCGAACTTGGGCTGGATTTCGCGGCAGCACCCATGCACCGGGTGTCACATAACGCCAAGCAGCCCCATCCGAGCACAAAGTTTCAAGGGCGTTTTGATGGCGAACGGGCTCGCCACGGCATCATGCGGAGGCCGCGGAATCTACGCAGTGCATGGATGTCAATTCCAAAATTTATGAGTATAAAGTTCTCATGAACTTTTGATGTGAAAGGTGCATTGACATTTCCAAAGTTGTGCTTTAGATTTTCAATTGCGGAACTTTGTGGGTTTTATGTTAATATAAATATTGGACGCCAAAGGTGCACTGACTTTTCTAAAGTCTTACATCGGACCATACAACGAGACAAGCGAAATCAACACACTATCAGACAAGTTGACAAAGCCAGCAGCAAGGTCGGATGAGATGAAGCGTGGTGGTGGTTCATTTGTGCCGTCATGGCACATAAAAAAACATCAACATGTTTTTTCTCACCTACGCCAAAGCATCCGTGTCGAGACACTAAAGTCAGCCAAGGTAACTACGTTCTTATTTATTTTTTCTACTTCGACTCTTATTTGCGAGGACACATTGAGCCTCCTCAATTTTTTGTCCTCGCAACCCTACCCGCGGGCTGCGAGGCAGCCAGAGCGCATGCGTTTTTCTAGTGTTGCTCCGACCACTGCGCGACGCACTTCGGTGCGCGTTCGCATTTCTCTGGCCGAGTGGATTTTCGCCTGGCAGACTTTTGGGCACTTTCTGGCTAGCAGACGAGAAAAAGAAACCCTCGTGGCTCGCCGCCATCACTGTGGGGACTCGACGAATTGCACCGCGTTAGCTTGAGCGCGACCTCTCCGGAAAGTCTTGTCTCGCCAGTGTATATAGGATACCGAGCAGTATGCGTATGGTTCTCGGTGGACCAAGCGTCTCCCGTTTTCTTCGATATTCTTTCGGTAGCTAGATTAGGTGCCCAAAGTAGGCATTCGATTGTGGCCAACATACTTTGCGCTTTTTGATTTCGGTGCCCCGGCCCCACATGAAAAAGAAAAAGACATTGTTGTGGCGCAGCGAATTGTCATATGGGGAAAGTTCGATTTTGTTACTTCTTCTTTTGCGGACAGTAATGGGCCACGGGACGCTTCAGTTGCCGGATAGTCTTACTATATAGTACTGCGAATAGCAATTATATGGACACTCCAAGCACATTCCTGCCGTTGCCGTCGCCCTCATGTTTCGTATAAAGTCCAGGGGCGATAACATCGTCACCACGCGCCGCATGTTTTATGTGCGAGTGAAAGCGTAGGGAGGGGGATGGGGGGGGGGGTGGAATGGGTGAGACTACGATGGTGGTTCAGTCTTGTGTGCGCAAAAAAGAAAAGCGGGGAGCAAGCGCGCCGCCTTTCGTCGCGCGCGATACATCGGGGGGAGTGGATAGAATGGGGGTGGGATCTAGGATTCTGTGAATCTCTAATTGCGCAACATGTTTATTTGCCTTGTTTGACGCATTGTATACAGTGACTTTCTTAGATACGTAGATTTCTTGGCGACTTACACGTATATTTAAATATCTTGTTGCGGGGTTTTGCGTATACGTGCAGTGAACTTTGTTTCCAGTGACACTTTTTTGCCTTTTATGAAGCTGTATCTTCGCATTGGTACATTCCATTGTATCTTCGCATTTCTAATGTACGAAGGCAAGTAAAATAAAGTGAGCCCACCCACCCCGCGCAATAATTGTTCGGTCCATTATCTGCAAGGCATGCACGTGACACAGAGGCATCTCTCTGTTAGAAAAGTGACACACAGGTGTGAGTATCAAGGTTGTTTAATGCTCTCATACACTGGGTTGAACATACTTGCGTGAATATTGGACGCTCTAGAAGTTGAGCACCGTGGTGTCTTGAGGTTTTTGACAGCTGAAGTTATTTCCCAAAAAGAAATTAGTCGCCGTATGGCTGCCATGTACGTTGAACATTGCATTTCATTGTCCATTGTGAAGCGTTCGAGCAAACGGTTCAAAGAAGGACGTGGAAGTTGCCAAGACGAACCAAGGCCGGGCCAAAGCCATCGTGCAATCACCCCTAACAAAATTGCAAAGGTTGATGAGCTGATGAGACAAGAACGGAGGATAAGCATCGATGAACTGGCAGTGTTTGTGAACATCAGTCATGGTTCGGTTCACGCCATAATTCATGAACATCTCGGTTATCCGCTCTTGTGTGCGCAATGGTTGTCCAAGATTTTGAACTACTGCCAGAAGACGGAGAATATCGGCGCTGCCTTGACTCATCTGATCCTGTATCGCAATAAGGGTGACGACTTCTTGTCTCCAATTGTGATCGGGGACGAACCATCGTGCCACTTCTACAAGCCTGAAACACCACAGCAAAGCTTACAGTGGAAACATTTGAATTCACCACCACCAAGAAAGGAAAGGCCGTCATTTCCGCCGGAAAGGTGTTGTTGACTTTTTTTTTTCGATCGTCAGGGGTCATTACTGATAGAATTTACTAAATCTTGAGAGACTATCAATTTGTTTCGTTATTGTAAAACGCCAGATCGGCTGCGTGTCACAATCAAGAACAAACTACGCGGAAAATTGACGAATGGGGTCATCTTGTTCCACGACAATGCCGTCCTCACGTCGCTGATGTGGTTAATACAAAACTGGCAATGTTCAAGTGGGAAACACTGCAACATCCGCCATACAGCCCAGACCTGTCGCCTTGCGACTTCCATTAGTTGGAGCATTTGAAAAAACAGCTCAAGCGAACCAGATTCGTGTCGGACGATGACGTGAAAGAGTCAGTTGCAGACTTTTTGAAGCAGCAACCCAAGGAATTTAATGAGACGGGAATCACGCGACTCGTTAGACAACGGGGCAAATGTCTAAATGAGCATGGAGACTACTTTTAAATAAGGTACCCAGTTTGTCATATATTCGTATTGGCTGACTTTCATTTGACTCGCCCTCGTGTATTTTGCAGAACTCCTGCTCTATATACGTGCTCGCTGTTGCGGCTATAATTTCGGTGCAATTACTCACGATACACGACCGGTGACAGCTGCTCCTGCGTGATACATTGGAATAAATGACAGCGTCGTTGAGATTTTTCACTGGCCGTTGCATATGCACAAGAATCTAAACAAGTTTCTTGAATGACAAAGTTTCATTCGGATATTTGTCCTCAACTTGTTAATTTTATGGCCTTTAATTTTTTATATGAGTGGCATGCACTGCCTTGCTGGTTTCGAACTGATATAGTTCTAAAGTTCGTGTGATATTTTATTTACTTATTAAATAGCGAAAAAACATGGAAACATTGATATCGGTTATTTTGGGCACAATTTTTGGCACATACAAGTATATTCTTTTATGAAAAAATACATATTTTACTTGTTTTGATAGTGCGTAGCGTTCAAGAATTTGTTTTCAGCATCTTTAGTAATGACAATGCAGTTATTATTCATGTATTCGCTCCCCAGACAGATAGTTTAATACCCCTGTCACACTGGAAGTTTTAATGTCATTCGAATCGAATGGCATTCGGTGCAACGAATGTCATTCGCCCGCGGAGGTGCTACACTAGAAAAATTAATGTCATTTGGTGGCGATATCAATGGCGATCATCCCTAAAAAAACGTGGCGACTAAAATGGAACAAGATAGGTATCAAGTGCTTGCATAAGCAATCCATATATTTAAAAATAGTTTTGGGACGTCGCTTCACTGAAAAAAAAATTATTTTAGTAATGCGTATAAAAAAAAAGTTCAATTTCAGACTATGTAGCCACTATAAGCCAAAACAAGGCTTAGCCACATGAGTAGCCGATAAATTGAAAACAAACAAAATGGCTGACATGGCGACGCTGGACGACGACGCTAAGTTGCAGCAGGTGAAGTGATTTGTTGCTGCGTACTTTGCATTACGAGCAAGGCGTAATAATCAGAGGAAATGATTAGACGTTCTATGGCCGACGAGCAGAGTGGCGGCGGCATGGGCGGCGACCAGACGCTGCTGAGCTGGAGAGTAACAACATTTTTCGACAGCCTGCCGCACACATTTTGTCTCTTTAAAATAACAAGTCAATTAAAACTTGCAAAAAGTTATTATTTCTTTATGAGTACGGCTTTCAATTTGCAAACGCTCTGTCCTGTTTTGCTTTGTTTCTGGGGTTGAGAGTACACATTCGCTCCGAGTGTGAAGCCGAATGAGTTTCTCGAACTCATTCGATTGCAAAAGTCATTCGGTGCTAATGGCATTAAATATTGCTGTGTAGCAACCAAATAATGTCATTCGATGCTAATGCCATTCGGTTCAAATGACATTAAAACTCCTAGTGTGACAGGGGTATAAGAGGAAGCTTTAGCTCGCGCCCAGCTGCGATGCGGCCTATTCAAATACATGGAAAACGCAGAAACGCTTTTCTGATAACCCCCTGATCGCTGTTAATGAAATTTGTTGCATTTGAGAGAGAAAGTTAAATTCTAGTGTCCGTTGGAAGCAGAAGTTCTATTTAGGGCCTGAACATTGTTTAAATATTTTGAAAAACTCGAAAGTAAAACAAAAAAACATAGAAGCATGGCGTTTACAAACTAATAGCTCTGCATCAAGCACACATGTCGATTTTCAGTAAACGACATCTATTATAACTGTCAAAGCGGACAAATTTGGTGTGTCAATTGATATCTTACGTGAATTGATTACATTGTGTACAAGGACTCTGCGTAAGCCGTATTTCCATAATGCTAAATTTCTGGAGATTCACGTGTAATATAGAAATTTTGTCTGCTGTAGATGTACTATTAAGTGCAATTCACAGAATTGTGATATCATTTTTCATTGCTGAGTTACATAGTTTGAAAATTGATAGTTTAGATTTCTGAAAATTTGCGATTTTGGTGAATTTTAACCCATTAGGGACCGGTTTCTTTTTTTTCTTGCTATCTTGAAATAAATCTAATATATTAACTTACCTTTATACTAATAATTCACATGCAAAAAATTATTACTCTCGCCTAATTAGTTTTCGAAATATAGCCCGTGACCATATGGTCACACTGGGCCCTTACGCTACAGCAAAATACGCGAAGTGAAAAACATTTATTTCAAGCCATGAAGCATCACAAAAAGCATACATAGCGAATAGTCGAGCACATATTTAGTGTGATATGGTTTAAATCATGGAATACACATGCTGTCGTCATACTTTGTGCATTGTGTGTGCACTGCGCTGTTGCAATTATCTCATGCACACTTCCACCTCTTGTCATTAGGTATTGGTGTAACAAAGTGGACCAGTTGGTCATACCGTGTACCAGTCAGGACATCACCAGCCCTTGGGATTCTGCGTTGACCAGGTCCTCTATGCTTATTGTCCTATCGCATCAGGTAGCTTTGTGCAATTTGCCTGCGGAATTCCGCCTGCGTGACGTTGAACCCTGTGCTACGAATTAGCGCCCAAGAGTTGCTGATAGATACATCACAAAGTCAAGTGGAAATCGGCCACCACCACTTTTTGCCACCGATTACAATCCTGTGGGCGCCTACATTTGCATCCATCTGGTCCGTACCTCCCATAAAACTTGTGCTGAGCAACAGTTTTTTGCGGGCCACCTTGATTTGCTTGTTCTGAACACGAGAGTAGGTGTCTGCAGATGACATTGGATCTACGCCGTGAATGGTGCTTACGATCGTTACTACAGAATTGTCCATCCAGCGAACAACAATTATCCCACTGTCGCTCAGCACGGACTCTTCGTGCCCGCGAGGTTGGTGCTTGACGAATTGTGGTCGAGCGATAGGGCACTCTTTGGGAACACGGTTCTGCTTCACTGTGCCCGTGCCTTCGTAGCCCTGTGCCATGAGATGCCTGAGTAGCGGCATGCCTGTGAATAAATTATCAAAATAGAAAAGGAAAGGAAGGTCATGCGTCCCTGCTGCGAGTACATCCACCATTTGAAGAAGTGGCGCCGCTGCTTTTCCGAAGTCCTTTTCATATGTTTTAGGTGTTCCAGGATCCCCTGCTTGCCTGATACACTTTGAAGTTGACAAGGTATCCGTTCTTGGCATTTAGGCACCATACTTTATACACGAAGCGGATAGGCTTTTGCGTATGAACTGTTTACAGCCATGACGACCATAATACTCAATCATGCTTTCCTGATATCTCAGGTGACGCACAGGTTGAGAATGCTCCAGAAACCTTGCTTTCAATAGTACCATCAATGGACGCAACTTTGCCAACTTGTCACTAAGCGTTAGGCTTGCATTTCGCACAGTGCAGGAATCGCATTATCTGTACGAAGCAATTTCTTCGCACAGCATTGTAGGCCATTGTGTTGCGCATATCCAAGCCGCTGTCCCAATAACATTTTTTTCCCTGGCAAGCAGTTATAGCCGGACAAAACGAACACTCCAAGAAAACGTAATTCTTCTTTGGTAACCTCCGGATTGGGCATATTGAAAAATAACGCATACTTTCTTGTTTGTTCGACTAGCAGCTCCACTACGGCTTCGTCAAAAACGATTTCGAACAATTCAACAGGTAAGCAGCAAAGTTGGGGTAGGGAAATATGCCAAGGCTTTTCTGGAGATCACGGTTCGTCCACTTAGAAGCAGTGGATAATTTCGCAGGAATGGCCGCATCAACAACAGCAGAAGAAACCTCTCATGTTCCGTCACCTTGCCTGCCGGGGTGGTGATCGTCCGAGTCGGATGTACCAATGCGGGGTCCATCAGAGAAAACAGTTTCAGCACCGGCTCATAGCTTCCGCCCGATTAGATTGTCAATGAGCCCGCCTGAGTCTTCATCGGCCGACTCTTCATCCGAATAGGTGCTACCCTCTCGTGGGTCGATATACATCACTGACACGTCGTCATAGTCTTCTTCGAGTATCTTCGCCATTTATTCCAACATCAACCTATTCAGACCGTAAAATAAGAAATAAATAACCACTGTGGGAACGCGCCAGCAGCCATGGAAGAGATGAGAATGCAGTTTATAAAAAAAATAAGAAGTCAGGTAGCCTAAAGGCCCAGCGTGACCATGGCAACGCGCAAGATAACATGCTCGTTCATGGATAAAACAAACATTAATCTTTCACAAATGATCATCGAAGGTCACATATTCAAAGAGCAATATGGAGGTAAGGATATCTGACTATTGCTTAAACAAGTAGTGAAAAAAAAAAACACATTATCCCTTGGAGTGATGCATGGTGACGCTACTCACACAGCAACACTTATTCACGCCTTTGCGAGGGGCTCCCATAAAACGACTGACACCTGCTGCCACTTGATATCCATAAAGGGAACTCTCATCTATCTAATGGCATGTCAAAGGCGATTTTGGTGCCGTTTTGTCAATCTTAATTAATTGAAATCCACTGTGCAGTCTAACGTGACCATATGGTCACGCTGGTCCTTAATGGGTTAATAAAGAATTGACAATCGAAATGAAGAATTCGAAACCGACAGTTACTAGAATTTAAGTTTTTTCTTTTAAATGCAACAAACCTCGTCAAATATGGTGCATTGGTTGCCGAGAAAAACGAATTCTCCTTCTACATGTATTTAGATACGAGCACCCGAGGTAAAGGCTCCTCTTAAGGGGGAGACCGAGCTGCATTGTGAGCCCCCCCCCCCCCCCCCCCCCCGAACGAAATTTCTGGCTACGCCACTGCTGCCGAGACTCGGGAACGAGCGGCGCCAACCAACCCATTTCCTGGCTTCAGTTGTGGCACACTGAAAGACGCTGGGGACGAGGTGCCGTCTCGATTAATCACACATTAGTGGGGTGAAGGGGTGTCATGTCGCCAGGACCAGGCGTCGCGTGGTAGATACGCGAAGAATGCGCCTCGGGCGCAGCTTGCGTGAGTTTGCGCAAGTATACAACCTACATTGAGCAAAACAGAAGTTGGAGCGCTCAGGCATAAACGACGATAGGTGAGACGTTATACACCTAGAATGAACTTACCTCTTGTCCGCACTTCATGCACTCGCTAGTGGCATGTGTCAGGGGCTCTTGACACACGTAACGGCGAACGCGGGGCCGACATGGTAGAGGAGCCGTCTGCCATAAGAGTTGACTAAGCTCTTGTCATGGGCTGTCCAGTGCTGGCAGAGACACATTTTGGAAGTTGCTAGTTTTGTGGTGCAAGGCTTCCCAATGGTGCAAAAAACGAAAAAAAAAACGAGCACTCGCCAAGAATGAAATAAAAAAATAAAAAACATGACCTTTCGGGCCCCATGCGGGTCCCTTGATCACAATGAAGATATAAGCATGGGCGCCGGGCTACTTATGGGTGAGGTGGCGCAGCGTACAGGTGTGTATTTCGGTAAGATTACCACGCGTCCTGTTTATCGTGAGTCTATTTGATTGGATCATCATTGTAGTACGATTCTAAAAGCAAACAAGCATATAAGTGTTTCTCTCTTGTGACGATGTCTGCCGCGTCCCCATCAGTTTATTCTTGGCGGGTGTACGTTTTCTTTTTTGCACCAGTATCTTTGCTCACCAGATGAGTTTCCGTCAAACACTTGACTAAGGTTTCCCGATACTACACGTTTGTTTATTTTCTTTCCTTTTTTTTGCCCTGTGTCTTGCTCTGCCAGGCTACTGCTGCGCGGAATAGTGATGCGGAGTTCACGCGAGTTCGTACAAATTTAAAGGTCTTATAATTATTCTCACATAACGTGCTATGCATGATAAGGTGCCGTCATTGGCATCTGAACTAGTTATCCTAAATATTTCCTTAGGGAAGCTCCACATTCGCATTAACTTGGTAAACATGCACTTGTCCTTGCTGCTATTTGAAATTATTAGGCGTATTCGCAGTTCTTATATGAAGTAAGTCAACGTTACGCTGTGTTCCTGTTTAGTTGTACGCAGATTTCCCGCAGTCACATTTCAATATTTTCAAACAGTGTTAACTTTCCCAACGTTCTTATTAATGCGCTCAAAAAGTTATCTATCCTATTCGTAACCGACATAACTTTATTATAAAGTTCATTACTGGCGATCTCGTATTGGAAAGCGAAAAACTACGTCCACGTGCATGCTGGTGCAAATAACGAAGCTCCAAATGTAGAATAACTATCGAACACCACGTACAACTCGGACGCTATAGACTTATTAGGTTATAGCAGTGTTCTATTGTTTTATGGTTTGTCCCAGCTAACCTTCACCAAGGTGAAAAAAAAAACGACAGGGACAGAAAGAGAACCGGTAGAATCTAAATTTATCCGACCTACGATGTTCGGTCATCAGTCTTCTTCCGTCATCAGTAGAACAGCTGCGTACTAATTACCCGGATAAATATGTAAAATAAATTTTTCCTGTTTTTAAGGAGAAGGAGACAAAGGTGAGGAAAGACAGGGAGGTTAGCCAGTGTAAGTACCGGCTAGCTACCCTGTGCTGGGGAAAGGGGTAAAGGGAATAAGAGGAGAAAGAAGAAGAAGAGAAAAAAAATTGGAAACCAGAAAATTCACAGTAACGCGAAACTACGCGCTACAACATTCAAAGGCGGTCGCACGATTCGCATGTCCTTAAAAACTTCAGCAAAGCCCTTAAGGCCTTGAGTGCTGAAGCCCGTCTGGACCAGTGTTCTAGAGCTTTTTACTCTGTAAAGGGGCGATTGTCTAGTTTTTCGAGCGCGGTCACGAGCACATTTCTTGGCACTTTGTAACGGGGACAGTCACAAAAGAGGTGCTCAATCGTTTCCTCCCAGCCGCAGGTGTCACAAGTAGGGCTGTCGGCCATTCCAATGCGGAATGAATAGGAGTTTGTGAATGCCACGCCGAGCCACAGGCGGCACAGAAGTGTTGCTTCCGGTCGTGGTAACCCTGGTGGTAGGCGGAGTTGTAGATGTGGATCCAATCTGTGGAGGCCGGCGTTCGTGAATTCCCTAGTGTTCCACAGATTCTGCGTAAGCTAGCGGGCGAGGGAGCGAAGACTTGTTGCTGCATCTGTCCTTGACAGCGGTATGGGTACAATCTGGGCCCCATCATGGGCCGACCGGGCAGCGTCATCCGCACTGTCATTTCCCGCAATTCCGCAGTGACCCGCTTTCCACTGGTAGATGATGTTGTGTCCCTTGTCGATTGCGTAATGGTGGAGTAGTCGGATGTCTGCGACTAATTGCGCATTCGGTCCGTGGTTGAAAGGGGACCGCAGACACTAGAGAGCTGCATTTGAATCACAAAAGATGGGCCATGAATGTGGTGATTTTGGACCTATAAACTCCAGAGCAGCACGGATAGCTGCGAGTTCTGCAGCCGTCGATGATGTAATGTGAGATGTCTTGAACTTGAGGGTGACACACTCTGCTGGAATCACCACTGCTCCAGCTGAACTTTTAGAGGAGACAGAACCGTCCGTGTAAACGTGGATGCGTCCTCTGTGTTTGCCATGTAGGAATGAAAGCACAGTTTGTTTTGGGGCGAAAGTTGACATCTCCGTTTTCTCTTTGATACCGGGAATAACAAGAAGAGCCTGGAGTGGATGGAGGCACCACAGCGGTTGAGATGGTCCTGCTGCGGGCGTGAAGTTTGACGGTAAAGTTCTATGGTTGGCGGCAATAATCTTGCTAAACGCTGAACGAGGTCGAGCGGCAGGAATGGAGGCGAGATGATGCGATGGAAGTCGGGCGAAGTGCCTGATATGCATCCTTGAAGTGTCGACTTGAAGATACGTATTGATGGGGTGGTCATGCGCGATGGCTATTGTTGCTGCCGTGCATGCACATCTGGGAAGCCCAAGGCAAATTCGCAGAGCTTGAGCTTGTACAGACTGGAGGGCACGGAGGTTGGTCTTACCGGTCCCACCCAGTACAGCTAAGCTATAGCGCAGGAGACCAAGGAACAGTGCATTATAGAGTTGGAGCATCGCACTCACAGACGCACCTGATGACTTTCCCGCAAGGAATCTGAATGAATGAATGAAACCACGTTTATTCCACATTAAAATGCGTCGAAGACGCTGCGGTGGAAAGAGGAGGGGTGTTAGTGGAAAAGGGGAAGGGTAAGGCTGCCTCCGTTTTATTAATGAACGTCCTGGAGGCAGCTAAGTAGGGGCGGCATGACGCTTGTGGCTGTCGCGGAGCCGATCGCCGACGGGTGGTGCTGCAGGGTCCTGAAGGAACAGCAGCAGTGCTCGCCAGAGCTCGATGGCATGGTCCGAAGACGTGAGATCCGAGCAAGCCCAAGTCCGGAGAGAAGAAGGCCAGGGTCCCCGCTGTATGGTGGCCAGGGCACGAAGCCTTGGTGGGATGTAGAGGGGGCACTCCCAACAAAGGTGGTTTAGATCAGCACGACATGAGCAGATGGAACAGAACCCACTTAAGGGTGGTGGTGTGCCACCCTTGTGGAAACGGTTCAACAAGTGAGGAGTAAGGAGTGTGCTTGTCTGCATTCTCCGAAGTAAGACTGACTCTTGCCGTGTGAATACCTTCGGTGGAAGTGACGGTATAGAGAGTGGATTGCCCACTGCTGCGAGGTAGGCGGCACGCCGTTGTTTGGTCGCATGCTTGTCTGCCATTGGGTCTGCTACCTCAGGTGTGGTAGCTAGGAGAGGATAAGGATTATCGGAGGCTCTGGCTAGCGCGGTAGAGAGATGAGCGCGCGCCAGTCTATGAGCCTTCTCGTTTCCGGGGATACCGCAGTGTGCAGGGACCCAGTGAATGGTAACATCGTGACCGCATTCGCGGAGCAGGCGTGCCTGGTGCCGGATATTCTGCAGTACGGGATCTGTGTAAATAATATTAGCACATGCCCGATGGGCAGCCTGGGAATCTGTGTACACATGATGGTGAACAGGGTCAGTTTGAGACGAAGTTGCGAGGGCCCACTCTAAATAATCTAGGATGGCCATTAGCTCAGCGCGGGTGCTGGACATTGCTTCTGCTGATATATGATGGCGGCGGTTCTGATTTTCATTTGTCTGGTCGTACCACGCAGTCGCATAACAGGTGTGACTAACGTCCTCTGCAGGCAGTGCAGCGTCCGTGTATACGATGCGTTCAGTCAAGGAGAGTGAACTCGTAGCCTTAGCATGCCTCTTGGCATATGCAAGGCGCCGCATTCGCTGAGTAGGCTCCATATTGAGAGGAAGTGGCCTGCCATCGGTGAGAGCCGTGATTTCCCACGGCGGCGTGTTGTTGGGCAAAATCGGCGTTTTGTGGACGTCATACCCGAGGAGCATGAGCGTGTGTCACCCGGCTTTTGTGGCGCAAAGTCTCGTCTCTTGTGTATAGATGTGCATGTCTACGAGCTCGGACAGGTTGTTGAATTTGCTACAACTTTTAAGCGCTTCGAGGCTTGTGTACCTTGGGAGTCCAGTTACAATGCGTTTGGCTTCGTTAAGTAACCGGTCGAGCGTGTGCAGCTGTGTGCGGTTGACTGGATGATACGGCAGCCGGTACATGATACTTGAGGCAAGAAAAGCTTGAGCGAACTGCCGCATTTCACGTTCGTTTACTCCACGGGTGCGGGTAGAGATTCTGCGTAAAGCATGCAGGATTTGCTTGCTGGTCTTCGTAACGCATTGGAACCAAGTGTTCGCTGTGCAGTTCTTGTCTAGGTGCATACCGAGTATTCGGATAGTAGACTTCCGTGTGATGGGTTGGTCACCGATGTACAGTTTAAAAGACTGCTTTTCTTCCTGCTTGCCAAAGGTAGACCTGCCACCATGAATGACGGCAAACTGTTTTGTCTGGGGCAGTGTGTAAACCCGTTTCCGTGGCATAGGCGTGAATAATGTTGAGAGCTCATTGTAAGATGTCCTCCTGCTCCCCGATGCACCCTTGATGCGTCCACACGGTGACGTCATCGGCGTACACCGCGTGTTTCAGGCCCGATACGTCAGCAAGGCGCTTAGGTAGCTGGTGCATAGCTAAGCGACGGTGAAATAACCGAGCCCTGGGGGACGCCTACGCGGTTGGTTCATATGGCACTGGCGTCGTGACCGACTTCGACTTGGGAGCTTCGCTCTTCAAGGAAACCCGCTATGAATTTGTACATCTTCCCTCTGATGCCAAGGGCACGTGCTTCGATTATGATAATGTTATGTGGGACGGAATCAAATGCCTTGCGTATATCCACTGCGACAACGGCTCGTGGGTGCACCGAATTAGAGTCGAGGACGTCCTGTTTTAGGCGGGCTAGTACATCCTGTGTTGATAGGCCACGGCGAAATCCATACAGTGTAGGAGCCAAAAGGTCGCGATCGTCAAGGTACCAAATCAAGCGTGTGTTGACCATGCTCTCCATTACTTTACAGACACACGAGGTCAAAGAGATCGGACGGAGGTAGGATAAGGTATGTGGTGGTTTACCAGGCTTCGGAATGGGCTTGACCACCGAAAACTTCCAAGTGGAGGGCAGTATCCCGGTATCCCAGACTCGATTAAGTTCTTCGAGCAAGGAATCTGAGCACGTGGGTTATCATGACTAATTTCCTTTTTAGGTAGGAGATATGAGGACTGCAGGAAAGGTCTCGATCTATTATCACTCCTAGAAAGCGGTGCGTCTTCTCGTAGGCAATTGGCTGTCCATTAATTCTGATAACGTACGGTTTCATTGCTTTACGCGTGAAAGCGACTAGAGCACTTGTCGGAGGACAGCTCCAGACCTCGCGCTCGAAGATAACCTGATGTTAGTGTGGCCGCTTTTTGAAGTCTGGCGCGTACCTGGGGACGCGTCGCTCCTGATGACCAAATGCATATATCGTCTGCATAGATCGACACATGGACGGATTCCGGAAGGGTATGTACCAGGCCGATGAGCGCGAGGTTAAATAGAGTGGGGCTCTAGACTCCGCCTTGTGGTACGCCACGGTAGGTGTTGTGTTGTGATGACGCACCATCCTCTGTTTGCACAAAGAACGACCTGTCCTTCAAGAAGCTGGATATCCACCGAAAAACAAGGCCGCCTAGGCCGACGTCGCCCAAGGCGTCCAGGATGGCTTGATGGGTTGCGTTGTCATAAGCGCCTTTAACATCCAGGAACATCGCCTCTGACAGTCTCCTGAGGCTTTTTTCGTGCTGAACAGACCAGACAAGATCTATGACGTTGTCTACAGAAGAGCGTCCGCGTCGAAAGCCTGCCATAGCGTCAGGGTATAACTTGTAGTGTTCTAGATACCACTCTAGACGCGTCAGCACCATCTTCTCCATCACCTTTCCTAAACAACTGGCCAGAGCAATGGGACGATAAGACGCCACGTCTAGGGGTGATTTACCTGGTTTGAGCAGAGGCACAAGGCGGCTGGACTTCCATGCAGCAGGAACTACTCCTTCACGCCATGAATTATTGTACACGTCTAGAAGTGCATGCCGGGCTGTTTGACCGAGGTTTCCAAGAGCTGCGTATGTCACCCCGTCAGGCCCAGGCGATGAGGAACGTCTGCACGCTGCCAACGCCGCCTGCAACTCCTCGATGGAAAACAGATTGTCCATACGAGAATCCCGCGAGATTGGAACATCACGGGGATCACATGTGGCGAACGATGGTGGTAGACCAGCAACCTTGAAACAGAAGTCCTCCGCTACATCGATCTCTCTGCGACCTTGGTAGAGAGCCAGGCATTTGAAGGGGTGGCGTTTTTGCGGTGATGTGCGAAGACCACGCACTGTTCGCCATATATGTGACAGGGGTTTATGCGGATCAATGGAATCACAGAAGGTTTTCCATCTTAGAGAATGCAGGGAGTTTATCCGACGCTGGATCTTCTTCTGTATGCGTCTCGCCTCCCTTGGGTCGTAGATGGACTTGGTGCGCCTGTACCTTCGTTCCGCGCGACGGCGAATTGCTCGAAGCCGCTCCAATTCTGCTTCGAATTCAGAAAATCTAGGAATAGGCTTAAACGATCTTGTGGCTTCTGGAGCAGCGGCGTTAATTAGCTTGTCGATGTTGCCAGGTAGACAGTCCTGGATCTCTTGGCAATTCTTCTCCATGAGCAACGTGTATTTAGGCCAGTCGATGTGATGAAGAACTGTAGTAGAGTGTGACTTGTGTAGACCGTCGATTTTAACATATGTTGGGACGCGGTCGCTACCATGCGTTTCGTTGTCCGCGAACCATTTCACACTGGCACTGAGGCATCTTGAAACAAAAGTTAAGTCCAGGCAGCTGCTGTATGTCAATCCCCGCAGAAAAGTGGGACTGCCATCATTTAGGCAGCAGAGCTCATGGTCCGACGCGAAGGATAGTACACGTCTTCCTCGACAGTCCATCTTTAAGCTTCCCCATAACGGATGATGCGCATTGAAGTCGCCCGTAATAACCCATGGTCCAGGTGTCGCTGTTAAAATTGCACCTCGTCTTGCGTTGTCAAATCGACTCAAAGGTGAAATGTAGGCACCTACGAGCGTGAGTGCGACGTTCTTGCATTTTATAGTCAAACATACGTACTGATTGTACTCATCAGGTGCCACTGGGTGTAAAACATACGTGAAATCGCATTTGATATAAACGATGACTTTGCTGCGGTCGCTACAGGTGGCAGACATGAAAGCTTCATATCCTGATAGGCGGATGGCGCTCTCAACGTTTGGTTCACAAATGACGATTATTGGAATTTTGTTCTTAAAAACAAACGGACGAAAGTCCAAAATGCGCGATTTAATGCCTCCGAAATCCATTGGAAGATAGACGCTTCCTTCACCTCTTTAAGGAACGAATGTAGAGGAGCAGCCATGGTGCTTCTCAAGACCGGACAGTACCGGATTCAGGGCATCCAGTATTTGAAGTGCGCCTCGCGCCGCCGGAGTGTGTATGGCGGTCAGTAGTACTCGTAGCGTGTTCATAAGGGCCCTTATCATGGTGACTTGTTTGTCGCCGTCTTGGTTGCTGCCAGAAGGTGAAGCATGATTCGGCGAGCGAGCTACACCTTGTCGCTCCGCTGGTGGATCTAGCCGTGGCAATGGCGGCCACTCCTCGCATGAGGCAATGATGTTGGGGACTTTCTGCTGAGGAACCTCATTGCTGCTATTGCTAGTTGTATGCGGAAGTTTGTGGATTGTCAGTGGAAGCGGTGCATCCTTAGTAATAGCAGTGGGTTTCCTAGATCTCCGGCGACGTGAACGTCGACGTCGCACCTTAGCTGCAGCCTCCCTGTGCGAGGAACCATACCTGACCATTTGCCTCAAGACTTCTGCCTCATTTTTTACATGTGGGCAATTCTTTGAAGTTGCATCGTGAGAGCCCTGACAATTGGCGCACTTTTGTGTTTCTGCACGACAGGCATCGGAGCTGTGCGACCCAGAGCACCGTGAGCACACGGCAGCATTTGTGTAAACCACACTAATGTGCCCTATTCTTTGACACTTCCTGTACTGTAGCGGCTTTGGCACAAAAGGCCGTACAATATGCCGGAAGTGACCGACGTTGACGTATGGTGGTAGGCTGTCTCCTGTGAAAGTTAACTTGACACATTGTGAATTTCTCAGGCGACGGGCTTGCAATATGGCAATTCCCTCTGTCGCCGGCTTGATGAGTATATGCAGGTCAGCATCGCTTATGGAATTATCTACGTCATACACAACTTCGGCCGTAGAGTCATGATCGTCTTGTTTATAGCAGCGTACGTTGATGCTATCCAGCACCTTAACGTTGCTCAGAATGTCTAGCGGGCTGCGGTTTGTGACATCTATAGCGAGGATGTTCTTACGGGCGTTGATCCTTACAGCTTTGATCTGAGCCGGAACAAGTGCCTCGAGTGATACAGATGTGGCTCGGCGGTTGATCAGGTTTAGATTGTCGCTAGCAGCCACAGGCACAAATAAAATTGTGAGGTCTGATGGCTTTCGCCTCGGGATCACAGTTGCCTTACTTGTGGAAGGAGATGTCCTGACGAGTCTTCTCTTCGCTTTGTGTTTCGCTACGGGCACGAAGTCCCTTCATCCGAGGTTTCATCACTGGTCCCTGAGTAGATCACAGTGTCCTCGCTGTCGGTGTCACTCGGGCGACTAGACCGCTTTCTCGGTGCGCCCACTGTCGACGTAGAAGGACCAGCAACCCCTCCAGGCGACTCCACGTCCATCGCTGCAGTTAAGGGAGCGGCGTCTCCCACAAAGTAGCTTGAAATTCTCAGAGACAAAAAGGCAGCGTTCCACACAGGACACTTCGTCGTCGTCCTCCTGTTTGTAAATTTAGAATTCAAGGTGCTACATTCAACGGGACAGTTTTTATTGCGTTGCCCCTCTGAGCGCGCTATGTCAGGGGTAATTATTTTTCCCGTGCTCTGTCCGTACTGCGCGATATACGAAAAAGGGACGCGTGGTTACGCGCATGCGCGATGCGACAGAGAAGTCATTCGAAGGATCCACCTGACGCTCACTGCACATCGTACGGATTCGAAGCGCTCTGCGAGCAGACATTTAACAGCCGGCGTTCAGTTTCAGGTTTCCATGGTGCACTGGCGCTGCAATCACAGCAGAGCCGTGTGAGAAGAATGACTATTTTATCAAGAAAGCTCTACGAGCGCAGGATCTCTTTTAGGGAGCAGGTAAGTAAATTGCAGATAGTTGAACGTATTTGCCAAGTTGTCAACGCCAAGTCCGCATTATTAATGCAGCGTCCATAATTGAATCGAACAATGCCCTCTTCCAATACGTTGCGACTAAGTGACCGAGAAGAGTAGCGCCCGAGAACAGATTCTTTTCATTGGTGTGTTCGCCTAAGTTATGAATCGTAAAAAAAAAATGTTGGTCCACATGAGGCGCATCGCGGTTAAGCGCCAGTCTAGACTTTTTAAATCTGGTAATATTTGCGTCAACAACGGCGTTCGTGGTTTTCTTTTAGGCCAATAAAAGTCAAATGTTGCGCTTTATCGACACAAATAGGTTTCTTTCCCTGTCCGTGTTAATTTTGCGCTCACTAATATCTTTCACACATTTCAAAAAGCTCGTAATAACGTGACCCAGGCTTGGCGGACCCATTTCTTACCATGCTGCTAGTCCGAGTCCTATTGGTATTAGGATGCAGGCACAGCCACAACATGTCCATTCTGACGGTAAAGGTCGCAGCGTGTCCTGTCTGTACCACACTTAGATGTGGAATGTTGTAAATCAGTTCTACGGAAGCCCGCAAGGTGAAGGTAGTATTATGAAAGGTAAGCTTTGCATCTGCCCGAGAGTAGCCCAAGCTAGAAAATTTCTTTTCCTTACATGGAATGAGAATGGCGTATTTTTCAATAAATTCCACTTTCACGTCTTTTTTATTTTCAATTCGAAAATAAAAGTTCAAGCGCCTGAAGATACCTTAAAACCTTCTAGAGAACATTTTTTTGAGACTCCAATAGTGCTTCACATGTCATTTGAAGACAAAAAACGGAGCAACTACTTGATTTTTTTTTTTTTTGGGGGGGGGGGGGGGGGGACCCTTTTTCGGTGATGTCGGAAGACTTCCAGTACAGAGCAGCTGATCTGCATCGACCTGCAGTGTTCACTGGAGCTAAAAGGCGCGCAGAAGGACGAGCGTCACATTCATTTTTACAGAAAGCATAATATCAACATAAAACCTTGATAGAAACATAGCAAACAATGTTTTTGAAACTGGCGCCTCTCTTCGGGAAGGCCTACGCCTGTGAGCAGACATTTTATTTCATATAAAAAATAGCCGCCTTCAATTTTCAAAGGCCGACGTGACAGTTCAAGATCAGCGGTTTCCGAGGCTCCCACATAAGTCGGATTTCGCCCTGGCTGGTTTTGAGTTGTGCTGACCTGTTAGAGATAGACAAAGGTACCCGTTTTCCTGGTTATGTAGGCCCTGATGCGCCTATTTGATATGCTACAGAGCCGCTTGTTTTGATTATAGATTGTGCGAATAGCAATTCATGACACCAAATTTAATAGTATGAGAAACTATTAGCAAATACTTTTCGTAAGCTTTCGAATAACGAAGAGCATTTCAATTAAGATAGACCAATGTTCACATTATGAAACACTGCACATTATCAAGCAAGTTTTATCCAAATACAAATGTAGCATTCGGAACAAGTAATGAGTTGGTTCAAATACACAGGACTGTTCGGGGCGTACGTGGTCATGCGATATAATGCAGGTTTAAAAGGCAGACTTGTGACACCCTTAGCATATGTGCGTACACTCGAGGCTAAATCTCATATAGTCATCGACTGCATAAATGGCCCGTGCGAAGAAAGCAATTTTTTTTTGGTTGGTAAAATCTAAAAGCTGAAATGTCGCTGCTGTCTCGGCAGATAATATTGCAGTCGCTTGTATTCAGATTTAATCTGAAAACAGCCCACAGGTTTAGAATTGAGAATTAGTACCAAAAAGTAGACAAAGCCGAATACACTACCTGAGCCAAATATGAGCAGAAATGATCCCGGATTAACCGGAAAATTTGCTCCCTGAATGACACAACGTAAGCAACTACTGTTTCTTTACTCGTGATGAAATTTAAGGTATTTTCGCTTCATTTGTTCGCTTACCTGAACAGTGTATTAGCGCAACTACAAAGACACAAACACTAGAAGGAGAGACGAAGACAAGCGCTTGTCTTCGTTTACGCAAGACCAATTAGCCCAACAGCTAGACCTTAGCTGTTTGCTTGACTGGGCACACTTACCGATGCGATGTATGCGAAAGCTAGTAAAGAAATAGTCGCATTTTTGAACTCTTAGCACGATAACCTTTAGTTAAGCTATACTTGAAGTACCTATAACAAAAAGGTTGCTCGATTACCAAAGCAACTTTATATCTGTGTTTCTTTTTAATTTCCGTCGCGGTTAGAGGTTACATGTGTCGAAGCCTCTATTTTAAAAGTTACTGCAACGCCAAATGTCTTGTTACCTTTAGATTGTGACCTACAAAAAAGTCATTCGTGGTTCAGGGAACATATTGCATGGATTGAAAGTTTAGTGATTATTGTATCGTATTGCGATGCTGATATGGCGTGCGGGCGTGGGACTGGGGCAGGTTGGCCTAAATTAAGATTTTATTGGTACCAGTCGAAATCTTTCGTTTCGGAATGTCAAAAAAGTTTCAATCTTGCACGATCGCATGCTCAAGTCATACTGCAGCAATTTATTAGTAAATGATCTGTACTGCATACGTGCCATTATCATGTAAAAGCAACCGACAGAAACAATGAACGTACCTCGCAGAATATCGTGACGAACGCTGTTGTGGCATAAATTATCACTACGGTTCAATGTGGTACGAAGCCTCACCGCCCCCCCCCCCCCCCCCTACAGGTATATTAGGCTGTGGTATAAAACATAGACTTGTATATCTGCACAGCAACTAAAAGTGGATGAATTGTAGTGATTGAATATTTATTTGTACCCAACGTATTTTGATTTCCTTGTGTATCAATGCTCCCTTAAGGGGAAGCTGAAAGGTTTTCCAGAAAAAATGAGTGAAGAGCAGTACGCCGTGGTTTTCAACCCTCTGAATTCGAATATTGCATCAAAATTGAGTGAAAGAAAGCGCAAACATATTTTATTTCGACGAAAAGTGCAGCAGCAGACACGCCCAGCTCGCGCGCCTCGTTTCCGCCTGTGATTGGTCGGGCGCCTCGTGACGTCAACAATGGTGTTCGTCCGGACCGACTGCTGCCGCTACACACAAAGCACGGTGCAAAGTAGTTTGGCGGTGTTTTGCTAAAACGGTCATGGAAATTTTCGTGAGCTTGCGTTTCCCTGAGGAGTTCGGCGTTAAGTCCAAACTCTACGAGAGCGATTTTGTGCGCGACGGTGACGGGCGACGGCTTCGAGCGACAAAACGGGCCATCGCTTGAACAAATCGCTCGGTGTTGTCGATCGATCGCTCGTTTCTAGAAATCTAGAACTCATCGCTCATCGCCCGGAAACGCTATGAGCGACTAGCCAATTGTGCGAAGCCGAAAGTGGATGTACATAACTCAACTACTGCTGTTTGTCGCACGGAACGAGCAAACTATTGAATTTTACACGTGCAAGAATAAGAACCTAGTGCAAGACCTTCAGAAATATTTTATGCTCCTTCTTCAGTAAAATACATCAACTTAAATTGACAAAGCATGCGTCATGCTAGTTTCGGCGCATATATTGCTGCCCTTGTTCCGGGAAGTCGTCGCTCAAAGCCGTCGCTCGCGTGGAGTTCGGCTTGCAGACGACGAGTGAAGGCGACAGCCATCGCCTCGCTTGTAGCGCTGTCGCTGTCGCGTGCAAGATCACTTGTAAGGGGTTTATACTTGTACATACTACACGTACGTACATACTTGTACATACTACATGTACGAGCCGATTGCGAAGAGCCGGCCTCTCCAAGAAGCAAAAAATGCTGGTGCAAGCACTGCTTTCCACGCGAACGAAGGCGAAGTGTTAGCATCTCCTTGTGTTGGAAATGTTCTTTGGCGAGTATGTTTTTTGCTAAGCTGCATTCAGCGTTCCAGTGAGTACGTTTCCGGGCAAACAACTGTAGTGTTATGTTCCTGCATGCCTCCTCGTTGAATGTAAGCGGTGATGCAATCTTCAGCATTTGTGCGCTGCCCCAAAGCTGTCGGCAATCTACACAGACGGTTTAAACGCGGGAAAAGTTTACGGCTGTTGTAGCACGTGTAGTATAGAACCTTCATCAGCGCGCCATCCGCACGCTACTCGTAACCGGCGAATTCCGTCGGCTACGTGAGATGGTCGGTTTCATATGTGTGCGAGAGAAGGGGTAGTGCAGCGTCTTGGCGTGAGCAGGCTTTCCAACACATGCAAACTTTACGCTTGCACTGCGTTATGGTAGCTGCATGCAGGCTGTTTCACAACACACGTGCGAATAGAAAATTCGCGGCGCTTGGCGATGAAACCTGCGTCAAGGGTGGGCGATAAACATGCACCTTCCGTTCAGCGTGCTAACTATTTTTTTTTTTTTTTAGGAGAACCCAAAGCACGCATTATTGATAAACTCCGGTAGTAATCGTCACGGAAGTGGTTAGAGCACAACACTTGTTCTTGAGCGCTTGAAGTTGTTTCGCTTCACAGCAGCCTCCCACTTAGCTGAAAGCTTCTTGTCTTGCAGGAACTAATGGAACATCGGAACATCGTCGCGGCCGCTGGTGTTCGTGCAAGCGTAGGCTGCACAGAACGCCGGCATGATCGGCCTGCAAGTTCAATTGATGCTGCGCACGTCAACTACCACTCCTATATACACACAAATAAAGGAATGTAGGGTCGAGCGAAGCAGATTAGGACGGCACGCACGAAGAAACAAGCCCGGTAAGGCACGGTCGCGGAGGCTACGAAGGAGCGGAACACCAGTGTTGACGTCACTACGCCGCCGTTTCCGGTCTCCGCTCGCATCGTCAGCGTCAGCAGCAGCGCGCGGCGCTCGACGGGGGGCGGAGCTACAGCGCAATTTTAACCGACGATTGCGTCGCTCCTAAGTGAAAAATCCCCCCCCCCCCAAAAAAAAAAAAAATTTTACCTTCATGGTTTATAAGGTTCCCGCATCCGTATATGAGCGTCTTATAGAATTCGACAGACTCTTCAGCTTCCCTTTAAGTCGCCTTTGTTTCATCATCTCCTGAAACGCGACAGCCACTGACAGCGGGCGCACACTGAAGGGCGCACGCGGGACCCCCGTGGAAGCTTGACAAACCGACAGAATAGAAGTGTCGAGCCGACCGAATAATTATTCTGTAGAGCGAGAAAGATGCTTTGTAGTAAGACTTACTGTACACTGCAACGGAATGTGTGGTCGCCGTGTTCTTCTTTTTTTCACGTGTAAGACGGAGTGGTTCATAAATAGCAGCAAATGCCGGGTTTAATAGAGAACGCCAGACCCGCACCAATTTTACCCGCTCAATAGCACGCGAGAAAGACGCCGCTATAGTCCCATGACAGCGGGCGACAGCCGCTCCAATACGGTCTCGTGGAGAGATGAACGTGCGCTCACGCTATGAGGTCTCATTGGCGACCGGCCAGATGAGTAGGGGGAAAACTGTATAAACAAACATAGACGAACAGCAACATCTTCAAACTACAGAATTAGTACCAAACAGTACACAAAGACGAATGCACTACCTGAGCCAAACATAACAGGAAATGATCGCGGATTAAGCGGAAATGACACTTTGGCGGCGTTGTGATTTGATTATCATGTTTAGTTGCGATAGATGCATGGCGTAACGAAACGCACTTCAGCTTCAGCCAAACGTGAGCGCAGTCTCTTCAGATATCTCCTCTGCGTTGCGCAGCTCTCGAGATGCATGCCGGGAAGAGCATCGCCGGTGCGGTAGAGATGCACAAGACGGCCCACCTGAGTGAGCTACTCGGAACGGCACAGCCCACTGAGACGAGCCGGTTCATTTGAACGGGGCACCGGTTAACTTAAATCTGTAACCTGCGCGTTATGCATAATCTAGTTATTTGGCTTTGAAAGAAATTATATGTGTCTTAGCATAATGAGCGGGTTACGGGCATTTTGACTATGCTTGGCGAGTACTTCATAATTTACTATTCCAAAAGCGCGCCATTTTATTATTAACGAACCTTTCTTTTCTGATATCGGCGACAAAATGCTTTCTGATACTGTAACTGGTATGCCAATGAGCAGGAGGCGTTCACTCCCGCATCGCCGTGCTGACGACCGCTGACAAAAGTGCGGCACTGGCTAAACACGAAACGTTCGGAAAGCGAGATGCTTGCGGGATCTGTGAGCCGTGAGCCAATGAGCTGAGCGGAGTTACACACTCTAGCATTGGGGCAGTGAGGGCAGACGACAAAAACAGACCGGCAACCGAGTCCGAGCCGAGCTGACTGGAACTCGAACGAACGTGGTCGAGCTATTGGAACGCGCAGAAAGACCGAGAACTGCCGAAGTCGCACCCAGAAGAGCCGGCTCAGATGAAGCGGCCCGGCATGGCTTCGTCAACAAGGAACCGCCGCTTACTTTTACTGAATGATGGCTCACTCGGTCTTTAAACGGAGCGGCTCGAAAGATCCGGCTCCCTCCTGAGCGATCCATCTCTAACGGTGCGGTCTAATTGTAACGGTCGCGTAGCGCTTTGTTTCATCGCTTTTACCACGCGCTTACGCTCTCCAATTGGGTGGCGTGCGCCTACCAAGCGTGTTGTGTGTCTGAATCGCTCGTGACGCGTGGTACAGCTACCAAAAAAACTCCTAGAGGTGCGAGAGCCACTGGAAAGAGGCCATGACGCCGCTGAGCAAGGACATGTTTGGTGTGCTGCGTGACTGCTGGAACGAGACGCATCGCCGATGATAAATGCTCTTCGCTTACCTGAGAGCATCGCCTGCGTTGTGACTGTTGTAACGAATGCCGAATACAGCAGGAAGTGTGACCTAGATAAGCAATGCTTCTCGTTCAATTATTTATTTGCTGGTGCGTGTATGTGTCCTATACTTAGCCATCAATTGATGCTCATGCTTACGCTACTCAGTTTTATTGAAGCGAACTGCTTGCTCGCTTCACATACGCAGTCTTTCCGTATCTATAAATCACCGCGTTGGTTGTTCTCAAAGCTCAAGCTTATGTTGCACTTTAGTGCGTACGCACAGCATTAGACCTCACGTACAGAACAGGTTTCTCGTGCTGATATGGTTAGACTGATATGGACAGTTTACAATGAATTGTAAACTATCCTTGTTTAAAGAATATTATTTGCAGCAATTCAGCTTGTAATTATTTCATATTGCGTTTTTACTGTTAAACTGTCAAAATTTGCGGTGTTTGTCCTTTGTACTGGAGGGGGGTACGAACTGACTTGAGAATTAAGTTGCGTTAAGTTCTTTATACTTGAATTTTTATTGTTGCCGAAATTTCCTAGACGTGACATTCAGTTTAAGCGTGTTTAGTTATTTGTTCTGTGGTAGCTTTTTACCTGTTTGTGGCTTATTTATGCCTCCTTCATTACATGTTAACAACTGTTGCTTGCAGTGCGACACTAACACGTAACTATAACAGCACGATTACTGACTGTCCTTGTAGGCTCCACTGCCCAGTAAGGACACCGGAGAATTAGCAACTGACACACTGACAGCAAACAGACTATTCTGCTCGCGACAGGGATGAGCTCGTGTTATTTGTGATAGTCTAAAACATATGTATTTGTATTTAAACATATTGTACACGAACCTTCAACATTCCTGTAATTTGTACCATTCCTGGTGCTGATGCAGAAGTTCCTGCTGCCACGCAACGCTGTGCTCAAATATATTTTCATTAGTGTTTCATCGGTGTGAAGAAAGAAACAGAGCAAGACGAAATGTATTTTGGCATGTGAAGGAAAAAATGTTAGTTACTTTGTTTTGCATATGCAAATGACGTAATCATGACATTTTCACTCAATGTTTTGTGTCGACTTCTCTTCTCACACAAGCGATTTGTGCACTAGTACAATACTTGAAGTACGCTACATTCCGCCGCAGGATTATCTCAGAAGCACATACTGAAAACGTGTCATAAAATGCATTGCTGTTCTAATTGAAATATTCATTTACAGAACTCTGTTGCACGGCGTGCAGAAAAAATAAGTGATAAAGAAACGCACTTCATTGCAGATCCTGATTTTCAATTTGTCGAAACTGGTGCGACACACCATTTACGGCAAATTGTTATGCTTCCTGTACTGGCTGCCTTCAATATGCAATGACATGTCCCCTAAAGAAATGAACTAAAGGTTAGTAGTAAATGTTTGCCAATAAATATTTGTATTGACTATCGCGCAAATTCTGATGTCTGTTGTCACTATGAAGCTTTCCCAGCAATAGCATGTCAGTTTATCTTAAGACCTCAATATTGATAAATTTTATTACAATGAGTCATGTACAAGAACCTGGGCATAGACTCTCCAGCCATTTGTCTGAACTTTCTTTTGTAATCTTTCGTTTAAGCATACAGTCTTACATGTTTTCACCCGCGCGTCCTTCTGCGCATATCCTATTTTGTTGTAGCGCAAGCTGAATGACACAAACAACAGAAAGGCACATTTTACACACACAGCGCTAACTTTCCACAATAGATTTATTTCTCGTCACTAAATATACGCTCGAAACGTCATACAACACGTGTAAAAGCTCGGTAAACATGAACAAAAAAAAGGGAATTCCGCAACATGGCTGCTGACGGCTTTCTTGCCATCAATTGTCAAAGATGCAAATGCAAACCCAGATTTAGAGAAACAGACATCAGAGTAGAAGCAGGTGTGAGATGACGCGCTAGGTAATAGAAGCTAGACACATATCAACATGTGGTGAGGCATGCATCAGTAAGCCTTCCATTTTATTATCCACAAAAGAGCTCGGCTATCTTTGTTTGCGTTGAACGTGTACATGTCTGTCAGTGTGTGTGGTAAAAAAGTGCTTGCGCGTGATTCCATGTGTTTTTTTTTTCTTGGTTACTGAGCCTTTACACGTGTTGTATGACGTTTCGAGGGCATATGTAGCGACGAGAAATAAATCTATTGTTGAAAGTTAGCGCTGTGTGTGTCAAATGCGTCTTTACGTTGTCTGGGTCGTTCAGCTTGCGCTACAACACAATAACATTTGCTGTAACAACAATTAAGCTCCTATAGCTATCCTCATCGACTTCTGCGCATGCCACTGGACTTTGTACGTTGCTCATTCTGCCATCCATTGAACTTCAATGCAGTGCACTAGCGCAACTCACTGAACAGTGCTTTCAAAAGATGGTGTTCCAAAAGCTCGTATAAGTTCAACAACTTTCGAAATGATGATGTGCGATGTGTGAGAGGATGATGTGCGTGTAAACACAGCCCAGAATGTCGGCCATATTATTATATGAGATGTTTAGCTTGTACGTTATCCATGTGGAACACGCCAGCTTTCCGACATACTCGACTGCACCGCCTAGACCCATCCCTCCGACTACGCATTGCATCTGGACTATACCGAATCGAGACAACTGTTCTCTACCGTCTATGACTAGGAGCGGCTTTCACGAATGCATCTGATGGCCGCATCGGAATGAATGACAGTGCTGCCTGTGATAGTAGCGGCAGATAGGAAGCAATCGAACATATCCTCTGTCACTGTCCTCGCTACAGCTCCCAGAGACAGTCGCTCGTGAGGGCGTTGGCACGCCTCGATGACCAGCCGCTTTCTGAGCAGACTATCTTGAGTGCCGGTTGGCGCGATCTTCACACCAGAAGGCGGTGAACACGCTACTGAGGTTTATCCAGTCAAGCGACCCGCTTTAACGACTGCGACACCCCTGCGTTCCTCTGTGCCCCCCGGCCGTGTGTGTTGTTAGATATGGGGCTGTTTCCTGAGCCCTCTTCGAGTTCCCCAGACCACATCAAATCGCACCACAGCTCATTGAGGAGCGCAGAAACACGGATGCCACATTCCAGAGGCGGGCACGTGCAAACAAGTTGAAGGCCCCCACTTCGGACGCCGCCGGTGGGGCTATTCAATGCTTGACTCTGCTAAAAAGCGAAGGGATCGCCCGGCATTGTTTCAAGTAAATTGGGTCCCGAAGCAAGACGGCTGTAATGCGCCGTGACAACAAGACGGCTGTAATGCACCGTGACAACAAGACGGCTGTGATGTACCGGGAAGGCCTGGCAGCGTCTCACCGGCCGACTTTGAAGAGAGCATTGCACCACAGCAAGGCAAGACCGTGGGGAGCCGCCGGGTGTGACACCACCGCACGGGTGCCTACCATTGGCCGAAGGTGGCGTCATCTGAGCGGGCTCTGCCATTGGCCGAACATGACGCGCCTTCCAGAGATCGAAGGGCTTAAAAGACGCAGACCGAGAGCATTCCAAGATTCCAGAGCATTCCCGGATTCACCTCTCGAACTTCTCGCCGCGGGCCGCAGCGTCCGTGTTGCTGCCGGCCCGTAATGACTGTACAACAGTTCATTGACGTCTCACTGTAAATAATGTAAAATAAACCTTCCCAAGTGTTTTCATCGCAAAGTCCATCCTCATCTCCGACGACTGGCGGCAGCGGTGGGATCGCCTCCAACTCCTACCGTGTGTGTTTGATTTTTTTCTTTCCCCTCTCGCAGACTTTTCATGTGTGTACCCTTTTTTTTCCTCTTCCTTTTTTTTTAACTCTTTTTGTCTCCCCTTACCCGCTCCCCAGTGCAGGGTAGCAAACTGGTTATCTATCTTCCGGTTAAGCTCCCTGCATTTCTCATCTTTTTTATCTCTCTCTCTCTCTCTCTCTTTTAGCTTGTACCAGAAATGTGCTGAGAGAGAGAGAGAGAGATAGAAAACAAGGGTAGGAAAGGCAGGGAGGTCAACCAGAACAGCATCCGGTCTGCTACCCTACACTGGGGATGGGGGAAAGGGGAATAGAAAGAGGAAGAAAGGGAGAGAGTAAGAACTGAGTACGTGTGGGAGGAACACCATGCACAAGGACACTATAAACGGTCTGTTAAGCCCGTGCACTTCAAGTACCGCACTAGTGCACCAATCGCTTTTCGAGCCAGTGACGGGTGTGGCCACGGTCCGAGTATCTTTGACTCGGTGAACGGTCTCGAGTCCAGTCTGCGTAATGTTGCCCGCAGAGAGAGGCGTTGGACATCGTAGAGAGGGCAGGTACACAATAGGTGCTCGATGGTCTCCTCGCACCCACAGGAGTCGCATATAGGGCTCTCGGCCATTCCCATACGGTAGGAGTATGCGTTCGTGAACGCCACTCCCAGCCACAAGCGACACAACAAGGTTGCTTCGCCGCGGGAAAGGCTAGATGGCAGTTGTAGCCGTAGCGTGGGGTCCAGTTTACGTGATCTGCAATTGAAGCCACTTGAAATCCAGAGATCTTGGGACTTCTTGCACGCAAGTAGGCGAAGTTCGTCGGCAACAACCTAGCTGACAAGGCTGCCCGGTGTGCCCACGAAGATACCAAGACGCGTCCAACACCGTTGGCGAGGTCGGACGCTGCCAGAGAAATGTGCTGAATTTTGACACAGCCTAGGCGGGCGGATATTTATTTTGTTGCGAGGTGAACAACAGTCAAATTTATAAAGGTTGTTCAACGTAATATTATGCGCAATAAAGCAAACTTCTAAGTGCGAAAAATATGTAACTGCATGCGGGTGAATGTGTTGTGGAAGATAACTTCTTTTAAAAAATGATCAGACAAAGCATTTTCTTTTCATAACAGGTGAATGTTATATTTGCGTAGTCCTTTGAAAGCTACAAAATCTTAAGCTGGTAGAGAAATCAAAGAAAGTAAATGCTATTTGGTGGCAATAACACTCGCATTACATGGAACCGCATTATGACAATACGGCACTGCGTGAAATTTAAGCAATTACAAAAATACGTCCAAGACTGCGCAACAAAACAATGTAATTTCTATGGAAACCCTGATCCAGGCAGTAAAGTGAAAACGAAAACTTACCTACGATTACGATACTCCCTAATGTGAAATTTGAGCGCAGCTCTGTGCGTGTTTCATTTCGCGATATATTGGCTGCCGCGGACAGTCCGTCTCGTTCGGCACGTTGCAAACGGAGCCAAGTGTGGCGCGACTGCCTCGCTAATCTGGAGATCAAGAGGCAGCGCGTCGCTGACGCATGGGCGCGATTCACAGCAGCCGTTGCCGACAGACGTCCCAGACTATGTGCGCCACTCCGGCGCCGTCTGGTAGCTCTCGTCGCCCCAATACGCTTTTCTTCTCACCCACACCTTACTCCTCCGCTTTCCGCTTCATGGTTTCGCTGCACTGGCTTCATCCGCTTTCCTCCTCGCGTCTTTCAGCCCCCGCTGCGCTCCGCGTTCGCTCTTCCATCTTTCGCTGTGCTCCTTCGCTCGGTTACGCCGACGCCGACACTCGCCGCAGGAACGGGCGCCTAAGGCTACGTTCACACTTGGGAAACGGCAAGCGGACGGAAAAGCCAACGCGGCCGGAAGATCTTTTCCATGCACGCACAAGATGTTCACATTTGTTTCACCACTGCAGCGGAAACCACTGCTGCTTTCGCCCACATCCATCTAGTTTGCGTACGTTTGTCCGCATGGTGGCGCTGTTCGTCACACTATTTCAAGACACGTTCATTGATTGAGCCCTCGGTTACAAAAAGCCATCATTTCCCGCAACTACGTTTGTTGTTTTTAACTTTTGTCTAGCATGGAAGATAAATAAGACATAGTTTAGATAGTTTTAGCTAGTTGCTCTTCCTAAAAATATACAATCAACAACGGAAAATGCTAAATTTTAAGACCGGATGTTTACATGCTAGTGCAGCTTCCGGTGAAGCGGAACGGCTTTCCGTTTCGACGTGGCGAAAAAATCGGTCCGAGACCGATTTTTTTCACCGCCTGGTTTTCCGCCCGTTTTTCCGCCTAGGCGGGCGGATTTTGTCAAGTTTTTTCCGCTTCCGCCTGCTCCGAGACCACGTGTGAACGTAGCCTAAGAGCGGCGCTGTAAAAAAAAATTATTGTAGAGTATTTCTCACAGCGCGCTGTAAATGAAACAGTCCTGCAAAGCAGCAGCCTGTGATTGTTTAAGGCACACTGCAAATCTTACAGGAGAAATATGTGAACTGAAATTTTCGAGAACAAGTTGGCAGCCAAAATTGACAGTGAATTTTCGGGAAGACTACGGACAATTCTTTCGCTGAGTAAGGAAGGACGGCATCGTGCCTTGATCTATTGAAATAATTAAATAGGGGTTGATTTCTGGGCTATATTGTTAAAGGCACTGATTGTATGCATTGTTAGGAATGGCCGTACGGGATGACAACGTGCCAGCTATTTCAGCCCGCGGCACGTGTTCCCAACCAACCGGACGGGGCGCACTTCAGAGAACTGCGAATAACCGGCAGCCACGTGGCGCGGGGTCAGCTCAGGAATGTGCTACCCGCCGGCGCCACCCTTGACGGAGCACAGTTCTACGAAGCCACTCTGACGTCGGCTCCGGACCTTTACACCTGTGGTGTGTGCAACACGAGTATGTGAGCCCGCCTCCTCCAAAAGGGCGGGTAATCTTCGGTGACGTCGAACGGTGACGTCGAACGATGACTGGACGAACGTTTCCATTCGCTTGGAATCAAGGGGGGGGGGGGGGGGGACAAGTGCTTAAAAGGACACTAAAGGTTAATATTAAGTCAACGTGGACTGTTGAAATACCATCCCAGAAACCTCGAAACGCTTCTTTCGTGCGAAGAAGATACTTATTTTAAGAGAAAATGCGTTCTGAAGCGTCCGCGTACCTCTAGCGCCGTTCAAATCACCTGCCCTCCGATCGAGGATATTGACGTCATGGTCTCATAGTGACGTTTCGCCGTCGGTGAATAAAACAACTTCCGCAGACGGCGCTACGGCTTTTCTGCACAAAACGCAAACGCGCGGCCAGAAACAGAGCCAAGACAGAGCCGATAGTAGTGCGAAAGCGGAACTATGGTGGCTAACGGAAGGGAAAGCGCGCGACGATAAGCTGGTTCTTTATTTTATGACGCCAACTTCGACGCTCGTTGCAATGGACGACCCTGACAGCGACACATTGGCTCCCGATGCTGGGCTCGAGTTCAGTGATTTAAGCACTGATAAACGTGACCTGCTGCTGAGCGCTCGCGCTGCCGGCGTCGTTGCGTACTACTACGACGGCGGCCTGCTTTGAAAGCCATTCCACGCGATTTCAGTAAAGTCGGCGTTGAACTCGTAATCGTCTAGACGAAAGTACAGCGAGCACACTACGTGATTTTTCGGCTCTTTGCCAGCGCGCTGTGGCAGAGGTACGGCACTTAACCGCGGACCGTTCGCGCATACCACGACATCACATGGACGTGGCATTCTCGCTGCTTGTTTCAAATGCAAGTTTCGCAAGCCAGCAGGACCACCGCAGCACGACGCGATAAAGAAACAACTGAAACTCCAAAGCGCGCGCGGCGCAAAGTCGAGCGCGCAGAGTCGAGCGACAACGAAACCTTTCGATCACCCATACTACTGAAAGGTAACGTCAAAATGTTATTTTTTCTTAGAATCGAATAGAAGTAGGCAAGTAGCATTTCCTTCCGTCTTATAATCTAATGAAAGGATCTCTTTAATACGAGTAGTTGAGTACTAGTGACATAAATTATGATGAGGAGTGCTTTCGTCATCGGGCTAGTACCGGAATGTCGCTGGGGGGTCTCAAATCGTGTCATGCATTTACCTCAATTTCTCGGTTACTAAAGCTCTGTTCGCGATTATATTGACGCCTTAGACGCTCTAGGGCATTGCTTTATCACTTTAACTTGAATTTATGGTAACCTTTAGTGTCCCTTTAAAAACAGCGTTTGCCGGCTGCTAGAGTGTGCTCGTCGTAGTGAGCTGAGTGCTCGTTGTCATGCTCGAAATGTACTCGTGAGCTGTGTGCTCGTAAGCTGTTTGCTGTATGCGTCCTCTTGCGGGCCGTCATTTGGGAGTCACGCTAGACTGTCGATGTATGTCTTGTTTTAAATGTAAATCCTGGAAATAAATCCTGCTTGCTTAGTCCTGTCCCACCAAGGTCCTCCCTGCAACTACGACTGCCAACTCTTACAAATGAATGGCAGCGGTGAGATCGGCCTACGGCTCGTAAATCGGCCTACGACTCGGAGATAGCAACGGCAGCTGACGGACGTTGGCACATGGTCACCGACCGGTATCCTGATCAAGTTGGAGGCGACTTGGGATTGACCACCTCTTACAACTGACTGGATACGGCGGAGAAGGACTGGTGATATGGTGCTGCTTCAGTTGGTAAGCGTTTGGTTTTGGTTGTAAGACTTACCAGACTTCAATTTCTCTGTGTTTTTGAATTTGATTCGCTGGGGATCTTTTACTTGTATATTGATTTGCGTGAGTTTCGCAACAAGTATTGTGCGACAGCAGAGCCAAAGCTTAAAGTAGCGACCATGGTCCTAATGTGTTTGACGAGAGCTGACCTGTTGTGGTTGTGTGAAGAGATCGAGGTAGACGTAGAGGAGGACTTGACGGAAGCAGAAATTCGTAAGACAATTCTAGAAAGTAACAATGATTCCAAATTCATAGAACAAATGAGTAAACGAATTCTAAACAAAAAACGGAAAATGGAAGCAATTAGGCAAGAGCATGAAGAATTTAAGCAAGAACAGGAAAAAGCAAGGCAGAAACTGAAAAGCACTTCACAGGAAGAAGGCCTAACAGAAGTAACAAGGCAGTACATTGAGGCATTGAACAAAGAGATTGAATGTTTTGAGCAGTTAATCGAGCAAAGTCAACAGCGGCTGGAGAAATCTGTAGGCTGGACGCAGCGAAAGTGGCAGGAAGTCGACAGCAGATTTCAGTCGAAAGCCGAGAGAAGGAGTAGCACCTGCGAGATTAGCAGCACGTTCATAAGTGAACTAGAAGTGCTAGCAGCTAACAATGCCTTAGTGGCAGCAGAGGCCGTTAAAGGCCAGAGTGGGAGCGACGAGGTGCTGTGCCAACAGATGACTGTAGAGACAGCTAGGCCAGCTGCGAACAAATTGGCACAGTTACCGCGCGTGTGCGTCGCTTGTAATGTTAGCGAGGTTGCTAGCGAAGTAAAGAGTACTGCTGACCCGATAGACATGAGCACCCATGCCGAGTCAGATCTGCGTGCCGAAGTGATGTGCGAGCTGAACGATGCAGTTGAGAGTAGTTCTCGGGATGGCGAGCTCCGTAGCTCACGAGAGAACAACTGCATTGTTCAGGGATCGGTGCGGCTCTCCGCCAGTCTAGGTAGCCAAGAGAGGAATGATTTAGTTAAGGATCATTCGGACTGTGCGCGTGAGACAGCGATCGATACCGACGGGCTGTGTGCCGATGCACAGCATGAGCTGGGCAATGCAGTAGAGGGCAGTTCGCAAGAGTGCGAGTTGCATAACTCGAGTAAAGCCTGCTGCATTGTTCAAGAGTCGGTTGAGCTGTCCGCCAGTCGAGGCAGAGAGAGTGTTGATTTAAATGAGAATCAATGAGACTGTGCGGGTAAGAGACCGATCCGGGCCGACGAGATGTGTAACGGCCAGCACGAGGCGCGAGATGACGGCATGAAAGATAGTTCGAGGAGAAAGCGCCGAAGAAAGAAGCGCGCTAAAGATCGGAATGCGGTGACTAATGTAGCGCCGCCAAAGACGGCGAGAGACCCAAGAGGGCAGGGCGCGAAGAAAAGAAAGGTGCGGTCGTCGTTGACGATGTTGACGCACCCAACACGTTCGAGCCACCGGTCAAAGAGAGACCGAGAAGCATGTTCTGCACGGACGCGGACAAAGGGCACGCGGCAGTTAAATTCCTCGTCGTTCCGTCGTTCTTTTCGAAGCTCAGCGTGTAGTACAAAGAAGCGCAAGGTGGCAAGACGAGACCAGGTGGGGAATCGCGACGCGGTCACTCGAGTTTGTGAGGAAAGAGGGGCGCCAGGACGCAAATTGGCAGGAGACCGTAACGTCTTGGGGGAGCTGATAGTGAGTCAGCCCTTTTGTTGGTCCTGGGTAGCCAGAGTAGCTTTCGGACCGCGACCACCTCGAGTACGGCTCAAAAGTATGAGCCAGTTGTAAATGCTTGGAACGGGAGGCCAAGAGAGCTTCCGTAGAAGTAAAGCATGTTGTTTTGTTTTATTTTTGAGCACTCGGATAATTTTCGCGATTTAAGTTTCTTTCATTATGTAAGGTATGAGCTCTGTTTATGTTTTGTTTGAGAAGCTCGAGATTTGAAAGACGCGTTTTAAGTAAACATGTAGTTTCGCGAGGTGTTCATTAATAAGTAGATAGGCTTTCTTTTGTGTGTGTGTGTGTGTGTGTGAGTAACCTGAGTGTAAAGGTTATCGTTGAGAGGCCTATGGTAACGCGCATGAGTATTAGTTAACCTTCTTTTCTTTTATGCGTTTTTTAATTTTCTAAGGTTAACCGCCTAGGTTTTCAGTAAGTGCATCACTTGCACTGAGAAGCGTTCTTAGTTCCATTAGCGCGTGTCCTGTGCGGACGGAGGGAAGCAGGCGGTTTATAACTGGGTTGCTCGTGTGTGTTGAGGGCAGCCGTATTCTGTCTTCTTTAGTGAGCGTGCGTAGAACGAGTTATTGGCAGACGCATCTTTTTAAGGGTTCTGCGGTGTGCGTGATTTACGCAAGGTAGTTGTTCGTTTAAAGAACTTGTCCAGTATGGACCAGAGGAACAAATTGGAGTCAGCGTGATGAAAACATTGTATGATGCAAGCACGTGTTCGGAATAGGGACCACAAACTTAGCGCGTTTGTGATTACGTACCTGTGGAGTTGGCCAGACGGTTCGGTGGCAACAGTATATGAGATAAGTACGCCACTGCGATAGGGTAAGAACAGGCTGTTCGTGAAGTTAGGCTGCTTAAAATATGTTCGGGTATTGGTGGTTGAGAGCCTTCAGTTTAATTCTGCGTAAACCTTTGCTCTTGTGCAGCGCGACGGTCGGGTTTGGTTGAACTCAAGAGGAACGTGAACGCTCGCTTTGGCGGCACGAAATTTTGGGGCAAAATTTGGGGTTTCCCAGTTGAGTGACTTGCATGGAAATTGTGATAGGAGGCCTGGCAGGTTAACAGCTAATTCCGTGCGTTTGAACGCTGAGCGGTATTGTGTTGCCGGGTCGACTCTTCTGTGCCAGTTGTTGAGATGGTTGAAGGCATTCCAAGTACGCAGGGGTTGCAGAGAGCAAAGCCATCGTCTTGCTCGCCAGCAACTCTCTTCTTGCCCAGCGGTTGCCAGCACTGGCCAGGCGAGATTTTCCGGGCCATGGAGGAGCTGTTAGGAATGGCCGTACGGGGTGACAACGTGCCAGCTATTTCAGTCCGCTGCACGTGTTCCCAACCTACCGGACGGGGCGCACTTCAGAGAACTGCGAATAACCGGCAGCCACGTGGCGCGGGTTCAGCTCAGGAATGTGCTACCCGCCAGCGCCACCCTTGACGGAGCAGAGTTCTGCGAAGCCCCTCTGACGTCGGCTCCGGACCTTTACACATGTGTGTGTGTGCAACACGAGTATGTCAGCCCGCCTCCTCCAAAAGGGTGGGTCATCTTCGGTGACGTCGAACGGTGACGTCGAACGATGACTGGACGAACGTTTCCGTTCGCTTGGAATCAAGGGGGGGGACAAGTGCTTAAAAACAGCGTTTTCAGGCTGCTGGAGTGTGCTCGTTGTCGTGCTCGAAATGTACTCGTGAGCTGTGTGCTCGTACGCTGTTTGCTGTATGCGTCATCTTGCGGGCCCCCATTAGGGAGTCACGCTAGACTGTCGATGTATGTCTTGTTTTAAATGTAAATCCTGCAACTAAATCCTGCTCGCCTTGTCCTGTCGCCCCAAGGTCCTTCCTATAGCTACGACTGCGAAATCTGACAGCATCCGGGCAGTGGGAAACAAGAACGCCGTCAAAGCGCCAAGACAATTTTTCTATAAAGAAATGAGCTTTTCTATAGAGAAATGATACAAGAGAGCCGCGCAACTGAAATGTCACGCAAAGCCAAGCTAATCGTTAAGGCTGTCGCACCATGTAATCGACAAAATTCATCACTGCTGTCAAGATCACAGTTTCTTTCTGTCTTCTTGAAGGGTTGGTTGATGTGGAGTTATGGAGTGCTGAATTCGCCGCGTTGCTGTACAGATCCATACGACGTCGGCTTAAACCACCCAAGATTTCCTTTTTCTCCAGAAAATGCTACATCGCAAGACATGGTGTACACGGTGATGTGGTGTTGCATCACAGTATACTTAACACTGTCGCAGAAGACTTGAGGTCCTGCAGGGAAGCCCCTCGTCTGAATCCCTATCCCCTTGTTTTTAAGGCATTTTACACCTATCCATGGTTTAATTAACAAAAAGGTTACCTGCCAAAATATATTTACCGAAAAAAGTAAAGTTCAATATTGGAGGAACACAGCAAGAAATATACGCCAAATACTGAAAAAAAAAAACATGAAACACTGAATCGCCTGTAGAGGGATTGCTTTAAAACCAACGACGCATTGTTCGAGGCTATGCTACGCCGAATGCTAGGAAACTTGCACAAGCTTCATAGTTACAACTCGTAGAAAGACCCATTAAGAATAATTTAGGACAGCAACCAATATGTATCCGAGTTATTTCGTCATGTAGCCACCGTTTGTGTACGTGTGTATGTACACAAATGCACATTACCAGTGGCGTAGCTAGGTCGTCTGGCACCCGGGGCCCATAGGTCTTCTGTCACCCCCCCCCCCCCCCTGATGTAGTCGAGGAAGGCGAGGATATCGACAGTTTCCGGGTTTCAGCTCCAGTACAGCCACCTTGGATACCGCGCACGTTCCCCGGGTCCCCCTCTCGTTCGCTTTCTTTCCCAGAGATCGCGAATGCAGCAAATATACACGCTATTTTTCCTGCGCCAAATAACACAGGGTGCTGCACTGATAACGTGTGATAAGCCCATGTGCACATCTTCCGTCAGACTGTAAGGCTTGGCAGCCAATACAAATGCGGCATCGTGGAAAATATGACTGGCGTTACAAGTGACGAAAAATATCTTTATAATAAAGTTTTAATTACCAATTTTAGCGGCAATATTGCTTTTGCAAAATTGAAGGCCGACATTCATATCTTGCCCAACAACAACTTCACAAAAATCGTCGTAGGTACTATGGCACGCAGTATTTTGTCTGCGGGCAGCCCTGAACGAAAACGAAAATTAAATTGCTTGTCAGTGACGCTGATCTCCCCACCCTATTAGAAAACTCTACCTGCCTCCCCGCTGCGCGGGCGCCAATGCTATGACAATTACGAGTTCTCTTCATTCTGATCAATAAAGCCTTGTTTTCATTTGCTGCTATACGGACAAACGTATTTATCAGAACTGCGGTACCACCGCAAGATTCGGAAAAGAATAGAGCACGCTTCGCGTCGATTCTTGGCGTCACCATAAAAAAAGAAAGAAAAGGCCGCGATGAAGCCCGTGCCAGCGAAAGCTTGCACTACTGTTGGTCTGCGTTTGCAATGGAGAGGATCAAGGGATCAACGTCACCGGTCCACTATTTCATATTTATTTCGCTGCTGCCATATACTGGGCGCCGTCCGCAGTGCCAAAGTACTGTAGGTTGTAGCACCCAAAAGAATTTTGTTCAAGAAGTTTTTGTTGAGTTAATAATATGACTTTGAGTCCTCAATTCTCGAATTGAAGTGCTTCCTCTATAAGTACTAATTACGGTATTATTAAGGATATGGTTATTACTTATCTGCCGTATTTTTCGCGCTACCGAGTTTCTAGCAATCACAAAAAGACATAACTTCATAGAATCTCGATTGGGAAATATCATTACAAAATTCAACTTTCTTTTTAAAATATTCTGTGCCGCTGATACAGACACTCTACTTGTGACATGAAGTCGCACAACAACAACAATTTTCTGAAACTTTCGAGGGTAAGAAGGAAAGCGTGAAACATAACGGCAGGTTTCGCAGCGGCTTCTAGGAGCGAGCGGGAGAGGGGAAGTAAAAGCGAGCCGGACATCGCGGCGGGCCCGCGACTACAGCCTGTCCAGTCATACGCCGCCAAACTCTTCGGCCAAACCGAGTCTGATGACGATGCAGAGAATCCCATTCGCGACTTTTGACGGCCCCAATTATGCAACGTCGCTCTCAACGAACGCTTCGCCGTAAACGCGAGCGCTGGGCGCGCTGGTTGAACGCCCTCTTGCTGCTGTCTTTGTTCGGCTTCGCTGCGCGTTCTGAACGGAAGAGGGACCCAAGAGCCCCAACGCCTTACAACGCCTCACTGTATGTTTAGCGACTCCTGCTCCCAGCATGAACGCACACCGCGAGCGCACCCCACATGAAACGTTCCGCTAAGGCGAGTAGTTTAGCGACCGTTCCGCGAATTAAATTTCTTTAGCCAGCACATTCGTGCAATTATTTCGTGGGGTGTTGATAGAGCTGCAGCCAAGAATTCTGCGGCGCAGCGCATCGGGTGCATGAGCTCGGGCTACTGGATGCCGGAGCATTCTTTGCAATTTGCGCCCAGTCAAGCCGGCAGAAAGAGGGGTGTCTTCAGACGTATATGACACCCCCCCCCCCCACCCACTGGCCCCTTGCACCCAGGGCCCACGGCCCCCCGGCCTCCCCCCCCCCCCCCCCCCTGTTGCTACGCCAGTGCACATTACCATGGCAGAACAGGGCGGACATGTTAAAAATGTGCCATAGCTGCAGGTAACAGACGACGCCGTAAAGGCGGAACCGCATGGCGCGATTTCAGGCGCGATTGACGCGGGCGTCATTTTGACGCGTGCCCAGCATGATCCGTCACGAAATCGAGCCGCCGCGTGCTGCTACTCGGAGTAGAAAAAAACGCGCGGCGCGTTCGCCAATCAGAGTTCAGGTAAGTCACGTGGCGTTTTGTCACGTGACATTTTGTCACGTGGCATTTTGGTTTTTGGTTTCGCCACCAGATGGCCCTGCTCTCTGCGCATCTTTACGCATCTCGTCGGAACCTCTCAGGCGAAATTTTTTTTTTTCTCGGCAGAACTGGCGCGTGCGTCAAAGAAAGCACGTGCTACCGTGATTTCGCTCGCGCATCGTGTTGGTTCGCGCATCGTGTTCACCTAAAATGGACAAAGCAACCTTCAACGAGGTCGTACTACCTGAAGCGGAGAAGCGTCGCGTCCTGTGGGACATACGCGACCGCAATTACACGAACAACATCAAACGTGACCAGGCTTGGCGAGCTACAGCAGATACCCTCAGCGTAGACGGTATAGCAGATGCCCTCAGCATCGCCCTTAATAGTAGCAATCGCCTCTTCTGCTCGGTAGTAAGTGGCCGACACTCAATTTTTTAAGTGAAGTTGTGAACAAGCAGCGGCCTCTTAGCATGCGGAAGGTACATAGTCGCAGTTTCGCAAACAATCTTGCTGCTTGAAATTAAGCTTGATAAGTACACTTCGGACAAAAATGTCGCTGTCTAATTACACTAAGATTATTTTTATTGTAGTATTATGTAAGTTTAAGGGCATATCATATATGCGGTAACAGAGACAATTCTTGTCGTTGGGAGTTATGTTGTCTGGCAACCCGGAAAACGCGACGCGAAAGCGCCGCTCCCTTTTCTCGCGCGGGTGCTCGCGTGCGCGGCAACGCGGGCGTTTGCCGCGAGTCGCGTTTTTCGCTCGCGAAAAACGCGCCATGCGGTTCCAGCTTTAAAGGTATCTCAGTCAGCACAAACGACAATCGTATAATGCTTCCTTTCGTTCGTGTGGAAGAAAGGCCTACTACAAAATGCACATCATGTCGCCCAACAGCTCCGACTGTATTCTGTGTCATATAATTCCTTCTTTCTTATGAAACTTCCTGTCGGCTGCACACCTGTCATGACGCATTGGAATTCTTTAGTTGCGAACTCTCTTTTCACGGCCACGTCTTTATGCTGCGCGTACGCGACCATCCGTCCGCACGCCATTTAACTCTATCGCGCAAGGAGGCGCGTTTCAGAATATCGCATTCCTCCGCTAGCGAACCCGAAACGACCGCACTTGCGTTCTCCATCGTCAGGGGCAAGAAAGATGCCTTTACAGCAACTCAACAATAACTGCTTTCGCAATATATCCAGACTTCCTTCTTCTCTCCCGAGGCGCGCTATCTCTTCGTGGAATTCCCCGCGAATACGCCACAATGGAGTTTCTCTGCACTGCGCGTAAATGCGCGCCGAGCCGTGCGCGAAGATTCGAAATGAGTTTTGCCATTTCGCCGCCACCGAGCGCATCTTGGTTGCCTTCGCGGGAAGGCGGGCCAAATTTGCTTATCGGAGTCCGCCATTAAGCGGTCCCAAATGCGCGAGCCGCGCTAAGGCTGGCCGAGACGCGATTTCAAGTCCGTGCGTGGATCTATGTATATGCAACATCCGTGGCATACTGACCTTTTATTTGGGCAGTTTCCAGCGAAGAAACCCATTTCCTTATAGCCGAACTACTAGTGTCATCTCCTTTTTTGTGGTTTGTTGTCTTCGAGGGTAAGATTGTGGTCGTGGGGAAGGCTTTTGATAGTACTGTAAGCTACTTCTCTGTGGCCTGAAGCCACGGAATGCCACACACGCATCAGTCAGCTTTGGTGCACTCCTTACAGACACACCTTCCTGCCTGTCCTTAACCCAAAGGCGCACGTTATCCATCAAGATCCCGCAAAAATGCTCTAAGCAGGTTCAATCTGGCAGTTTACTAACGTTATCTACCACTGCTCCTTTCACCCACTCTCAAAAATTATCCTTCAGGCTGCACGGAAACTTGACAAAACTTTCATTGGGCTTACTTCTTTCCTATCGAAATCTCATCCGAAGTTCCTCTGTGGAAAGCTTGCATTTGGCGAGCAAACTCAACTTCACTGATCTGTACAGGCTTGCCTCAGCTGCGCTCAGTCAGGCCCCGACGTCCGAGGCCTCTCCTGGCAGCAACGCAACCAACCGCTTCGGCAATATGTAATGCTGAAATCATTGCTTGTCACAAATCTGTTCAAAATTAATCAGGTACACACCGACGTCAACGCCTGTTTTGTACGGCAGAAACAAACTCGTCATTTTCACGCTTTCCGTTCGTGGCGGCGCCGCATCGGCGCCACGCGCTAATCTCGCTTGCTATAGCTTTATTTTCTCCAGCTCAAGTTCTGCCTGCCTTTGTTCCCTCTTCTTATGCCTGTCATTCTCTTCCGTCCTTTTTTTCCTCCCATGAAATATGCTTTCCCAGGCATCCGTGAGCTCGTCCTCCTCGAAACCCACTTCTTCAATCGCAATACGAATTTCGGGCTTCCTCAACTTATGGTTAATCTCCATATTCCATCCTGCTCTGCTGCCAACAGCAACAGCTTCTCTTTTTTAACACTTTGATATCCATGCTTTTTGACAGCCGATTACAACTTTCTCTGTATTGACCGCACACCCGGTGGCGATCAATCACAGCTAATCGCCAGGTAGAACCCTGTCCTTATCATCCGGTAAAACGTAGTCACTCCAGCAGTCAGCCAACCTACAGCTTGCGAAGGTCGTGTCTGCCGTAGCCACCTTCCCAGGTCCGCCGATCCCAGATCGTAAGCATTGCCTTCTGCTGCTCTTCCTTCAAGTTTTCTTGACTCGACCGAGCCTTAAACGCCGTTACTGTGACAGTTGTGCCTCCCTGAGCCACAAAGAAGAGCTCTGCTGATCCCGAATGCACAGAAGTTCCTCTTCCGTCCGCAGTTTACCTCGAGCTTGCGAAGGTCGTGTCTCCCGGAGCCACGTTTCCAGGTCCGCCGATCCTAGATCGTGAGGACTGTTTTCTGCTGCTCTAGCTTCAAGCTTCCTCTACTCGTCAAAGCCTTAAACGCCGTTACTGCGTCGGTTGTACCTCCCTGAGCCACAAAGAAGAGCTCTGCTGATCCCGGATGCACAGAAGTCCCTCTTCCGTCCGCTGTTTAGCTCGAGCTTGCGAAGGTCGTGTCTCCCGGATCCACGTTCTCAGGTCCGTCGATCCCACATCGTGAGAACTGCCTTATTATGCGAAGCATATTAACGCAGGTTTCGGGCCTTCGCGCGACGCCCGGCGGTGGCCACCATTGACCTTCAAGTGACCTTCAAGTAGGTCACGTGACATGACGTCACGTGATGACGTCACACCGGCTGCAGATGGGGCCTCATATCGCGCCGTCGGTCGCCTCCCGGCGGTGGCCACCACTCACCCTGAAGTGAGATCACATGATGTGACGTCACGTGATGACGTCACACCGGCTGCAGATGGGGCCTCATATCGCGCCGTCGGACGTCGCCCGGCGGAGGCCTCCACGCTGCGGTTCGCGCCGTCGCGCGCGACGCGGCGGCGGCGCCACCATCGCTGCATCACGTGATATGTGACGTCACGCCAGGGATGAAGCGGCGCGCGCCCGCCGTCGCGTCAGTCTCTGTGCCCGCAACCACGCCAGCGTCTTTGCGCCGGGCGTGTACGCGGTCAAGATGCCTCCAAACGCTACGGATACGCTAAGGTTAAGCCCAGTGGATGCTTCGCATCCACTGAGCTTAACCTTGATAAGCCTCCAATTTTTGGTCTCACCGCTGCCAACCAGTTTCTTGCGGCTCGGGGTAGCGTTTAGGTTAGGAAGCCACCAGGCACAGGGAAGAGTACGTCAGGGAGTAGGAATGAGGGAAAAAGGGTTTATTTTACATATTTTACGCTGGCTCCAGATATCGAAGCTCACTCCATGTAGCCGCACAATAAATGTCTGAGCTCACATAAGGACGCGTCGCCCCTTCTCACTGCACCAAAGCTGTCCGCATTTAAAACAGCCAAAGAGTACGCATTTAGGCTGGTTGGTTCATGATTACGAGCAATAAAAACAGCGCAAAACGACGGGACGAGTGAGGGGACACAGACAACAGCGCTGACTAACAACCAAAGTGTCAAAGAATAAAGACACTTTGGTTGTTAGTCAGCGCTGTTGTCTGTGTCCCCTCACTCGTCCCGTCGTTTTGCGCTGTTTTTATTGCTCGTTAAAACAACCGTTTTGCCTAGGATATCGGAGTAGGGAATCTGATGACTGTATCTCGGTCAATCATAATGGTAGAATCACTCGCAAGATCCCTGCCATGACGTCGCACGCTTCCGTCGGCCTACGCCTCCAATGAAGAAGAATCGCCCCCGCACACAAGGCAAGCACGCGGCAATTTTGGGAACTTGTGGTCGCCGCAGTTCCCACGGTAGTCCTCGACGTTGGTCCCTTTCATAATTTAGTGAGCTCTCAGTGACGGTCAGATTGCAGCGACCCTTCACGGTTGTTACCACGTCTACAGAATCCGGTGGTCGTTGTCACCTCGAGGGGAGCTTCTTTGTTGGCCTGTCAACAGTGGACGTCAGGGCTGCGTGGACGTCTGAGCGGGCGCTGTTGAAGGGGGGGCGAGGTGCCTCGTGGGAAACACCTAAGGGTGTTTGCCCTTTGCCGTGTTGAGAGGTAACACTCTGTTGGTTGACACTCACACTCACTGACCCAAAACACAGCTTTCAAGCTTACACACCACAGTCCAAATTGTGCTCGTCTCAAGAATGGAACGTGCTTCGAGGAAGACACGCGGGCCAAAATGTCACTTTTCGGTCACATTACAGTAGGCGAGGCCGTGATGTTGATTGTAAAAAGTTAACCGTATAATAATATGGATAACGCAACTGATACAGTGGAAATTATTTACAAAGACATCTAAAGACTATGACTCAAAAGTTACAGTCATATTAAGGCCCGTCCACGGTTACCGGCACGGCAACTCGCTGCATAGCGTTTGCCTTTCGCGGACCGCCGTGCGATGGCGGTTTTGCTTGCGAACGGAAAGATTTCTTTGCCGTAGAGAGGATGGGATCCGGGACCCAATTTTTGCGGCAGCCGTACAGCGAATTGTCCAATCAGCGACGAAGGAGTGCTCAGGGTGGTCACTCTAGCACCGACGGCAGCCTCACCGCAGCTGATCGCTTGGCGGCGCCGATATCGTCGCTCTCAGGCCTCTTCACTTCAAAGCTAAAGCTGATGACGCTTCGGAACGAATCCCCGACGCATACAAGCTGCAATATTTCCTTACCGTTGTTGTCGCTCTTCACAACAATACATAAAGAAGAAAATGCGCTAATATTAGCGGCGACGCCGCCGGCTGCGATGCGAGCACAGCCAAGCTGGTCGTCTGCCGTCGGTAGCCTCGCACTGCAGCCGAGCTCGACAAGTACCTGAGCTCTCGTTCGCGTTTAACGTTTGACAGTGGATATCGTGTTTCATAAAATGTGCGATTTGCGCATCACTTTATCTGGCGGAAAATATTTTGCTTGGAGCAGAAGCTCAGCCTGTATTGGCGACGCCGGTGGCGGACGCGCGCATCTTCGCGGTCGTCGATTGGCCCGTCGTTCGTGCGGCGGGCGGTGCTCACGCCGAACTGCCGTCTACTTTGGACACCTCTCGCGCGGCAGACTTTCGACGGCACTAGAGACCGGTCCGCCGTTACGAGATGTTTGCCGCTAGCGTAGGCGTGCCTTTACAGATTTGGTCTTCTTCATTCTTAGTCGAATCTCCACCGACTCCCCATGCAATGGTCCTGCACTCCTTAAAAAGCTACCCCGACATCACTCTCGTCACATCATTCGTGTAATCTCCCTGCGGTGCGCGCAGTATGCTCGGTATGGGGCTCTAGGGTGACACCGTCCGGACTTCCAATGTCTCGAGGTAATTGCCACGAATCCTTGAGGTTAACGGGCCTTTTGTCTCACCACTTCGCAAGACACAGACCCCGAAGCAATCACACTTTCACGCTCATTGGGACATCTGGCCGGTCCGCGGAATGCATCGGCAAGCGTGCGGCCAAGAGACGATGGGCTGACTTGAAAGCAACGACACTGCTTGTCCGAACAACATAGCGGGAGCACCGCCTCACTTTGCCCGCTTACACGCTATCCGTAAACCACGGCTCCCCCGGGGTACTGGCTATAACTCTCTGCCGTCGGGCTTGTTGTCGGGCCGCGGGTCACCCTTGACAACATGTAGCTGCCCGCAAAAACAACGATCCAACTGCACTCACATAGCGCAAACAAACATCGGATACAGTGCAAATTAAGGTGACCCAATTGGTCGGTACCGGACTTAGTGCAAACGAATACCCGATATAGTGCGCATTAAAGCGGAGCGCGGTGGCAAGTGATGCACGTAAGTACAGACGTGAACACCATCACGAACATTCGGTCATTGTCATGCTGTCGTCGTCGTTCCGTCATCGTCATTTCATTGCCTTCATGACATTGTGATCATTCTGTCGCTGTCATGTCATCTTTCCGGCGTCCATCGTCATCATGCCATGTCAAGCTGTCATGTGGTTATCGTGTCTTCATCACAAAGTCGCCGTCATGCCCTGTGGTCGATCCACTGTCCTCATTTTGTCGTAGCGCTCCCACTGTCGTCCACCCATTGTCGTCATACCTTTGTCGTCACGTCGCCATTATTCGACTTTCGTCATCCCTTTGTCGTCGTGCCATTACCGACGCGCCACCGTACTCGTACCATTATACTCATTTTAGCATTGTCATCACATTGTAGTAATACTGTCGTCATCATTCCAGCTCCATCATTCCCTTCGTCGCACCATCATCGTTATGCCGTCGTCATCATACCATCGGTACCACGTTATCCACGCTACCATAAATCCGATACCATAAATCCAACATCGGTATCACGTTATCATCACGCCGTTGTCGTCATACCATCGTCGCCACTACCTACGACCAGTGTCGTCATCCAGTGGTCTACACGCTTCGCATGACAGATAATTTTCAAGAATGGTTTCTATATAAATTTTTTTCTTAATTTTCTGGCTCAATTCTTTCCCCTTCTGGGAGGTCCAGCCTAGAGCTTACGAATAAACTCTGACGTTCCTGGCTTTACCAAAATTAATACGCTCCGTTTTGATTTCTCTTATGCAGATGGCAAGCTTTTGTTTCACACATCCGGAACAAATTAAGCACAAATTAAACATGGCCAAGCGAAGGAGAAAAAGAGAGCAAGCTACCTCTTATTGTCAGAATATTGAAGAATGTATCGCGCGACTTCTCCAAAAGCAGGATCAACGGCGAGAAATGCTCCGCGTGGCGCACCTTGGGAAAGTCGCTTTCGACAGCGCACCGCGCAGAGGTAAACAGGGTGTCTCCGTTGTCACGGCGCCGCATCCGTTGTTCCTCGGGGCGGCTCTATTTCGGGTCGCTGCTCTTTCTTGGGCGCGACTCATGCTTCTTTATGGAGAGAGAGAGAGAGAAAAAGAACTTTTATTTTTACGCCAGCATCCAGCAGGGTGGTTCTCTCGCAGAGCGGCCACGTCAGGGCAGTGGGGTTAGCCAAGCTCGCCCTGGCTTTCAGTGGGATGCTTTTTGCGTGCGCCTCAACGAGGATGGCATTTACCGGACCACAGCAGCGATGATGATGTAGTATGAGCTCGGCCCATTCATAAGTGCTGTTGTCATTTTGTTAACGCTGTCCTCGCTTTTTTGTTCGGCCTACATTCGAGATAGCTTTGTTCTTCTGTTTTTTTTTTTTTCGGATTAGGACTTTTGGGGGTCGGGTTAGAATCGGGGCCGCCATAGATTAGAGTAAATACGGTACTATGAAGGAGATGTTATAAAGGAGATGAAAGCAAGCTCAGAAACAGCTTCTCCGGCTGCTTCTCATCGCATGTCTTCGGAGCCGCTCTAATATAGCGATGAGCCACCCAATTCGTTATTCCGCTGCTTTGCTGCCAGCAGTTCCGTCTTAGGATTCGCCCTTTTGACTGTGTCCTTTGAATGCGCTTCTCTCGCCTTAGCATATTTATTGGCAACATTCATGAAACAGTGAACGCGATTGCTAACGTGAACCGGTGTGTGTAGCGATGGCTAAACTCTCCTCCCAGAGGACTGAACGCGGGGAAGTTCCACTCGGAAGCCACACGCACTGCTGGTCACACACACGGCATGATTTCAATGCGTTCACAGGCTGTATCGCTCTGAGTACCGGTTCGAGCCAATAAATTCGATCCTATCTTTTCCCGGGATCTACTCTGCAGCTCTCTGACCCTAGTGTAATAAATAACAGTACGGGTGGGTTCAATTTTACTTTCTTGTTCCCCATGACGAGACCATCGAGTCTAGAAACGGGCCTAGTACAAGCCCATCGCCCGCGACGTTCGACTTATCACGCCGAGCAATTCAATGCTTTTTTTTTTCGATGTTTTCGATAATCTTTTTCAAAATGCCAGCGGCGGTGGGTTTTGCCCTCCGTGAAGAAAAGCGCCCTTAACTCATTCCCTACCATGAGGAAAATAGGTGTTTATCGTAGGTTACGCCGGATTTTTTTTTTCTTGACAGAAAGACTGCACTAAATATTTTATTCAATACATAAACAAAAATCAGAATGAACGTACTTATCACGCAAGAAAGTTTCATTAACGAGTTGTACGTTAGAAAAAAGATATAAATTACCAGAATCAAGATTGTGGGATAAGATTGAGCAACTTTTGAAACGCACGATTGTATCTACTAAGAAAAATACGTAAAAAAGTTATGAGAGATACAAAATGTATTGCCCTCTAATAGGCACTATGTACGAAAATATCTGAATGTTTCATTGAACAGGTAATCCCGACAAAAAATTAACTGCAAGCACTACAGTTGTGTGTGCTGGGCTGCGGCCACCGATGTTCCGGGTTCGTTTGCGCCATCGTCGCTCTCAGAGTCCGACGAAAAGGCAGCATCCTCAGACTCGCTGCTGCTTGATCCATCGATAAAATGAGCCGCAGACGCTGCGGGATCGCGAGATCTGCGACGTTTAGAAGCACGCGCGCCGCTCCCGGAGGCGGCCATTCATGCTTTCTACTTTTACGATCGCGAAACTTCAGAGCGCGTTTAAAGATTACCGCCCTGGCGGGAATAAATTGAACTGCTTAGCAAGCAAAAAAATATACTTCTCCTCCTTTGTGTGCCTATGAGCGACACGGAAAGTCTCGAAAGCGGCGTTTGAAATGATCGATAGCGGGCTAACGATGCCGTACGGGCGCGGTCCGGAAAGCGGTAATAAACTGTCGCAGTAAGGGAAGCCGCACTGCAGAGCGGACACAGGCGTCGAGGGTGGAGTACCACCGCGAGAACAAAACTACCCCTCCTGACGTTGCAAGTTCTCAGCATGAAGGTTCGATGTCAGAAGAAGGCAACCATACCATGCGACCAAAAACATCTAATTCTTATGATTATTGCTATTATTATTACAGTGAAACTGTCAAGGGCTAGTTGCCCCAGGATCGTGTCCGTGTGTTGACATAAAACTCGAGCCTTCTCCTCCGGCGTCGCCACCTGGGTTCATGCCGTCGAGCACGCGCCGTGACTTGACGCGGCCCTGCTAGAGTAAAACTTCATTACGTGCGCCGATCCCAAAGATATTGCAATGCCGGGCCGACCCGCGGCGGAGGTGCAGTTCACCATTAAGGGGCGCACATACATAGCTTCGCTGGTCATCCTTCGTGACAGAGTGGAAGGGCACTGAGTTTTTTTATCATAGGTGCTACCTTTAAATTCATAATGAAATCCTGATTTTGGCACGTGAAACCCAAAAGATTCAGTTTCAATTCAAACTTAAAACGAAATGTCATGGAAATGAGGGCTTGAATTCAATCGCTATAGAATGAATAAATACATTTAATTTCATTTATTTTCACTTTGAAGGTCCGAAGGCATTACGCAAGGGGTACAGGGTATATGTACCAGTGTATCTCAATAGACAAGACAAAATCGAGCCCTTTGTCGAGTTGTACATGAAGCACCATCCTTGGAACATCGCCGAATTACGACATATTTAAAGTTCCATAATGGCGTCATCTTGAGCCAGAGACGCAGTAGAAGCAATCTGGGCCAATCACAGCTAACAAGATGGCGAAGTTAACAATATGGCGCAATCACGATGTCCAGGATAGCACTCAGCATTGGCTTTAAGAGGGAAAACAAAATTATGGGCTTTACGTGCCATAATCACGTTCTGATTATGAGGCACGCCGCAGTGGAGGACTTCGGAAATCGGACCACCTGGGGTTCTTTAACGTGCACCTAATTCTAGGTACACGGGTGTTTTCGCATTTCGATGGAGGGAAATGCGGCCGCCGTGGCCGGGATTCGCTCCCGCGACTTCGTGCTTAGCAGCCCAGCACCATAGCCACAGATTTAGAGCATCAAATACGAAGACAAAATTGACGCAATGTGTTGTCGTCGTCTTTGTCTGTGGCACCATGAAAGCTAACATATGCACACAAAAAAAATAACGTGATACGCACGCTTTGACCAACGACACGCGTACGGGTTACGGACAAGGGTGTGCGGCAGATAACATCCTGCACATGGTCGACAGATCGGACACATCGTCACTGACGACAGTAAATGTCCAATGCAGCGCATTGTTTGTAGGTTACTGCAGGTAGCACATGAACGAGAAGAAAAGGGGTTAACTGAGGGGAGTACGGTAGCGCGATTCAAAGCCGGGACAAAGCGCTCTGTGTGTGCCTTTGTGTCTTCTTTTGTCCTGTATTTGAATCGCGCTACCGTACTCCCCTTGAAGATGCATTACCAACAAGCCTACATTGCAACCCTCGTTAACTGAGGACCCCGATTTTTATTAATCATATCATAAGAAGCCAACAATGACACCAAAGACAACACAGGGGAAATTAGTTGTACTTGCTCACTGAAAAAGGAATAATAAATTAATTGAATTGAATGTGGATGAAAAACAAGTTGCCACCGGTGAGGAACGATCCCACTTCTTCGCATTAGCTCAAGTGGTAGAGCAGTAGAGCTCTGCGTCGGCAAGGTGCTCGGGTCCTCCGACTTCGCAACTTCCGAACGCAGTAAGTGTTTTCACCGATGCGTTTTTTCAACTTTCTGACAGTCTCGCACTTAGCAGATTGATTAAAAGCTTTAAGTAGCTGTGAAAATGCTGCTGCGCTCCCCCATAGGGCCGCAGCAGCCCCAGCCTTCAACTGGGCTCTACTAATCAGCTGTTGCTGACGGGTAGCTGTAAGTAGCTTATTAGTAGCTATAATCAGCTGCAGCTGATTAGTAATAATTAATTATTTTTGCGGACGCCTTGTATGGCTCATGAGACTGCGTTAGCGCGACTACACGACGGTCCAAAACATCAAGGGTGCCCAAGTGAGCCAATCGAGGTAGTTGACGTCGGATAAGGCATAGTTAATTAAGACTGAGTGGATTAAGGCAGAGTGAATTAGGCGAAGTTATTTAAGGCACAGTTAATAGAAACAGAGTTAAGGTACTCGAACCCACGACCATTGGTGGAAGTCGAAACCGCGACCGTTCGTGTTAATCAGGGCGAAGTTAATTAAGGCCCAGTCTTAAAGATATAGTTAAGGCACGCAAACCCACGGCCTTTAGTGGGAGCCGGGCACACGGCCCTTGGTGTTAATTAAGAGGAACCTTTAGGCTCGTGTGCTCCTATCAAATACATGTAAACGGAGAATTCGTTTTTCTCGGCAACCATTGCACCAAACTTAACGGGGTTCGCTGCAGTTAAAGGAAAAACTTAAAATCTAGTGAGTGTACGTTTCGAATTTTCTATTTAGGTCATCAATTTTTTATAAAAAATTGGCAAAATCGCAAATTTTCAGAAAACGAAACTATCAAGTTTACAACTCCGCAATTTAGCAAGAGAAAATGATATCGCAATTCTGTGAATTGTATCTGATAGCACATCTAAAGCGGACAAAATTGATGTTACACATGAACCTCAAAAAATGTATTAATATGTAATCACAACTTTTGCAGAACCCTCGTAAACAGCGTAACAAATTCACGTAAGCTGTAAAATGACATATCAAATTTATTCGCTTTGATTGATCTAATGGATTCCGCTTAAAGAACCGCGATATCTGTTCTTGATGTAGAGCTATTAGTTTGTAAACTTCGTGCTCCTATATTTTTGCAAACTTCTGAATTTTTGAAAATCCCTTTAACGAAATTCAAGCCCTAAATCGAAATTCCGCTTCCAACAGTCACTAGAATTTAACTTTCTCTCTCAAATGCAATCAATTTCATTAAAATCGGACCAGGCGTTATTTCAGAAAGACGTTTTTGCGTTTTACATGTATTTGAATAGGCCACGCCGGAGTTGGGCCCGAGCTAAAGCTTCCTCTTAAGCTAAGGTAGAGTGAATTAACGCAGAGGATTAGTTACGATAGAGTTCACTACGACACTCGAGCCCACGACCATTGGTAGGAGTCGAACCCAGTAACTGTTGTGGTAATTAAGGTGAAGTTATTTAATATAGACTTACGGCACTCGAACCCCCGGTCCTTGGTGGGAGTCGAATGCTCGACCTCTGGTGTTGGCAATGCTATTTTCCCCATTTTGCGGCGCTGATCACCGGTGTAGGAGTTGAGAAGGACGTCGGGATGAAAAACTTGGGAGGTTTATTTACATTATTTACACTGAGAGTCAATTAACAGTCTTAGAGTCATTACGGGCCGGCAGCAACTCGGACGCTGCGGCCCGTGGCAAGAAGCTCGAAAGAGATGAATCAAGGAATGCTCTAGGAATGCTCTCCTGCTGCTCCCGGTCTGCGTCTTTTGAGCCCTTCGGTGTCTCGAAGGCACGTCACGTTCGGCCGATGGGACAGCCCGTTGAGGTGACGCCATTTTCGGCCAATGGTAGGCGCCCGTGCGATGGAGTCACACCCGGTGAAGAGAGTCGCTGCTCGTGTGTTTGTCCCTGGGCTTTCTTCTGCCTGCGGTCTTGCCTTGCTGACTTGCAATGCGCCGTCACCATAGAGGGATGGGGCGACGCCGCCAGGTTGTCACGGCGCATTACAGCCGTCAGGTTGTAACGGCGCATTACAGCCGTCAGGTTGCCACGGCGCATTACAGCCGTCAGGTTGTCACGGCGCATTACAGCCGTCTTGCTTCGGGACCCACTCTACCCGCAACAGTGCCAGGCTCTCGCTTTACTTTCGCGAAGAGCCAAGCAGTGAATAGTTCCACCGGCTGCACACGAAGTGGGGTCCGCCAACTTGTTTGCACGTGCCGTGCCTCAGAAATGTGGTATCCGTGCTTCTGCGCTCCCCAATTAGCTGTGGTGCGATTTGATGTGGTCTGGGGAATTCGAAGTAGGCTCAGGAAAGGGTCCCGTATCTAACACCGGCTGCACACTTCTTTTTTACTTTTTTTTCCTCGTCGAGCATCTTCGCGAATGGTGGAATAGCAGTTGCGATGAATCCGCTCTTCAGTTGCTTATCTTAGAGTACTGCACGGGTCGGTTTTTCTGGGCCAGGGACGGCCCAAGCCCGAAAATGCCACGTGATGGTGTCTGCCCTAGCCCGGCCAAATGGTTTGAAATCTGGCCGTATCTGACCTGGACCCCAAAGATTTGGGCACGGCCCGACCCACACAGACCCGGCTCCGCTCGTTAGCGCCTGAGCTTAAATGAAGCAGGGTCCAGTTTTCCATTATTGTGAAGACACCAGTCGCGCAGACATTCTTTGCTAGAGACATATTTGACAGCGTCAGGTTTTTCACTGCAGTTGTTGCTGACAAATGAACAGGTAAAAGAGAGAGAGAACAGGAAAAAAGAAGCATCTCTTCAATATACTCATGCGTTACTCTAATGATATGTGTGAACGTTCACACTATGCGGTCAAATTGTTGTACGGCGATAGGTGAAGCTATAGGTGGTTATAGTTTTGTACCGGCCTCTAGGCATTTCGTCGCACCTTGGAATATCGAAGAACCATTGCTATGTGCGAAGCTAGAATTTGAGCGAATAACATTGGCAGGAATCTAAATTTCCAAACTCCGGTTTATTGGTTTTTGGAATTGCGTAAAACACTGCTTCGAGCGCCATTATTTATAAACAGGTGACAAGCAAGGGTAGCACTCATGCATTACCTTATTGTCACATGGAACAAGGAATTATTATTGCTTTACTTCGGCCTCATATTGTCCACGGCAATTCTTCTATAAATGATTCAAGCATCCGTGTTTTGCAATAAGAGTGAATTTAAGCTGTTTACATTTATTTTAACATGCTGGGGTTGTTAATCACATTGCGTGTACACCGTCGACAACGTAGTTTCTTCTTCTTTCTCCATGAAGTTAAAAATTCGTACTTCGTTCGTGCTAATTCTCAGCGAACCCACGTATAGTGCTAAGAAAAAACGAATACAAGGCCATGAATAGCGAGAACGAGGCTATTGAACCAGTCAAATATTCGTTCAAATGAAAAATGCATTGAGGGATTAAATTTTTATGCGTTATGTTTTATTTTCTCCAACAATTTCACCAACGTTGCAAGATTTTGCACCACCCGCACCGGTTTCAATTATTCATCTAAGGACACTTGAAAATTTGAAATCAGTAATGTTGGACTAATTATGTGATAAAGTGCGGCATATTTATCAACTCGCTTGAACAAAGAACAAATAAATTAAATCGAATCTTGTAGCCAGTTGCACTAGGCCTTAACACGCAACATACGTTGTAAATGCGCCTCCCCCCCCCACTCCAAGATTTATTGACTGCTACATTATCGGTTCTCTAAGAAAGTGCTTTAAATGTGGTGAATTTTTTTATTTTAAATTAATATGATTACAGGCAAGGCAGTGCGAGGCGGCAAATCAGTCACGGCTGTATGAAGTCTAAATATGTTTTTTCTTTAGAGACAAAAGATTGTCCAACGACTACTTTAAAGAGGTCTCCAGCTTTTGAAGAATGCAACCACAGCAGCTGCACTAAAGCTTCTTTCATTGCCTGTGTTTGTGGCTACAATGTGAAGAATACGTTTCGCAGCTGAAGACAGCCTAGGGAATCCTTTTCCGAGAGCCTTCCACTATCTACGCGAGTGTAACTTCCTTTCAACGCAACCCAAACGCGAAAAAGTGCCTAGTTCATTGTCATTTTGTTCTGTCTCTGAGAAGCATTGCCACTCCCAAAGTTTGTCTTTCAGCCGTAATGAAAATGTGCGAAAAGCGGATGGGAAAAATGAGACGGGGCGGAACGGGATCTCATACCGGCCATAACGCAAAAGATTATTCTAGGTATTACTTGCTTCTCAGCATTTAGCTATAAAGACTTTTCGCAGCACCATACCCGTGGGCGCCGCCATATTCGTGAGCTAGACATCGAGCGCCTTCTGATTGGCGTTCTCTCGCTTGTGTATACAGTGGCCGCGGCGGCCGCAAGCGCGGGTCAGGCAACTGCTATTTCGGCCAGCACAGTGAGCAAGGAGTGGGTAGACGACACAAGATTTTGCCAAAGCTGCAGAGGTAGCGTAAATACAAGTTGCCTTTGCCCGTTCTGTAATAAATCTGGGGTATAACGAGCCAAAACGACGATCTGATTATGAGGTACACCATAGTGGGGGACTCCGGATAAATTTTGACAACCCGGGGTTCTTCGACACGCCCCAAATGCATCGTGCGTTTTTGCATTTCACCCACATAAAAATGTGGCCGCCGCGGCCGGGATTCGATGCCGCGCCTTCTCGCTTATTAGCGCAACGCCACTGCGCCACCACGGCAGGTGTCCTGCAACGGTTCGAAGCGCTGTGCGCACTTTGAAACGAGCTGCTGTTAACTAGCGGATTACGGGATGCGAGAGCACAACGTAGTCGGCCCGCTCTGTCATCTGCCATTTCTGAAGAATACCTAGGCGGGCAGCGTACGGGACTCCCATCACGTGACCAGTAGGCCCACGGTCCGGTCCGTCATAACTAAGGAATAATTCGGGAGCATGTGCGGTAGATTCGGATGTGTCTGCGGTGCTGAAGCGCCACTATTGTTTTTCACGCTGAGCGAGGCGTTTTCGGTGAAAACAGTGACCAACTTCGTGTGCCCCATACCTGACCATGGCACGCAAATGGCAGCAAACAGCATTTCTTGCAAACACCATGGAAAGCTTCGCTTAAGCGAACTAGAGCATTGCATGGGATCCGCACAATTTTTGCACGTTTATATGAATCTCCCCAATAAAAAAAAAAAAAAAACGCTAATGTACGTTCTTTTCCCATCCAAATTTCGTTAGCAAGAACCACATTCTGCAACGTACGCTTTCAAATAGGCATTCGATGCTTGGGCATACGCTTGAATTCTAGATGCAGAAAAAGGAAGTTTCAGACGGTGCAGCATTTATTACCGACGACTAAATATTACGACCGTAGAAATGCGTAACCGATGTAGTAAACAATTTTCTTCACCATCTAATGCTATTTATTGATAAATGAAGTTTATCTGAACAAAATAATTACGAATGAATGCGTCAAGTTTACGACTTATAAACTTCACAAAATGGCTCAACATGGGTTCTCCGTCGAATGCTTTTTTCCAGGATTTCAATTCCAAACACAGCATAAACTTCCCGTCGCTGTCTGCTCTAGGTGTTCCAGGAATTGTTATAATATTTAGTACAATTATCGCTCCGGACAGCGCCAAGAGATTCGGGTGACGTTTGGAAATTTGTTTAAGGCAGCGATACGGTGATGCATTAGCCGAACCAGAGTGCACTCTCTCGAACCCTTTTGCAGCGCATTTTGGCGGTGCTTATGAAAACAAGCAGGTTCGAGAAGCAAACCGTGATGAAAAAAAAAGCGGTATGCGCTGCTGCGTCAGATACGAAAGCCGGAAGACCGCGCGTAACACGGTTGCAGCCCAGCGACACGAGCCGAAGCAGCAGGCGCTCGACAGGCGCCAGCGCATCCATCTGGTCGCCGAGTCGACGCCTCCCGCCGAAGGGCGTTTTCTCTCCGGGAGGGAGAAAACAGACGCACAGGAAACACGGTCAGAGGAGGCGCGATCAAAATCTGCTTAGGCTCGCTCCACGGCTGCGTCGACAGCCGGAACGTTTTGTCGGCGATCACTTGCCCTCACTGCAGATGTTCGCTTTCTACTTGTACGGCACGCGTCTCCCGTGAGGACCCACTGGCGATGCCCAAAACATCGGCCAAGAGGATCGGGCGCGGAAATAGCATGGCACGTATAGACGGTGCGTCACTCTCCCGTTTCCGCTGCCCTCTTCTGCTGCCGTATCGTTTCTCGCCTGGCGTACGGCTTCCAGAAAAGTCAGAAGGACACGCGTCTCGAACAGAGCAACTGAATGGACCTCTGCATTGTTGAGCGTGACACACCCCACTCTGCAATGTTTACCATTGTGTCCCATGAAGCGCATCCTGTGTAACCGATAACACAAGCCATGCTGAGACCACCACTGCGCACGAAAATGCTGTTTCTAATTTGACTGCTATCGAGACACTGCTACATCGATCGAGCGCATAGACTGCACGGTACCAGTCATATGGCCATATTTAAACTGCCCGTCACCCGTCTCCATTGGATCAGAAAGAAATGCCAAGCCCACTCGCACTACGTTGGCGTTACAGGATCCTCGAAAGTGTGAGCATGCGACCGCATGTATAGCAAGTCTGTGCTCGTGGGCTGCGAGACGAGCAAACATCAGTGCTCGCCTAAAACGAACGCCCGTTTGCCGCTTGTGCTCTTAGGCTTCTGTGACAAGGTTCACGCTACGATATAACTAAGTGCAATCACAGCAAACACATATGACGCGGTTAATATATATAAGTAAATCGCAACGCATAATAGGAATGATAGCTTGCTCCCCATTTGCAATACTCAGCAATTACGTTGATATAAAATGAGGTTGTCTTCAAGAAATACACGTTGTTCCGAGAAGAAACGTCCTAGGCGTGATTAAAAGCAAATTAGGCAGGCGCGTCATGCTGGCTGTTTGGAGCACTGCTTGAGCACACAAGAGTAGAGCGAAAAGACCTCACAGTCGGCTTCCAACGGAGGCACAGAAACTGGAGATAATAATCGTATTTTTTCTTCGTTTTCCTTTTGTTTTTATAAACCACGTCTGCATGAGAGCTAATTCGCACTGCCAAGCCACCTTTTCTTGCTTCACACAGAACAATCTGCCTCCCTATTTTACATTTATTTATTTTTTCTGGTTTTGAAAGGTTTTCCAGTCCAAAAAAGCTAGAACATACGCAACCTTTGGCCGCCGACAGAAAAAACTGCGTGATACAGAGGATACGTGTGGTTGAGGATCAAAAACTTGTAAAATTGTCGACACTAACTTTCTACATTCTGTTATCCTCGTAATTCTGCTGTAAACGTTTGCAAAGATGTTTCTTTCGGGCAAACAGCTCCCACTTTATTTTAAAGCTACGACCAAAGCAAGAGGCCTACCAGCTGTTGCATATAGTTCAGGAGCTCGCTATTATTTGAGTTTGTGAACGTGGAATATGTACAGCTTTTGTGGAGCAACGGATCATCATTTCCCTGTGATGTGTTTCCAGCAGCAGTGCTCAGACAGGGTGCAATGTAACGTTACTAGGGTGAGCTTTCCAACTCGAATAAACGCATGCTTGTTTCATTCTTGACTGGCATTAAGAATCCTTGATTTTGAGAGCAGCCATCTTAGTAACACTGATAAATCTTTTACACTTATTTCGTGTATGAAGGACGCGACCAATGCATATAAATTTCCCCGGAGACACTCCCCAGAGCCACTCGCTCTGATTCGGAATTCTGATGTAAAAATACGCGCTTGCGATATACAAGCAAACCGAATTCAGCTTGCCGGTTGGCATAGTCCTTTTTACTGATCTTTATCTCCTTCTGACATCGTCGCAACACAAATAATATCGCAAGCTTTCCGTATTTATGTCAACGCTGTTGCTGGTGCATTCTTCCAGTATAGAATGAGCAAATTTGAAAGTGAAGAGTGCTTGTCTTGGGATGGAGAAGACGCATCGAAAGAGAAAGGAAGCCGACTGCTCGAAATTTTTAGAATTCGCAATGACATCCAGCTGCATTTTGATTAGGCGAAGGGGATAGAAAATTTCCGCGTGGAAGGCTTACAAAGGTAAGCCTATCAGCCAAGGTTGTACGGAAGGCATAGCCACCACAGACAGATTGCTCCATCTATATAGCCTAGACCTCGTGAAAACTTCTGCGTTTGAGCGACCAGTGATTACATAATGTAAAACCAGCTGTAAAAAATTACGTAAAAATCGCTGTTGAAATGTTATGTGCCACGCCGAAAACAGGTTAATATAGGAAGAATAAAAGCCCTGGAGATCACACAAATGTCATTCTTTGTACGAAAAAGTGTTAACCCTTAACACTCGAAGGGTCGAAGCGCTGATTGGGAACTCATGGGACCCATTTCTTTGTAGGCAGTTGCACTGTGATTTACAATAGAGAGAGAGCGAGATAAAGAGAATTTATTTGTATTTGAAGAAAGGCAGAGAGGTCAGCCTGAGCTAGCGTACTCTAGACTTCTACCATGCACAGCAGGAGGGGGGAACGGGGGTTGACGGTGACATAGGAGGAGGATGCACAACGATGAAGTTCAGCATTGTCATGGTCAAAGTCAAAGCCATCGCCAAAGTCCAAAAACGTCATTCAGAAGTGTCATCCGCTATCCAGAGCATGGCTGAGTCGCAAATCGATTCAAAACTTTGCAAAAACGTGCAACGAAGAAGCCTGTGTGTGGTATTCTCCTGCGTGAGCAGCACAGGTGCCTAAAAAGGTCTGTACGTGAAGAGCACCGATAAGCGGCTCGGCGAGGACACGCAAGGCGCTTTTAGCGGCCGTAGTCTGAGAGGGAGCGAGAATCATGCGCATTGATTCTACAACAGGTGCTTCGTCATTTTTTGAACGTTTTCCTTGTCTTAGAAGAGAAACTTGGGCGATTTGGTGGTGATTCATGTTTCGGAGATTAACAGCGCAAAACAGACAAGGACGAAGGAAAAGAGGAACACGACACTGGCGCTGACTCAAATTCCTTATCATTCTCTTCGGCTCCTTGCATGCCTATAGGTTCGTCGGCTTTACTATCCCTAACGTCCCCTCCTTGACGTAGAGGACCACTACGGCATAGCGTCGTGCCCGTGAGTCTCCTCATCATCATCAGCCTATTTCATGTCCGCTTCAGGACGAATGGCTCTCCCTGCGATCTCCAATCGCCCCTGTCCTGCGCCAACCAATTCCCCCAACTAGCACCTGTGAATTCCTTAATTTCTTCACCCCGCCTAGTCTTCTGTCGTCCTCGACTGCGCTTCCCTTCTCTTGGCCGTGGGTCTACAGGGCAGCAAATTCCCCTCCGTGTCTGTTCCACCCAGGGGCGACTAATGTTTGCCCTGTGCTTGCAGCGACGCCGAATTTACGGTAGATGCAGTTCCCATCCTCGATGCCAGCACGGGCGACGGTTGTCGCGGCCCCTGCGTACCGCAATGTAGTTCTTCTGAAGTCACTGGGTGACGGTTCTTACGCGAGCGTTGTCTGTCTCGGCGAACAGATTGAGCAGCTTCTCTATGGGAGCATTTGTCTCCCGCCATTTTTCGAAGAATACAAACTTCTTGTTGCATCTTCGGGCAATCCTTCGACTCAGCTTCGTGAAAGCCAGGAGAGCGGGGAGATCTCAATGAAGGCGCATCACAGTCGGTAGTGTTACGTTTCCCACCGCAACGCCCTGGTAGGTCACTTGATTTCTGCATACAGCGCTTACGTGGCCTATCTTGAGACACCTCCGACACTGCAGAGGCCTCGGGACGAATGGTTGGAGGCGGTTTATTAGGTACCTCTTTTTGAAAGACGCTAACAAATTCGACGAAGAAAGTTCTAGTTTGAAGTACCGCGAGTTATCCAGCGGTGAATCTCAAGAATACGCACCGATCAACTCAGCAGATTCCTGCTGTCCACATATTTGATTACAAGGTCGACATTGGGAATTATGCCAGTCTTTCACTCCTTCCCGCAATTACAAAGGAACGGACGAGAATTGCACTTAATGTTGGAATGGTCTTTAACTTCTCCATTATAGGTGAATATTTTGCATCTACCGTCAGGATGTTTTTTTTTTCGGCAGTTGATCCGGACTTCGTTGATTTGCCCAGGTGCTGCACTTTCGGCATATTTTGTTAAAAAGTGCCTACTTAGGAAGTTCAGGTTGTGTGACATCGTAAGCGGCAGGTAAGAGACCATGACAGATTGCTGCTCACTCTGGCAAGATGAAGTCAGCTCACTCGACATGTGGCGCATCTTCTTCATACGACGACTAATGTCTATGATGTACTCGTTGTGAGAATCCATCTCTTTGGCCGTTGAGCTCTCCCAGGAATGGAGCCGGTCCAGACTGTCAAAGGCACGTCTAAACATGAGCGATGAAGTAGACGGCTGACCTTGTTCAGGTGGTCGTGCGAGCGTCTTCTTACTCATTCTTGATGAAAGTGCGTTCCCTAAACTAGCAAAACCGTAAAAAACTGCATACCCGCGAGCAGCCCGGTGAGCCCTGGGCACTTCTTTCTCTTCCTCGCCCTTCCAAGAGAGAATACGGCAAGGCAAGAACGGAGTATTGCAATATGACGATAGGCGATTGTACGAGAAGGAACATATTGACGTCTGTTTAGCCTTGTCCTTAACCTCCAAAACAGCGTCTGGTGAGTTGGACACTTGAGCGATGTTTCCGTGCTCGTTCTCTTGAACAATCGCATTGCGCATCGCTCGGTTTTATGGATTTGGCAAAAGCAAAAACATTCTGCGGAAGCAGAGGGTCCAGTTGGTAAACCTGTTGCTAGAAGCGCTTCCTCGTCTATATTCGTCTGCTAGTAGCGTTTTTATTTTACCTCTGCAACGCTGTACCACAAGTGTTCAACTAAAAGCGGAAAGAAAAAAGTATTTTCCCCAATAGCGAAATGAATCAGAAGCGCGCGCGCGCACGCACCAAGCAGAATCGGTTTCCGACTAAGGCCAGTTACGCTCACTGCACATTTTCATGCAAGCTTTGCCAGATCTCGTTGCTCAACAGTGCGACTACATTCGTATATTTAAAACGGACAGCTAAAATTTCACACGCGGCAGCATTGTATGGCAGTTTTAAGCATGGCTACTCAAAAATCGCGAGTGCTGCCAATGCACTCGAGATCGTTTACATGTCACTGCCATCGAATGCTCCGTATGCAGTAAGAAGTGTGTATGGTAGTGGTCGTATCTGGTGTCAAACGTGAGGCCGAGCAGCGGAAAGCCGTAACCGTTGTGGCACCGCGGCGAGCACATCTGGAACATGCAGCCAGTCTTCTTCTTTTCTTTATTCAATACTGCAAACCTTGTACAGGTCCAAGCAGGGTGGGTCAAATGGCAACAAAACAATAATAACAAAGTAAAAAAAAAAACAAAAAAAAAACATCAAAGTGTGGCGAAAGGCAATAAGGAATCATTCTAGTTCGTTACAGTGCGAGGGAAAAATGAAAACTTGAATAAATCTGTTCGCGCAAAATACGGCGTCAGGGAATTAGGATGATGGTGGCGTGTATGCCTTGACGTTGAAAGCGACAGATATGAAGAAGGGTTAATAGCTAGATCTTGATTCCAAAGCAAGAGAAGAAATTGCAAACGTAAATTTTTTTCTTCGTTGTTCAAGACACTGTATACCGTTAATCTGGATTAATTCAGAGGGTGAGTCACACGGGGAAAATTTAGAGCAAATAAATCTTACAGCTTTTCTCTGTACCTTTTCTAGGCGGGTGATATCGTGTTTATTAAATGGGTCCCAGACAACGCACGCATATTAAAGTTTAGGTCTAATTAGTGAACTGTAAGCAAGTAATTTTACGCTAGGGGGAGAATTTCTAAGCTTATGTCTTAAAAAGTACAGTTTACGGAATGCGGAAGAACAGATGTTATCTATATGTAGATTCCATGATAAAATATTAGTAAGTGTGACACCCAAATACTTATATTTAGACTATTCCAGCAAAGGTGACGAACCAAGGCTGTAGTTAAAAGAAAGCGGAGCTTTTTTGCGAGAGAAGCGAAGAAAGACGGTCATATCAGTGTTAAGTTTCATATCCCACGTTTCACACCATTCAAAAATCTTAGTAAGAGAGGAGTTAAGATGGATTTGGTCGTTAATTGAAATTATTTCTTGAAAAAGCACACAATCATACGCAAACAACCTGATTTGGACATTCGGATCAAGTTCAGCAGTAATGTCATTAATATATAATAAAAATAATAATGGCCCCAGCACACTTCCTTGAGGCACGCCAGAGCCGACCGGAAGGCAACCTGATTGCTGCTCATTGACTGTTACAAATTGGTAGCGATTGGTTAAATAGTCTGATATCCATATGATTAATATTTCTGGGAGTCCAATGCGTCTGAGTTTTAAAATTAGTTTGTCATGGGGAACTCTATCGAAAGCTTTACTGAAGTCAAGAAATATTGCATCAATCTGCCCGTTCCTATTGAGACATGAAGCGAGTGAATGTATTACGGTCACTAATTGTGTAATTGTTGAGTATCCTTTTCTAAACCCGTGCTGGAAATTAGAGAGGACTGCGTGTGCATCTAAAAATTGATTAATCTGGTTGGCAATAATATGTTCGATTAGTCTACAACATGATGATGTAAGTGATATTGGACGATAATTTTGTAACCTTTCTTGTGTATTGGCACAACCCTGCCTATCTTCCAGTCGCTCGGTAATTGTACATGAAGTAATGAAATACGAAATAAAATAGCTAGAAACTTTGCAACAGATTCCGCATATCTCTTTAAAAACACGTTAGGAAGGTTGTCGGGAGCACATGATGATTTAGTTTTTAAATTTAGTAACATAGAAACTACGCCAGGGTATGAAATAAGATTTACATCACAGGGGTGAAACACTGCGTCATTGGATGGACAAGCACCGGATTTAGAAAACACACTGTGAAAGTAGTCATTGAAGTGGTGCGCAATATCCCCGTGATCGGTAACCACAGAACCATCAACCAAAATTTGCGACACCGGTTTCTTTTTTTCACTTATATAATTCCAAAACTTTTTTGGTTCCTCTACAATGAAATTTGGCTGCACTGTATTAAAATAATGTTCTTTCGAGGAGTGTGCTGCACGTGCAAGACCTTCTTTTAAATCCTTTAAATGACCTAAATGCAAGCGCTGTTTCTTTAACCTTTTGATCTTTCACTTTAAGTGGATTATTTCACGCGTCATCCAAGGCGTTTGTCTACGAACAAATTTACGTTTGCTCGGCACAAACTTATCTATACAGTAGTGGCACATATCTTTAAAACGCCGTTAAAGTGTGTTCAAATCCGTATCATTAAAATCGATAAGACATGTTTTCAAATGTTCTATAGTGGATGCATCATCTGCACGTGGGTAATCTTTGAAAGAACAATGTTTAACAGTGTTATTAGGTAGAGTGCAAGTGACAATGAGTAAGTGAACACTGACAAGCAGGTGGCCAAAGATGCCTTCCACAACTTCAACAGTGTAATCAGGTAATCCACTTGGAAAAAATACAAAATCCAATACAGATTTGCTAGTTCCTTGTACATGTGTCGGTTCCTGAACTATTTGAATTAGGTCATGTGTTAACAGTACGTTAAGTACACTGTTTAAATTAGTGCTGTTTTGAGGAAGGGATTGAAAACGCTCCCAATTAACGCTTGCCAGGTTTAGGTCACCAATAAGTAGCAATTTGTTTCTCTGGAACCGAGACATGTGCTCTTCCAGTTTTAACAGATAATCAGCTAATGCATCAGGAGGTCTGTAAATGGCAAACAGAATGAAGGTATGGCCCCAGCATGAGATCTTTATGCACAGACGTCCAAGGCCGTCGAAAGCCGGTTAAAGATCGTCTCTTCATGCATCGTCACCACGAGACAATGCCGTAATATTTCCTCGTAGTATCGCACCGAACAAAAGTGCGTCTGTTGCAGTGCCGAGTAAGGATATTCGACATGTTACGCGGGGCGCTGCCGCTTGGAGGAGAGAGCGTTCGCAGGGGGCCCCAGGTCTCGTTCCGAGGAGGCGCGCACACCTGCCGTTGGCCACGCGCTGACCGCGAAGCGTGACGCCCCGTCCACATTTGGAGGCGTCATGCACGCCGAGACGGCTAGGTCGCCTGCGATCCCACGATCTTACTTCCCGATGCGGGCCTCTTGTTACGCATGGGTAGGAATACTGAATTTACGCAATTTAATGAAATAAATAATCATCCTAAGACAAACACCACCTTTTTCATGCGGCATCGCATTTGATCAAAACAAGTCGAAGGGATATTGGGCCGGAATTCTTAATACGTACACGTGCTTACCCTAGTCTTCACGTGTTCGAAGGATTATGAGACGTAGTAGTTTTTCGCATGATGCCATTTCCATCGCACGGGAAGCGCGATTTCGGTCGTATGGGACGGAAATCGCAGTGGCAGGTGTTAAGCCTTCGCCAGTGCGGCTGCGACCACGTCGAAATGGCGCCTAGACCAGCGAGAGCTATTTCGAGGTGTTTCAGGAAATGACGTCGGTCGCTCAACACAACCTTTATAGATACTATTGTATGTATAAACGTTGGCGCAACAAACCTGGAAGAAGTGCCACTCACTGAGTGGAGCCGTGGATTGCGCAAATGGTACGTACAATCAGCACGAACACGCGAACAAGGCAGATAACAACTCCTAGGGCACGTTCGGTTGTGTGATTTTTATGAAATTGTTGACCCGCTACGTTGCTAAGCAAGCGACGCTTCTTCCCCACGTTTGCATCGGGTGCTGATAGTACCTACTGTGGCGTGCCTCTCCATTGCTCACACGCGCTGCGAGTTGCAAATATACTACGAGGTGTCCCTCACGAGAAGACTTGGCCTTCGAATGTCGTTCCAATTTTCTGTTTTGTTGCGTACAAGCTACAGGCGATGTACGAAAACGCAGTTGCAACACGGTATGCGTTTTCGGAAGGAGCAAGTTAAATAATATTCAAGTACGGTCAAATGCTGTTCGGAGGGTATATGACATGACAGCATAGCATACGATGTTTCAACGTCGCGCTCTACGCGCGATTATTTAGTTGTAGTCTGTTCGTTTCTGCTTTCACGCGTATTTTTCCCGGTGAATTATCCCGCTTCAAGGTCCTGTAACTTCCTCTGCGAGACGCGACTGCTTATCAAGCTCGCAAAGCGGACGTGCAAAGTATATATCGCAATGAATTTTCTACAATAACATATTTAACGTTTTCGCTAAGAAAATAACAGCATGTCCAATTTGCTTTAGAAAGGTTAATGCGCGATGGACATCATTTAAGCAGTTTTACATATTTTTTCCTGATGTTTGATTTTTCCCTGCACAGGAATCAATAAACCTTATATGTGTTGTAGACTTTGTATTCTTACTGCACCTCTATTAACCCTTACTTTAAAGGGTAATTGCATATTGCCCTTACTTTAGTGCATTGAATTTCTTTTGTTTACGATGGTCGTAACATATTCCAGCATTCTAAGAAATCACTTCGCCGTAAACATACCTGCCTTTTCTTGCTTCTTTCTCTCTCTACCTCCTGTAAAACACATGTAGCAATTTGCAAAGCAGGCAAACAACTCCTTTTTATAAACAGTAGATAACACATTAAGCAAAAACAAATTGAAATCGTACAGTGAAGACAGCAGTTTGCATCCCTTCCTGCGAATGATAGCATTGTTTCTAGCGCGGACAGCTCTTGCACATCCACAGCTAATAAAGTGTGCAGACGTATCACGAGGCACAGGCCGTGCCCAACAAGGCAGAGGCAAAGTTGCTAATGAATTTGCAATTACGTGTATTACTCCATAAACTCATAACCATCTCCCGTCATTACTGCCTCTAGAAGACAAGTATCATGCAACTGACAATATATGCAAAGACAGCATGACATTTGTGCATCTGAATCTCCTTGTTAGATTGTGAGATGGTGCTGCTTAACGTTTTATTCCATAATGTGCTTTAAAGGCATGTCTGCGCAGCTCCCCAATATTCTACTTAGGCTGGCTCACATGGACTAGACTATGCCAAAAATCTACTCAGCCGAGCTTGCTCTGGCTCAGTGGTGAATTGTACAGCAGATATACACAATGACATGCAGCATAGACGAGACGACAGATGAGCGCTGTCTGTCGTCTCGTCTCTGCTGCCGTTGCGTACATCTGTGCTATCTGCAATTCAACACAATGCCATGCCAGCAAGCTCAAACAGCCACATTACTGTTGCTCTGACTCGTACTCACAAAATTTCTATTGAGCCGAACTTGCTCGAACTCATATTCACGAAAATTCTACTCAGTCAGGCTTATACGAATTCACCCTCACGAGTCGGTCCAAGTCTTAGTGAGCTGACGTTTGAATGAGTTCACCGAGCTATGACATGACATTATAGTTGGGACCTGTACATGCGCGGTGGATAAGCACACATTACATAGGAGTATGTGTCGCGTAAGATGAAAGTAAAGACAATTTTACACATTGCAGTTAGCTTTATAGAATTTAATTGACCATTGCGTGAAAGCTTCGCCTCATGTCGATACCAGCAAATGCATTGCATCTGCATCACATTTTTGCCCATGCTGCCGGCTATCCTGGCCACTACTGGATGGCCATATTTTGTACATTTCAACAACCGGAACATGATACCAACACATGCGAATAATAAGATGCGCACCAATATTAAATACGTATAAAGACGGAATCGCACTTCGGCTGAGTTAGTTAGCCGCCATCTATTGCAAAGAAAATGATAATAATAAAAGCAAAAGCCAACAGTGCAATGAGACCGTGCGTTATCATGCCGCTTGACAGGTCCATGGGCTATAGGAGAAAGATATGTGGAACCTAAGAGTTTTCTCGAGGTAGCAGCTACGGACGCTGTTGCAATCCGCAGTGGGCCACACAACCACTCAAGTTTGTGCAGTCTGTATTTATACTTAGGCACACTTTTTTATTGCATATATATTAAAAATTAATGCGGCCTCCTCAAAGACTCCCAAGTGTTTGGATTTTGAAAGTTCCAAAAGTAAAAGCTTTATTCCATTGTTGTTCACGAAGAAATCTCATAAAAGCTTAGAGATACTGTCAATGCTTAACATTCTCTCTCAGAACAATATGTAGTATGCTATTGACATTCAAACAGCTTCTTAACAGCAAGAAAATGAATCAATTTACCCTGTTTTGAGCATTGGGTTAATAGAGGCAATTCTCGAAAACAAGATTTCACTGATACAATCGGTTCAGGAATACCAGGTTTGATTGTACCTTGCACTTTCTTATTTTGGTCGAACAATCTGGTTTGAAATAGTTCCTATTAACATGCTATAACATTGGTATAACGCTGGTTAAGCACGTGACTGGTTTAACAGATTGCGATGCTCGCTTTATTTTCTAGTGAAGGAACCACAACACCTGCTCCAGTCACATAGGTTTTTGGTAATCTAGGGTTTTCATCTCCACTTTACGATGATGTGCTGAAGTAGGCAGGAGCACAAGCATGTCAACGAGATTGACCAATAGCTACGATAGCTTCCTGATTTACGCTTGTCACCAAGAAAACAAAATTCAAGAGCTCTGCTTTGTTATTAAACAAACAGATGTACAACTAACAAGGTATTGAATGTTTGCCGTGGGGCTGCGCGAAGCCACCTACTGCAGCATACGCAGATTCACAACATAGTAAGAGCGCTAGATACTGGAAGGGAAAATAGACGACGCCCATGTGTGTTAGAATGCTACGATGCTACGTACAGAAGTGACTGTTGCTGCTAAAAAATTGTGGTGTCGGCTTCTGCGCCGTTCTAAATATTCCCAGATGACTTCTACGCATACTTACAACAAACACGACGCTACGGACAAACCAGGCTCGCGCTAAGATTGAGGTTAAGAACACAAATTTCATTTCGACGAAGTTAATTTTGCCATGAAGCACACGCACTTACATTTCTCTTGCTTACTGTAACTGATGCACTGATTTCTGGCCGCGAACGCCGGCAGTGTGCGAAGTCGCTTCAGCGCTCACAGAATGGCATGTTAATTTTGCAATATTATACCATTAACTTCTTTTCTCACAATTCTGAATTAACAGTTTTGTGTTGACTAAGGTCTTCTGTTAATTTTAGAAAGGCAGGTCTCGTACGAGCAAGCATGTGAGTCGTAATCCTGAAAACAGCACAGCTGCTCGCTAGGCGGTTTCGAGGCACACAGTATCGTGGCTATACATACTGGCAGCGTTGGTTCTTGTGTGTCCCGTGTACGTTGGATGTCTTTCAGAGTTGTGAATTGGCCTTTTGGAACTGTTTATGTATGTCATGATTTATGTGGTTTCATTGACTTGTTTTGTTGAAATTGACGCTGTCTTGTGTGTATATTTTGAAATTTGATCAGTAGCCTCTGCATATAGAAGACTTTCACGCAAACTGACGCGATATCTCTTTATTTACTTCCGTTGCACCTCGAAAAAACTCCGTCCAGTGCGAAGTAAAAAAAAAAATTAAACACAGAAAAGTATACTCCTATAATTCCACGCAAAGATTCCGTTCGCACAGAGTAAAAATTCTACTACGATCATACGGAGTATAATAAACTCCTCACCCGGAGGTCGCTACACTATTAACGAAAATAACTCGCAGGTGGGAGTATAATCCTTATAACGCCGAAAAGTGCGTAGTAATACATTTTTTTAGGCCGCACTGCTTGCTCATCGTCCATGCAATCTCTGTCGGTAGTGAAAAGGAGCTATATCAGTGATCGGTCGAGCGAAGCCCCTCACTCGGAACCAGCAGGCATGCTTCTAAATCAGTGTCTGGGATACAGCATAAGGTCAATGCAATATCGGAAGCAACGACGTGATCAAACCAGAAGTGTCCGATAACAATTCGATTTACATCGCTCAGGAAGAAGTTTTATTTACAGTACGTAGACTTATATCCTACCGTTTTTTGGGGGGCGAGGATATCCATACACAGATACATAAAACAGTTGCTTGCACTCTGGTCTTTCTCAATGGCAACACCACACCGCAATGAACTTGGAGTATGACATTCATGTGCGACTAGCACAGACGGGGTCGCTCGAACAGTGGCGGCTGTTGCCATTGCTACGCGGTCCTTTCAAACGTTACTCCGGCCCTTGTCAGCATGTACTCACAAGGACATAAAAGTCGCATTTCAGGTACTGAAGAGCGTAAGCCACGGTCACGCAGCACGAAAACACAGTCAGAAACCTGTCCCGAGTCAGTGAGCAGCCTCGAGGTATACCTAAGCCTTTTACCAGACTTGAAAACGTTGCTCTTGCATTCATTGCTGTTGGCGAAGTGAGCAGAGCTAACGTACTTGAAGCTGAGATACAGTGAGCTTCCGGGACGCCTATAACACTTTCTGGAAGGAAATAGGGGAAACAAATTGACGAAAAGCTGTCACGGAACGATACTTCACAGATGCAAACAAGCCGTCAGCCATGAGCACTGCAGACTCCGCCGAACGCGGCCGGTCGCTGGCGCGGCGCACAGCCGCATGGGAAGCGCCACGCGACCTGTTTCGGCAGAGGGAGTTCTATAAAACTATCTGTGCGGAGTTTTCACAGGGGAACACAAAGTTTTGAAGCAGAGTAATGTCGCGTCGTGGCGCCTTAATCCTCCCACAACTAGCCAACGGAGTGGAACGAGGGAATGGCGCTGTATTGCTCCCATCCGCCGGAGTAAATATTCATAGATGGGGAAAATTTTGGGGCACATCACCTGTTAAAAACTCCCAGGTGGGTTTATTTTCGTTTGCAATCTATAGAGCACAAGCAGTATACTACCACCTAGGAGTTATTTCCGTTTACAGTGCCGCGCTACGGTGCATTGGGACCTTATTAATGAGAAACAACGCGACAGAAGTTAAGCGATACAGATAACTGTGCGTGATATCTAGGGAACAAAAGCAGCGTGGATGTCCTGAATTCTTCAAGAAAGGGTGGTTGCTTGGACTAGTTGGTAATTCATGGTAAAAACGGTGTACAGCGCGAAGGACAATGACTGAGAGATACGAGAAACATTGCGCAGACTTCTAACAATATTTTATTCCCGTTGCAACATCCTGTGTATATATACAAGAGTGGGCATGCGCAGAAAACGAAAGCTGGTCACAAGGAGTGAGTGTGCTAACAGCAAGTCATTGTACTAATTACATGTTCACGTGAAAAAAAGCACGAAACTATCCTTATCTGTACACATACATGAGCGTACTAGGTGTCAGCGCTATACAGAAGGGGCACTAACGAACAAACTAGCCAGTTTTCTGATGAAATCTGCTTAGGCTATTTCCCGCGTTAGCTGTGAGATGTGTCTCGCTAAAACTGCCGTATCTTCAATGAGAGGCACGTAGCCAACGCAGCTGCAATCCCGGCATGAGGGTCGTGCACACTAAACATTTTTACGCCCTTATGGGTGTTAAGAGGGGTGCTTTCTGCATTTACACCCCTGTCCACACCCTTTCAGCACCCTTTTCGGTCAAAACACCCTATCACAAGGGTGTACACTACACATAGGTGCGACTTTGCTAGAAGAAGGGTGTTAAATCGACGACTGAAGGGTGTTGAACGCATTGATGCATAAATCTAAGTAACGTGTACACGTCCACGCATTGAGCAATGCGTGTAGGTATTGCATTTTTAATGATAAAGCATTTTATGGCCTTTCAGGTAGGAAAGATGGCGTTCTCCGCAACAACAATCCATACGGGACCCTGCTCATGTCAATCTTGACATTTCCCTTGAAAGCATTCAGAAAGCATTCAGAACCGCGCCGCCCTTTTATTCTCTCAAATTATTCACGTCATTTTAGCGTCACGTCCATGAAAAGAACACTAGGTCAACCTGACCTTTGGTTACGTCGTAGGTACCTTCGTCTGTGTATTTTTCATAGAATATGGTACTTTAACCCTTCTTTTAAAGAAAATATTTCACCACACCAAGTTGTATCTCGTCTCGCATCGACCATCAACACAAAATTGATGTGCCATTCTTCCTTTTTGCCAAGAACAGCCACTGAATGGAACCGCCTTCCCGCCTCCACAGTCTCAATTTGTGACACCACTAATTCAACATTGCTGTTCAAAGTGTCTTACATTTTAATTTTCTATATTATTGTATACTTTTGTATTGTATACTTTCACCCCTTCTTTCTGTTGTGTCTACTAGGCCTTGAAAGTATATTATACATACTTTCAAGGCCTAGTAGACACAACAGAAAGAAGGGGTGAAATTGCGGCATTATTGCATTATTTACCCATAATTGCTCATAATTAACGTTGTTCTATTTACTGCCTTCTGTATCACTAATGACATCATACAAGACGCTGATGACGTCACATTTTATTGCTTTATTATACAAAGCAATAAAATGTGACGTCATCAGCGTCTTGTATGACGTCAGTAGTGATACAGAAGGTAGTATATAGAACAACGTTAATTATGAGCAATTATGGGTAAATAATGTGAATTAGGGTGGAATAAATTCGGTTAAGGTTCGTACAAACTGTAGCAAGGTGGATTACGGCAGATGAAGGTAGAATTGTGAAGACACGTGACAATGTATGACGTATCACGGTCACGTGATAATTGCAAGTGTACATCCATGAAGTGATTAAGTTTTCGCATTCCTAAGTGACTGTCGATCTTTTTCTAGGATTCTGATGTTACTGGCGTGACGGCCACTCCAAAATGTATCATCAAGAAAATGTACGCACTTTCACTTACAATTTAATTATCACTACATTTTGTGCTCACAATTATATTATCATGCAATTAAACACTTCTAAGACTAACTGCAGTAGCAGAATGAAAACGCGCGAGCAACTTGCACAATTCTGCACGAATATTTCGGTGCCCTTAAACGCCCAACAAGAAGTGGCGAAATTAAAGAAGCTGTCTGGATACATTGCTGAACAAACAGGGACGTGCTATTAGACGAGCCTCTGATGTACAATGGCATCAACGTACGATTTGCTTGGTGAAGCCGTAACGAAGACATTTATAGCGGCGAGATCACGCTGGAAGTTCTCAAATCCGAATCTCCACGTACCTTGCCTAAGTTATTCAGAGTTTTACTGAGCTACTGGTCTGCCTTCTAAGCGCATCCTCGGACACAGTTTGTAAGGCTCAGCCTTACAACTGTGTCAAAGCTGTAATTGCTTATCCACAGCATACGCTCTTACAAACGCATTCTTCAGTCGCCTCATGAATGCTTACGCGTCGCTGTCGCACGACAAAGATGTGAGGGTCTTTATCGAGCCAGGATATCGCTGTAACTACGCTGTGACCTCGCAAGGTTGCTTCGTTTGGACGCAGCGAATAATATAATCGCACGAGCAGAAGAGCGCCGATCGTCTCGCTCACAGTCCCGATTTGTGTACTGTACCCTCAGTCATGCAGCGCAGACTGCGCCCCCCCCCCCAAAAAAAAAATATGCTCGGCACGAACCGTAGTAGCAACTACCCGCCTCACCGCTCTTGTTGGAGACCACAACGAAGCAGCAGCTAACAGGCGGCCATTCGAGCAAGCAAACCTGCCAGAATAAACGTTCAATTTGCGCGCCCGCCCCCTGCCCAATGAAAAGCGACCGGAAGTGACGGGACGACGCTGTACAGTCACTTCGGCGCGCGGCACGATGGGAAGGCGGAAGCTACGCCATTATTGCATTCCTTAGCTACGTGAAATGCGTTCGCGTCTCGCGCTGTGCGACATAATTTTAAACGTGTGATTAGTTTTGTGCGCGGTGTAGAAAAAGGTGTGGCCCGTGCTTTGTGTATTACTCGTGGTCCACTTCAAAGCAAAGCCTTCGTACGCACTGGAAGATGGATCCACGGACGCTGAGACGAGCAGTTGCAACGTGCCCTGTGTCGGCGGTCGGTAGTACTGCCATAATGGAAATTTTCAGGCAAGTGCCCATTTATTTGGTATTTTTTTGGTTTGTTACGTGTTTTTGTTCGCTCTAGAAGTATCTTACTGTGATCTCGTAGCATAATTCACTAGTGTAAGAGCAAGAGCAGCAAGAGTTAACTACCTCGATCGCGCCCCGTCTTACATCGGGCGTGATGCGCCTGCATAGTTACGCTTTTCTCAGCGCTTCAACGTTCATAGATATGCTTCTTTTGTGCGTTCAGCGCGGCTTCTTGTATTACGGTCGCTCGCACTTAAGTTAAATGTGGTCGACCACTTTTGCGTCGCGTAGAAAAAGGACGACTGACTTTGCCACCTTTCGAAAGAACTGGCGCGGTATTTGTTCTCCCTGATGCGGTCGCGTGCTGCTGTTGCTGCTTGCCGGGCGCCTTTAACATGTTTTCGGCTCGCTTTGTCTGTGCGTGTGTGCGCGCTCGCGCTCGGCTCGATTCGATTCGTGTGTGTGCGTGCGCTCAGCTCAGCTCGCTTTGTGTGTGTTTGTGTGTGTGTGTGTGTGTGTGTGTGTGTGTGTGTGTGTGTGTGTGCATGCGTGCGTGCGTGTGTGCATGCGTGCGTCTTGCGCGCGCATACATGCCGGTTTGTATGGGCCGGCGTGCTTGCGTGTGTCTAGTGCGTACGTGTTTTGTGAGCGTGTTTCTGTGTGGGTCACTGTGTGTGCGTCCACGTGTTAGCGTGTCTGCCTGCATGTATGTGTGATTGTTTGTGTTTATCAATGTGCGCGTGCGTGCCTTTGTGTCTGCGCTTTGAGAGTGCGTATATTTGTGTGCGCGCGAGTGCGTTTTGTGTGCGTGCGTATGTATTGCATAAGGCCGGTAGAATTTTACTCGCAATAAAACTCTTCCAATTTGGTGCAGCGAGTGTTGCCGCCTGAAAGCCGAGTTTGGTTTCAAGCCAACCTGGACAACTGCTGTATGAGGCGCTGTTTCTCAGGAGGATCAGTGGGAAGGCGTCAGGTATACGCTTCCTCCTTTTTCCCGCCTCTGCCCTGATGAATCGATATCCTTGATTGTTATTCTAAAAGAAACGTTACATCCAGAGCACAAATAAATGATTAAGAAATATGGTAGTGTGTTTCGCCATTACACTAATTCTGATCTTAAAGACGTGAATTTCCCATTAGCCCACATTTCCGTTGATGCATACAACCGCTGAAATTGTGAACAGCAGGTTATTCAAGACCCCCCCCCCCCCCCGTCCTACGTATATAGCAATTGTCTTCAGGAGCTATAATGAATTTTGAAAATTTGAAGTGTTGTTGTTGCGCTTTAGAGGTATCATATGCAAGCTTTAGGTCTCTCCGGGTAGTTTGCATGCTCTTCGAGAGCTGTCGCCTATAGCCATATTGAAATTCGTAATAATAGTTTGGAGCACTAGGGAAGCTAGAAGGCTTGTCCTGGATCTCGAGAAAGTGTTTAAGCTGGAAGTGTAGGTTGAGGAGTTTAGGGTTGGTCACACGAAGGCTTTTTATGCCTTAGCAGTAGGAGTGTCAAAGGATAAAAAATGCAGTGTGTCAAGCGTGGGAAGCTGCTTATGTGGTAGAGGCTTGTGCGTGTGTGTGTGTGTGCGCGTGCATGCATGCGTGCGTGTGTGAATTCGCTCCTCACAAGGGAGTGTGTGTGTGTAAGTGAGCTACTTCTTTGCTGGTGCTATTTGCCAAAAATTGGCAAGAAAACACAATAATCAATATAACTTGAAATAATAAGCTATGCAAAGCATGCTGGCACAGTAGCGACAGCAGCATATGAGCATACAAACATGCAGCTGTGTGACAATCTTAATGCATGACTGCAACATCTGGAAGGAAGCTTGCTTCTTTTTTAGTAAGCAGCGCAAAGTCCATATTTTTTGCTTTTCTCGTGCAAACCAAAACGAGGCTCATTACCAGTGATCTTGTCTTTCATTCTAATAGCATTTGTTTATCTTAGAGTGTTGTTTCTCGCAGGTCATGCAGATGATAGCATCAATTTCACAATGCCCAGCCTTGGTGCCCTCCATTAAGAGCAAGCCACTTGCGTTCGCCTTCAGGCAGATGGTTGATGTCTTCTAGGAAGCAGTTGGGAAGACTACATTGTAAGTAGATGTAGGTGTGTAGTTTAATATAGTAAGTCAAGTTATAATTTAAAACTCTGAGGCTCTTTGGCGGCCAAAGCTTGATATCATATGCAGTTGTGTGTGTTTTTAAATATTGCCGATTGTAGTGCATACTGCAGGTGTGACTGTTGATCCAAAGCATACACTTGCATTTTCTTGATGGCCTTTCATAACGAGGATTTTCTTTGTGCAAGAATATTCACAGATGGGGGCATTCCAGCATGATATTCTTTATTGTGCATTCAGTGCTAATTTCGTATGACCTTCCTGCTACCAATGTTTTTGCAGGAAAAGAATATTTCCTTACTCTATGCAATGAGCTTGTTATTTGCTCGTTGCATTACTTGTCTACCTTTAATTTAATCCCGTAAAATTCTCAAAACCTTAATATTTGAGCTGTTTTTATTTCAAATACAATATTAACATGCGCTGGATTGCAATCTAGACTGCAAGGGATTTGAAGAAATTACAAGAAACTAGGACCTCTCATACGTGTTAAAAAACATTTCCGCAGGCATTGCACCTATTTCTTGTACTGAGCTAGCTGCTCATGAAAATTGCAAGCATATGTCATTTCATACAGTTTTGCAGGATATAGCAGGCCTATCATTGTCACGAAGCACAACCTTTCCTCATTTGCATCATGAAAATCTGCCTCATGCTTAATTTGGGACAAGTCTTGAAAAATGAATGCTTCATAATTTTGAAACTACACAAAGTATTGGTTGGGGCTTGGTAGTTTTCAGACTTGACCATGTTGAACCTAGCCATTACAAGACGAGAAAAAAAACATGCACAGGAGGACTCATTCAATCAAATGCAATGCTGTGGTCATTTTCCATGTGGCAAAATGTACTTTTAGGCGGGGGAGGGCGGGTAGCCAATTTACAACCATTGCGACTCATGCGGGTAGTGGCAACACAGGATGAGAAATGGTTGTGGCTCTGAGGTTCATTGAATATGTGAACACTTATATACAATCCCTCCCCACCCCCCAAGTGAAGGGTAACCGTGCAATATATTTTGGGCGGTAAAGATGATTTTTTTAGGAGACAAGAAATTTCAGGCTCTTGTTGAGATGCTACACAAAGGAGGACCATGTATGTATTCACAGAATAACATAAACTGCCTAGGAGGGGTATCACAGTTTAGAGCATGAAGTAGAAAGTGAGAGCATGACGAAGGATCATAAGTTTATTTAAACTTATGATCTTTGAGAATACTACTTGTCACCGTTTGCCAAGCTAACCTATTGAAAGAAAGGGGCCTGCTCTAAAAAAATAGTTACCAGATGCTAAATTTTCAAGGAAAGTATGCCGAACTGTCAATTCTTACTAAATTAGTAAATAAGAAATACACAATAAATTTTAGGATACAGAAAGGGTCTAATAAACTGCACTGGGGAGTTGGAGATTGTTGGGCTGGATGCATGTATTGCAGGGCAAATGATAATGCCAGTGGGGGTTCCCTCATTTTCATTTTGTGTGCACTCTGTAAAATTACTCTGTCTCCTAGTGTAATAATGTTGTGTAAAAACAGCCATTTTTTAATGTCTTGTGCATGTCAGTCTTAATATGCCATATCCCGTAAGGTTCTCAGCTGCAGTACTTATAAAGTGTAATGCAGAGATATATTCCACATTTCATGTCAATTTTATATTAATGTCACATACACACTCTTGGACAAATTTCTGTTGTTGAGAGATGTCATTGGTAGTGTCCTTAAATTTTATTCACTCTTATTTTCTATGGTGAAAAGGCTACTGTAAATTTATTTGCTTTTGCTGCTGTATGTGCCTTGTATTCACAGTGACATAGTGGTTTAGTGTTCACAGTAAATGCAATTCCTAAATTTGCAAAATAGAAATTTCTCCTACCTTTCACCTGTCTTGCCCAGTTGCCTGAGCTGTTCATTGTTCCCAGTCACATTAAGTTTGTTACTTTCAGGAGCTTGTTGCCTTATCAAATTTTCCACAGTGCACATGTGTAATTGCACAGACTGAACTCTCATGATTCTCTTATTTTGCTAATGCAGGATGCAAGATTCCAGCAATGCCATGCGCTGCATTTATTGGTCAAGATGCTCAGAGAATGGTGTCCCTGCACCTCGTGGTGAAACGTGAACATTTTCTTTCTTTTGGAAAGCTAAACGTCATTTGCTGTATCAATTGCATTCTTGCAGCTCAGATGTGTACTATATTTTTTCTAATTTTGAATCAATATTCACTTTTCAGTATAAAAATGACGTACAGTGTGAAAGACAAGGACTGCGAGAGATGACATACACTGCGCTGACTTCCAACAATATTTTATTGCGTTGCCACATCGTGTGTTTATACACAAGAAGGGCCATGCGCAGAAAATGAAAGGCAGTCACAAGGGGTGTTCTAACAGCAAGTCATTGTACTAAGAACATGGTCACTAAAAAAAAATCACAATTTCTATCTGTGGAGATACAAGACTTCACTAGGGGTCAGCGTGATAGAGGGGGCACTAACGCACACACTAGCCATTTTTCTGGTGAAATAAGCATCAATAATGTACCGGGTGAGCTGTGTTTCGCTAGAACTTGCGTATCTTCAAAGAGGGGCATGCAGCAGCAGTCCCGGCATTGAATGCCCAAGTGGCCTTGAACAGTGTTATGGACGTTATAGTGCACTTTTAAACGATCATTTAGGCACCTGCCTGTCCGTCCAACATATTTACTGCCTCAAAACGGGAATAGGTTAAACCACATTCGTTACACATATCGCAAAACGTTTTCTGTGCCCGACAGAGCAAGAACTCTGACACGATTTAGGCGCGTTTACACGCTTACAGAGCTTTGCCAGCTTTTCCGGGGCTGAGGAAAGGACTGGGATTCCTGGAGGTTGCCAAATCTTTTTTTAGCCTATCGGAGACATCATGCACATACGGTAGCACTGCGAACCAGTCTTTCAACCGGCTGGTTCCTTGACTGGGTGCGCTCATCACGTTTTGTGCCCTTCAGAAGCTGTTCCGCTATGGCTGAAATTAAGGCCAAAGGGTAGCCAACCCAAGAAAGGCGATCAACCTGTGCAGCAAGACTATCTTGCATTTCATGTGAGCAAGATTTATTGAGGCTGTCAACGAGGCAAATCTTTACAATACCTCGTTTAACAAGCTTTGAATGTGCAGAGTTAAAGGGCAAGAGTGACTTCTTACTTCTCGGTCCAAAGCAGTAGCCCACCTGTTTATTTGTAAGGCACTGCCTGAGATCAAGAAAGCGCAAAGAATCATCAGTGGGGACCTCATTTGTTAGTTCTAGAGGCTGCAGCTCTTAAAGATCTCCAAGTCTCCCAAGCAGCAGGCTCAAAAGCATGATCAGTGCAATCAATAAATACCAGGTAGTCGTCCACAAACTTGCACACTTTGACAACGAGAAATGCATCTAGGGGACCTTGAATATTTCAATCATGATTAGCTAGATAAATATCACTCAGTGGCGGCGCCAGGCACGATCCTGCACAATATACAAATAAATGGTATTTGTATAGGGTCATGCCTGGCGCCGCCACTATGTTATATTTATCTCGCTCATCATGATTGCAATATTGAAGGTCACCTAGATGCGTCTCCTGTCAAAGTGTGCAGGTTTGTGAATGACCACGTGGTATTCATTGATTGCGCTGATCACGCTTTCGAGCCTGTTGCTTCGGGAGCCTTGGAGATGTTTAAGAAAGCCTCTACAACTAACGCATGAGGTCCCCATTGATGATTCCTCGCGCTTTGTAGATCTCAGGCTGGTGCTTCGATCTGAGAAGTAAGAAGTCACTCTTGCCCTTTAACTCTGCACACTCAAAGCTCGTTAAATGAGGTATTAAAAGTTTTCCCTCGTTAACAGCCTCAATAAATCTTGTTCACACAAGATGCAACATAGTCTTGCTGCACAGGTTGATCACCTTTCTAGGGTTGACTACCCTTTGGCCTTAATTTCAGCCATAGTGGAACAGCTTCTGAGGGGCACAAACCGTGATGAGCCCGCTCAGTCAAGGAACCAACCGGTTGAAAGACGTAGGTTCGCAGTGCCACCGGTGGGTATGTGCATGATGTCTCCGATAGGCTAAAAAAGATTCGGCAACCTCCAGGAATCACAGGCCTTTTCTCAACCCCAAAAAAGCTGGAAAAGCTCTGTAAGTGTGTAAACGCGCCCAAATCACGTCAGAGTTCTTGCTCTGTCGGGCACAGAAAACGTTTTGCGATATGTGCAACGAATTTGGTTTACCATATTCCCCTATTTTGAGGCAGTAAATATGTTGGACGGACAGGCAGGTGCCTAAATGATCGTTTAAGAGAGCACTATAACGTCCATAACACTGTTCAAGGCCACTTGGGCATCCATTGCCCCGGGACTGTGACTGCGAGCCCCTCTTAGAATATACGGAAGTTCTAGTGAGACACAGCTAACAGGTCATCCGGGAAGCTATAGAAGCAAATTTCACCAGAAAACTGGGTAGTGTGCGTTAGTGCCCCCTCTATCACGCTGACCCTAGTGAAGTCTTGTATCTCAAAAGATAGAAATTGTAATGTTTTTTTTTTTTTTTTTCAGGTGACCACGTCCTTAGTACAATGACTTGCTGTTAGACGCCCCTTGTGACTCATTTTCTGCGCATGCCCGCTCTTGTATACATACACACAATGTGGCAACGCAATAAAATATTATTAGAAGTCAGCGCAGTCTATGTCGTCTCTCGCAGTCCTTGTAATTCACGCTGCACGTAATTTTTTCGCATTAATTGCCAACTATCCCAAGAAAGCACCTTTTTCAGTATATTTATAATGTTTGATACGACCATTTGCTGGCAAATGTTAACAGTGTGATGTTTAACTTGAACTTTTACATGACTGCCTGTGCCTGTGTTCTTTTAGTAACCAGAGTATGGCTAATTTATTAAACCATATTTGCTAATTTGTATACTCACATGCTACAGCAAGCCCTAATCTTGTATTACTGCATCTAAGTGCAAATAATTTAGAAATTTACTATGTATTTTAAAACACTGTCCACCTTTCGTGTTCAGCAAAATTGTTTAATCAACAGTGGTTTGCTTTTATCAGGCCTTTTACTGCACCTTGCACCCACACAATACTAAATGTGGAATACTCATTCTTGATTTATGGTAAGAAAAGAACCTATTTTCAAACTGCATATTGTATATGTACCAGTGCCTTCGGGTTACAAGACAGAAATTTATAGAAACTGGAATTGTAGTTGGAAAATCTCCTACACAGCACTTTTAGCACAGAGAACTCTCGTTTCACAAAAGAGGACAAACTATGTAGGCACTAAAAAATTCTACATATTTTTCGTGCTCAAGTAATCTTGTTGGAAAGAGAAAATTAGCAATAATACTGCTGGCTTAAACCTCACTTAAAGCACGTCTGTGCTTGGAAAGTATTGTATCAGTCCGAAAAATGTTGGCCAGTTATGCTTACACCGACTTTCCAAACTTTTCATAATGCTTTGCGATTACATTAGTGTACAAAGTAACAGGTGTCTTGTGTATTTGCTCTGCATTTCAATTACTCCCCTAATTCACCTTTGCAATGTCCCTTTTTTTTTTCAAGGCTTCAAAACTTGAATTTTCGTTCATTGAGCCTTATACTGAAAATTTATTCCTTTATGTGGCCCAAAACACTGCGAGGTCAATGCAGGCTCTTTCAGTGCTGCTATACATAGTTTCTTCTCTAATAACAGATTTGATCAATACTTATATTTTAGATACCTTTGTGGGAAATGTACATGTTCTTGTACTTACCGATGTGTTTGGTGATTGTGCATGTTTATATTTCATGTGATTTATGTATATATTGTACTCTGTATTGCAGCATGCAATAAATATATTTACATTTTTCTTGAAAATGCCATATATCGTACCAGTCTGTGTTGCATTTTATGTGGATCTGGAAATCGTGATAACCGTTGGTGTTGATACATGCTCAAAAGTGACATTTGCTAGGTTGTATATGTGCAGCGAAGACAGGTTTTGCAATATACACCGTGAATTACTAATATGTAATGTGATCCACACGTATACGTGCGTGTGTGCCCATCGAAGCTTCAAGGCCGGCTGTTCGACGGTGTGTTTGGTAGCCGAACTTGAACCTTCTGGCACACGCGAGAGTTACGCGTGGATCGCTGTACATAGTAGTAACTGAAGGCGTGTACAGCCTAACCTGCCTTCCATACACACTAGCAATAAAAGGGTGTACACCCTTCCAACACCCACATAGATGGGTGTTAATATGGACTTGCACCCCTACACCCTAAATTTATTTTGCTGGACACCCTTCCTCTAGGGTGATATAACTGCACCCCAACTGTAGGGTGTAGACAACAGCACCCTTAGGGTGTTCGTCTGGCGACAAACTGATTTACACCCTTAAGGGTGTTAAAATGTTTAGTGTGTGGGCACTGTGGTTGTGGTGACAATGTCTGAACGCCGCGTCAACGCGAGAGATGCAACTTGTTGCAAGACAGACATTTCTGGCCCCGATGTGTTTAGGATACCGGTTGCAAGTTTCGCATTATTCCGGCCGTGGCATTCGAACGAGTTTTTCTGCATTTCTACGGGCAAAAAAAAATATTTTTGCATGTCTGCTGCATGGTGCTGTTTCTTTGTTGCATTCATACAAAAAATTGAATGCGACTCACACCGACAGCTACAATAAACTATAAAAGAGTTTCGACGTGCAGGTTAAAAAAGAACTCCTTTCTTTTTTTGGAAATAGTTGTGCATCCGAGCAATGCCTGCATTTCTACTGATCCACACTTGGTTCATTCAACCTGGTGATGACGAGTTAACGAATTGAGAAAATTTGTTTTCTACCGCATCATAATATGTCTCAGCGGAAGAAATAATGCTCACCCGCAGCGCAAAAAAAAAAAGTATTTTCATTCTTTCTTCTTCAGAGAAAAAGGACGTTACAAGAAAAGTTACATAAACAAAGGGTGATTAATATTCACAAGTGATCCCACTTATTGTCCAGTCGGGAATGTGCGTTATGAAAACTGCTGAGTGGTTGATAGCCTAAGGGCTAAACCCAGCAAAAGTTGGTCATAGATGAGGTCCGTCTTTTTTTTTTTTTTACGCAAAGCATATTGTAGGTACGTTCAATTCCCCTGCACCACCATAAGCAGAGGTGCTGCACCCTGACATTCGCTTCAGCGGCGCAGCAATGGCGCCCGCCAAACCACGACGTTCGTTTCAAAAGGTGCAGGAAAGGTGCACGAAGGTTGCAGGGCTGGTTCATGATTTTGCTGCACCCACTCCCCTGTCGGTGCCGACTTGGTGCAGGCGTACATCTGTAAGCAGCGGCGCAGCACACGACGTAGCACACGGGCGCGAGCGCCGTTAAAATCCCGCTTACGCATGTATGATATGTCTATACGCAAGTGCGGTGTGTATTTACGCCCCAGAAGTCGATCAAGTTCAGGGCCTCTAAAGCTTACGCACTCCGTGCACATTAGTCTGACAAAACGCCAGCACCGCGTCTGCCCGTGTGCATTGGTTTCGGGTGTCTCGCTGGGCCTGCGCCTCAGTAATGGAGCTGCACAATTTCTGAGCTTCTCGTGAACCGCCGTGATCTGGTTCACAGTGGTGCAGGCGAATTGAAGAAATCTTGAACAAACACAATATCATTCATAACAAGTGCAAGCAAGGTTAACATATCTAACGAGTGTGACGGGCGTCGGGCATAGCAATTCTAGACGAATCCACTGACTCTTTGCTCTATGGAAAAATATGTCTACCATGCCTGAAAGCGATCTGCGACGTGGCCAAAGCGCGCGCCCGCACGGGACTCGGCGTCAAAGTGATCTGCGATGTTTGCAGGGTGCGCGCAGTGCCGGTAGCTTCGTATCGCGCTGTGCTTTGGACGTTTCGTTCGCGTTGAAGCGAGAAATGCATGAAGGTACATTCGCTTGCTGCTGCGCGATCCCTCACTCCAAAATTTCCACAGCGAGTTTCCACGCTCATTGCACTGAGCGAGATGTCTTCATGTTTGCCTGTGCGCGCGTGACACCGTGCTGGTCAATTTAGTTAGAACACGTTGGCAGGCCACTTGGTTTGAATCCATGATAGAATGTGTAAGCGCAACTGAACCTGGACGTAGAAAGAAGCAGACACGCAAAGACAGCGCTGTTCTCCGCGTGTCTGTTTCTTTCTACGTCCTCGGCCACGCTTACATATTCTATCATTGTTAATTTAGTTAGCAAGCGAATGTTTAAAGTTTTCACGGCCGATAAATCTACTATCCTTACTTCGTACAAGTATATCTACTAATTTGCTATCGCAATCTATGCTTCGCCTTTAGGGCAGAACTACGAATTTTTTTAACGCCGCCTTCTTCAGCCATTCAAGGAGGGTTTTATGCATTGGGCGTATTTTGTCTTTGTTTCAGGGAACGTTACATCACAATACCGTTAGCGTATATGCATTCCAGCTTTTTTTTTACATTTCATTGAGTTGTGCATGCGGTGGTACTTAGTGTTTATTCATTATTTGTTTGCTCTTTTCAACCTCGCGCTGCACTTTGACATCACGTCATCTATTATTAAGCTCTTATTCATTTTATCACGTTATTCAGTATCTTTTATCGAGTAATTTTTATCACTCGTATCACCATAGCCCGTATATGTGTGAGCTGGAGGTTGAGAAAACACGCGCGTCCAAACGCTCCACTCCATTCCTTAGAAAAATATTGTGACATTCGGTTTCTGTCGCGCGTTTCAAGATGATGCGTTGGAAACAAAAGTAGCCTTATTTTCTTGTTTCCATTTATTGCAATAAACCGCTCAGAATATATTATATAAATATATATATATATACTTTTGCGCAATGACAGTGAATTTTAACCGCCGTTACAACTTTGCACTATATGGCCTCCACCACTAAATCCGTAAACGTGAGTTCAATTTTTTTTCTGTACTTTTTCTTTAAGGCAAAAGTAAACTGAAGTTGCCAGCGAGCCTCATCATACACTTCTGTTACACACACACACACACACACACACACACACACACACACACACACACACACACACACACACACACACACACACACACACACACACACACACACACACACACACACACACACACACACACACACACACACACACACACACACACACACACACACACACACACACACACACACACACACACACACACAGCACCACCACCATCAGATAAAGTGTAATTTTTTTCGGCTTGTTTTCCAGTGGTCTTGCCACTAAGACTTGAAAAGGGACAAGTGTAGCAAAGCGCGGCGTTCTCAAGTATTCCCTATCCTCTCGCTGAGAGTTCAATAAGAGCAAATGCGAGTGCTCCAAGTGCTGAAATGAGTCGCATTTTTATCCCACGGCTTTTCACCCGCCCTATTCCGCGCCAGCACCGCGGATGGCACCACGACCATTACGCCGATCGATGCGTGGCTGAGCGATACCGAGGCCGCTGGGCGGTTTGCAGTTTAAAACAGCGATGGAGATTGCCCCGGGTCGCTTGCCGAACACATATGGGATGGCCCTAAAAGAGCGCTGCGAAGAGTGCGTACGGGTTCGGTCGGATCGCCTCAGCCGGATTGAAATGGTCCGGAAGCTGCCATCGCCCGATACTTCTAGGCCCATGAACGTGAGAGTGGTGCGACATAAATCTGCTAATATCTGATATTTTCAATTTCCTTCTTCCCGTGCAATTTACAACGTTCTGTTCAGCTGTGTCAAAAACGTAGGAGGGGTTGAACTGCCTAAAACGTGTGTTTGCCCAATAGGAATTCAGATTTTTTTTCTTTGCATAGGTAGTCTCAGGGCTGAATGAAAAAAAAAAAGAACCTCTCTTTGCCTACTTTCCTCACGATTAAGTAGGCAAAAAAGGGCAAGTATAGGCATATCGCGAATTTGCCTGATGATGATTGCTTTATGTACGTATATGGGCCAGATTTTCGGTAGAGTCCGGCATAAAACACTTTCATGTTAAAAACTAAATTAAAAGAATGCAGCTACCCGTTGCATGCAGATGCCACAGGAATGACTTAGAAGATATGCTGTCAATGAGTCTTTAATTTACTAGGGAGGATTCGCCGCAAGGCAGAGAACAATAACAGAAAAACGTTGATAGTGTCTTTGGCGTACGCTAAAGAGGATGAAGGCGAAAGCCTGATCACAAGGCATTGATTACGTGACATTTTCATTCTAATGTGTTGCTACCTCCTCTTTCTTGTTTTCTCGCGCCAAACGTCATGGGTTGGATGCCCTAATTAATTCTACCTTAATTCAGCGTGCCTTTATTAACTTCACCCTAATTAATATTGACACGTGTACTTATCTTTATCGGGCGACCACGTTTCGCCGCCTAACAAATGTTATCGCACAGCGCGGGACGCGCCTGCATGCATCCGAAGATTCTGGAAAGTTATCGATGCTTCTATACGGCTGTCTGTTGTCGCCGAACCTTGTGTTATCAGATTTCATCGCGTGACGCGAATGGTGTAGAACTTCGTGGAAGGCACGCGGGTCCCAACGATTAGTCTGGAACATTCGACGACTGCTGTATAAAAGCCGACGCACTTGGCCCGCTGATCAGATTTTCGACGATCGCCGACCGTGTTCGCCGCTATCCTTGTGCTGTAAGTGTAGCCTGTTTTTGTGGGCACAGGCTCGCCCAATAAAAGTTAGTTTTGTCTTTCGCGCTTATTATTCCAAGGAAGGCGTCGTTATCCTCGTCATCTTGCGGCGGCGGGTCAATGGGGGCGCGTGATAGGCAATCAGCATCTGAGTGTTTTCGTCCAGACTTGTATGTTACAGTGATGTCGTATTCTTGTAGTCTGAGGCTCCATCGTGCCAGCCGTCCTGAAGGGTCCTTTAAGTTAGCTAGCCAACACAACGCGTGATGGTCGCTGAGCACTTTGAATGGCCTGCCAAATAGGTAAGCGCGAAATTTCGCTGTAGCCCAAACGATGACGAGGCATTCCTTTTCGGTTGTAGAATAATTGCCTTCCGCTTTTGACAACGACCGGCTAGCGTAAGCTATCACGTGCTCATGTCCATCTTTTCTCTGGACAAGGACGGCACCGAGGCCTAGGCTACTGGCGTCAGTGTGTATTTCGGTATCGGCGTGCTCGTCGAAGTGCGCAAGTACGGGCGGCGACTGCATGCGTCGTTTTAGTTCTTGAAATGCGTCGGCCTGCGGCGTTTCCCACTTGAACTCGACGTCACATTTAGTTAGCTGTGTCAGCGGCTCAGCGATGCGTGAAAAGTCCTCGACAAATCGTCTGTAGTAGGCACACATGCCAAGAAATCTACGCACTGGCTTCTTGTCGGTGGGCTGCGGGAACTTTGCGATGGCAGCTGTCTTCTGCAGGTCAGGGCGGACTCCAGACTTGCTGATGACGTGGCCTAGGAACAGAAGCTCATCGTAAGCGAAGCGGCACTTTTCTGGCTTCAGGGTGAGCCCTGATGACTTGATGGCCTCTAGTACTGTGGCAAGCCGCCTAAGGTGATCGTCGAAATTTCCGGCGAATACAACGACGTCATCCAAGTAAACGAGACAGGTCTGCCTACTTTATTGGGCGAGCCTGTGCCCACAAAAACAGGCTACACTTACAGCACAACGATAGCGGCGAACACGGTCGGCGATCGTCGAAAACCTGATCAGCGGGCCAAGCGCGTCAGCTTTTATACAGCAGTCGTCGAATGTTCCAGACTAATCGTTGGGACCCGCGTGCCTTCCACAAAGTTCTACACCATTCGCGTCACGCGATGAAATCTGATAACACAAGGTTCAGCGACAACAGACAGCCGGATAGAAGCATCGATAACTTTCCAGAATCTTCGGATGCATGCAGGCGCGTCCCGCGCTGTGCGATAACATTTGTTAGGCGGCGAAACGTGGTCGCCCGATAAAGATAAGTACACGTGTCAAAATATCAAGGACCGCGGGTTCGACTCTCGACCTTCACGATGTCAATTGGAATCGGAGTTTGAGGTATCGCCGGTTCACCTATATCTTCACGTGGGCTCGACCCTACCAAAGGTAGTGGCTTGGAGTGCCATAATTAACTATATCTTTATTCACGGTGCCTTAATTAACTTCGCCTTAATAAACAAAGATAGTGGGTTCGACTCTCGTACTTCGCGACGTCAACAGGAATCCAACTTGGAGATATAGCCTGTTCGCCCATATATCTAAATGACGGGTCGTGGGTTCGAGTGCTATAATCAACTTCGCCTTAATTTGCACCAAAGGTCGTGGGCTAGACTCCCAACAAAAATCGAGGGTACGACTCCCACCGAAGGCAGCGGGTCTTAATTAGGTTCGCCTTAATTAACAACACAAGTAGCGTGTTCGACTCCCACCAAAGACCGAGGGTTCAACTCCCTATGAATTTTGGTACCATAAGTTTTGATGCAACGACGCCGGACATAGTCTTTTCCCTCCCATAAGCCGTCTAAGTCTTTCGACTGAAAAAGATAGTTAAATAAAGGGTTCAAACTCTGCATCGTGCCGCGCATATCGTACGTACCCAGCTTTTCTGGACACGAGGGTTGAGTTCGCGTGAGTTCCACCACGTGGCGTACTGACCTTAAACTTTTCAAACTTCCCGCGGTGACGCACGATGACGTCCACAAAAAAAAAAAAAAATAATCAAAAGCTTTCGCTGTGCATTGAACTTCGCCACAATGCTTGTCCCACCGGCGTTATCAGTGTTCTTGATAATGCGTAGCCACTTGTCGGCTGGAAATGACTTACATTCCTAAGAACGTCTAGTCGCGAAGAGCGATGATTGGTTCTGGGCTTTTGATACGGCTCTTCTTTTTTCTTTTTCTTTTTTTCTTTTTGATGCTATGCAGTAAACAAGCTAGGGTAATCGTCAGAAGCACTCCGTGGCAGCCCTTCTTCAGTCGGCACACATTCTTAACGTCCGAACTTCGCACAGCGTCTGCCACAGCCACCGTCGTGGATGGCTTTTCGATTACGTTTAGGTGCCTCTAATTATTTCCCTAGCGGCGTTGTTATCCGCACTCACGGGCTGCCACAGCAGCTGCAAATCTAGATGTGCTGAAGTATTAAGGAAGGAAGGAAGGAAGGAAGGAAAAAGTGGAGAAGGAAACGCAGGGAGGTTAACCGGTTTAGCTTAACCGGTTTGCTACCCTACACATGGGAGAGGGATGGGGGCGATGAAAGATGGGGAAGGGGGAGAGAGAGAGAGCACAGCACACACAGATCGTCCGTTAGAGTCCATCACTCTGGCATGGTACGTGATATCACTGTCACAGCCGCTTGTCCAATCCCGTCTCTTTTTAAGGTATATACATCGATATGTTCGTTTTGTACCTTGAGGCAAAAGGCACGACACAAGAATTATGCAAGCTGTCTCTGTGTCTTCGTTCGTTAGTATGCTATGGCCGAAGCTGTTCGCAATATTACGTCCCATTTACTGACCACCGGGCCAGGTACAGCTTAGGGCATGACATATATATAGTACTTTAACACCACCTGCAGACGGGCTGGATAGTGCATTGCAGATCGAGGGAAAATGAGCGCACGGGAAGACACACACAAATAGCCTAGGAAGACACAGGACACGCGCTAACTCACATCTATTTTATTCGCAGCCCCGCCAGCAAATGTATGCGGAAACGATGACATGCATAGTACATAACAACAATGGAAAAACATAGTGACAAGGCAACCAAAATCATTAAACCTACAACACAAGTTAAAGAAACTCGATTTCTGCCCTGAAGAGGTTCACAGACGTACCGTTCACACATTTATCTCCCCTTTTCCTGATATAAAAGGTTTCCAATAATTCACGCGCAGTCTTATTGCGACCTTTGCTTGGGGTTTTTATGTCGCTCTGTCGCGGTTCACACGCTGTGCAGTTGGCGCAATGATCAGCCAAATTTCTCCCACCTCCCCTAATAGCCATCGCTGCCAATGGCTGTGGTCTGCTATCACGAAGTCGTACCCACATGCAGTGCAGTATAGTTTTAATAAGCAAACTATCCGGCTAGTGTCTGCTGGTTACCCATGCGCGGTCATTGTGTCTGTGACGGAAGCCCTTTTACGAAAAACCAAGCAAGCCATGTTTGCGAAGGAGACCATACGGGTGAAGAACTCGGTTAAACATGCTGTGATTCCGAATTTTCACAAGGTGGCCCAACACGTAAAGAAAGTGGCGAACCGACACGGCGTGCCTGCGGTGTTCTCTGCTCCGAAGAAGCTCGCGCAGCTTTGCTCACGCATTTCGCGTGATGGAAATCTGAGCGGATGCAGAAAAAAGCATGCCAAGCAGTTTGGTAACAGGTGTACGGTGGTCATGTACCAGATCCCGTTGACCTGTGGGATGGCTTACATAGGCCAGACTGGGTGCTGCATTAATGACCGGGCAGGGTATCATTTGAGGGCTATTAGGAGAGGTGGGACAAATTTGGCTGATCATAGCGCCAACTGCACAGCGTGTGAACCACGACTGAGTGACATAAAAATCCTAGGCAATGGTCGCGATAAGGCTGCGCGTGAATTATTGGAAGCCTTTTATATCACGAAAAGGGGAGATAAATGTGCGAGCGATACGTCTGTGAAGCTCTTCAGGGCAGAAATCGAGTTTCCTGCACGTGTGTTGTAGTTTTAATGATTTGGGTTGCCTTGTCACTATGTTTTTCCATTGTTGTTATGCACTGCGCACGTCAGCCTTTCCGCATATATTTGTTGGCGTGGCTGCAAATAAAATACATGTGAGTTAGCGCCTGTCCTCTGGCTTTCTCAGCTGTTCGTGCGTGTCTTCCCGTGCGCTCCTTTTCCCTCGATATATAGCACTTGCAGTTAGTTCCCAAAGCAGTCTCCTGTCACGGTTATCCACGTGCGTGAAGGAAGGCCCCTATTTAAATTTATTCTGCAGTAATATATGCAGGATTTGTCTCTGTTCTCCATACTGTCTACCTTGTTGCCGTTTCGCCTTTATTATATAGCCGGAATGCAGCCTAGCAGATATCGAACGCCATAAGGCTACCCACATACTCAAAGACCTCGCGCACAACTCCTGACACTTACTCGTACTCAGGAGTTGAGCGACACTGCCAAGGACATCCTTAGAAATGTTAAATAATAAATGATGGGGTTTTACTTGCCAAAACCACAATCTGATTATGAGGCACACCGTAGTGGGGGATTTCGTAAAAATCTGAACCACTTGGGGTTTTTTAACGTGCGCCTAAACCTACGTACACCGGTGTTTTCTCATTTCACACCCATCGAAATACGGCTGCCGTGGCTGGGATCCGATACCACGACTACGTGCTTAGCAGCCAAACACCATAGCCATTAAGCAACTACAGCGGGTAAGGACTGTTGGCAGTTCGAGGAAGGTGAAAGTCGGCTCGTCAGACAATTTGTTGCCATCCTCATTGCGCGAGAATCGGTACGAGCCATCGGAGAATGACACCGTATATCTATAGGGTGCATTGTATTTAATGTGATGGAGTGCGCGTCCGAAATTTCAGACCCGAATCACCCTCTAACGATTGACGACGAGGCATCTCTCGCTCATACATGGAGTCGCCTGACAGCTGCTGGGCGCTGTAAGGTTTGGGAGTCGGGCTTGTAGGACGATCGGAGGAACTTGGGGCGACAGGACTAGGCGAGCAGGATTTATTTACATTATTTACAGTTTCAACAAGAGATACATTTACACAGTCTAGCGTGACTCCCAAATGGAGCCCGCAAGACGAAGCAATACAGCAAACGAGCACACAGCTCACGAGTATATTGACGAGCACAGAGCACGACGACGAGCACCCTCCAGCAGCCGACAATCGCTGCTTATAAGCACTCTGTTCGACGTCATCGTTCGACGTCATCGCAGACTACACGCCTTTTTGGAGGAGGAGGGCTCACACACACGTGCCGCACAGGTTTCAGTGCTCTCTCGAGGGCAGACGACCTTTGCAGCGCAGTCGTCGTGGTATCCATTGTCCTGCATCCCCGCAGCCAGGTGGTCACGCCCGAACCCAGCCGGCGCCTCTAAATTCCAGAGCTGCCGTAGTCCGCAGTTCGCCAAAGGACGTTCACGGTTGGTTAGCGCTGTTCTCGCTGGTTCTCTGAAGGGCACCACCACCCCGGATCGATCGACGCACCTGCAGCGGGCTGAAATAGCTTTGAGAGCAGTGCCCCTGCAGGCCGATCCTAACATCGCTGGCGTCGGCCACAGCACCTACTTGACCCTCTTCAAATCTTGCCGACATTCTCGCCTTATTTCGCACCATCGGGTTTCAACTAAATTGCTTCAACAGCCAAAAATTTGGCCATCCTGTCAACGTTATGTTATTATATTTATTATTAGGTCATTTTTTATATTTAAGCTAGTGCTGCCCTGATTTCTCCAGCGGCTTCACCTTTCCTAATATGCCCACATTTTTGCCGCCCTCTGTTCATATTTTGTGGAATTTTTGATAGACGTTGAAACCATAGCATGGCCCCCTGACCATGCTGCTCAAAAAGTCATTTTATTTTCCCGATACCTTAAGCAAGCTTCTGCCTCATTGCCATTCATCAACCTCCTGATTTCCCTGTCACTTGTATCCCATTTTGACGACTACGATCCCACGGAAGTTGGCAATGATGAAATGGCCATGGGATTGAAGTCATTTAAACCAATCCTACCATGGACACGACAGCCGCTTTTGCTCATTGCGAATGAAAATATTACATTATTAAGCGCCATTCTTAAGCATATCGATTCACAGCCTAAAAAATTATGCAGATACCACACACTGTGCGAATCGATGTAAGCGAAGCTTTCTGCGTCGTTTGGTTTGATTTACGATAATTAGCGGTATTGATGACTGTGAATGTATAATTTCTTTAGCATATGGTGCAATGCGAGAGTATTGAGTTGATGGCAAATGTTACCTTGCGTGAACTACTGCTGTTTGTCTGCGTAGTACACAACACACAGTGAGCCGTGTTTGAGGCAGTCTTGTGCGCCATTGTTTGTAATTTATGTGAGGGTCGAGCATTGTCATTGCTTCACATGGCACATCGCATCACGGCAGCCGTGTTGGCAGAATTATTAGACTACGTGCAAAACCACTTTCGCATTACGAGGCACGCCGTAGTGGCGTACTCCGGATTACCTTTGATACCCTGGTGTTCTTTAACGTGCTCCTAAATCAAAGTGCACGACCGCTTTTTTATTTCGCTCCCGTCTAAATTAGGCTCCCGCGGCGGGGATCCAACCCGCGACCTCCAGCAATGCCATAGCCGTCAAGCTACCGCGGCGGGCAAGGAAGTGTTGGTCTGACGTGCGACACCTTCAGTAGTGTCGCCTATAAATGATTAATTGCCACTTTGTGTTTGCACGCCCTGCGTCAGTTGAGCACTTCACAAATTTGCGTGGTATTTATTTTTGAGAAATAACAGAAACGTACAGTACCGTGCCTTCAGTTTGCCCGCAACCGCTGGCGTGTCTGTAGTAGTAGCGTTTCGTTACTTTCTCACAGCACCTTTTCTCTGTGCCGTCCTTTCCCCCTGTATGGGAACTGCGAGCCAAGAATGGCAAAGCTGTAATTCACTCGTTTCGCGAATACCCCGATTCTACCCCATTCGCTGCCTCCTTCTCCCTGCCCCCTCTCTGCCATTCTATCTACCTTTCTTCAGGACTTGCATGTATTCTTTATACGGGGGGGGGGGGGGGTGTCAGGGATAATTACAGTTGCCAAGAGGCTAATGTGACCACGCCCAGGGAGATCTAGAGGGCACTGTGCACATGCGACGCGATGGAAAGGTCCAAACGAGTTTCTCGCGCCACCTTTCCTTTTTTCCATGCTTCCTTCCACGTATATGCACGCTCTGAACCTCCCTCCGACACGGGGTGCAAGACAGCAACAGCACAAGTGAAAAAAGGTGCAGGAATAAGCAAAGAAAGCTGCACATTAAAAAAGTTGTCTTTATTTGTTCGCGTACAGTGGTGGGTCGCCGTGGCGTCATCGCGTCCTTCGTAGGATTTCTAAACGGCGGGAGCCAACTGGTCGGCTTACCCACTACAGGTTTTCCCGCTCAATTTAATCCGAGCGGAGGTCAATTTTATCCAAGCGCCCTCGAAATTAATCCGTGTGCCGGTCATTTCGATCCGAGCGCCACTCTATTTAGTCCAAGCACCATACGCCAGTAATGCAAACGCCAGTTAATTTGTACCAGTGCCACCAGTGAAGTACTGGTGGTCAATCCAGGCCTCACACAATTTAAGAACATTTTAATTTCGAGGCCTCTAAAATTTTGCGAACATATCGGGGGTTAATACCTTCAAAAAGGAAAGGGCGAGATGAGAGACCAGTAGCTTACCTTCCACGTGACCAACGACAACCTTTGGAGTTATTTTTTTCTACTTCGTCATGAGAGCGAAGCAGATCACAATTCTTGCAATTATTTGGGAGGAAACATCAGCATGAGTACTTTAAGAGAGTTAATGACATACATGCTATTTGGTCACGGCTATAAAACGGAACAATAAGGGGTGATTCAATGATAATCACTAGGCCCTGGCTGGCAGGCTTCGGTCGCTAGCGAATACGATTCACTATTTTACTGCGATGTCCGTAGCCTCCATTCAAACACCTCTCCATCGATACCCCTAAAACGTTCATGAATTAACATATAGTTGCATAATATTCCTAAGTGATATGGTCGAGTCAGTAAGGAGCACCAGTTAAATACAATGTGCAGTTCAAGGTTTTCGATGTTTTGCACACCATGACGTCATGTATGTAAAATGAAATGCAATAAAACGAGTGACTATACTACGCCTACTATAAACTCGTATGCTTAAGTCACTAGTGAATATTATTCACCCATTTCGCGGTCACTGTGGCAGCTATCACTTGTGAATGCCGTCGATGGTATCAATCAAGCTGTAACAAAATGAGGACATTTTTGTCACCACTGCTAACTCATACCGCCGAGTTATTACTGATCGCTAGTGATGCGCTCACTGCGATGTTCTACTTTCATTTTAGAATAGCGTATTATATATGAAATTAAATGTCATATAGATGGCGATTTAATAACTATAATTTAATAACTATAGGAGACGCTAAGATTGAGTCGCTAGCTACGAAGAATCATTTTGTGTAGTGTGACCGTCACAGCCATTTATGCTTGTCCTATGGAAATATGAAACCTTGAATTATGCGCGTGGACGTCGTCAATTGTACAAATGAAAGTGTCAATAAATGATAATAATAATCAGTCAGCATTGCTAATTGGCATCACAGAGTCGTTAATGATCACTAGTGATGAGCTCTGTTCGGTGTTCTTGTACTTTTAGGTAGCATAGCGTCGTGCATATCAAATGATTTTTTTTAAAACAACGATTCAATTATGATCATTTACGATCAGTGAGTATATTTTTCTACCATCGGTAACTACCATTGGTAACTGATGGTGTAGGGTGAAAAGAAATCACTAATGATAAGCTCGCCTCTTTGTTTTCGCACTTTCATACAGCATAAAGTGATGGGCATCAAGTTAAAAGTGCGTCAAATGGCAATTCAAGTTTAATAAGTAGGATGTTCTAGGATTTTGTCCATCATGATCGCGAGTTATTTTGTTTGGTACGCCAGCGGTAGCCGTCAATCGCTCATTTTGCCACAGGTATGAATGTGTTTCTTTAAATATTTTCCTCTGAGATTGCAGATGTGGTACAAGTACTGGTGGTCAATGGTGACTATGTTTACTTCAATTTTCTCGACTACTTAAGTATCACAGCTTCAGGGACATAAAATGAAAGGTCGTTTAAAAGGTGATTCGATTATGACAACTAGAAACTGAGAAGTTTAAGCCAATCGATGGAAAGATGCCGAAGAGAGGTTTTAGTTGCGAACTTTCTAAATTTTTAAGCCTTTTTTCACTATAACGGCGCAACAGACACGAATCGAGTAGAAGAAATAAATGGAAACAAAGCTCTCAACGTAGCGGAAGCAGAGCTTCATCAATTCGCTGGTAGCAAATTGATAGGAAAATAACTGATTCGAAATTCATCGGATAAGCTTAGTATGCTTATGTGATTTCACTTTCTCTTATGAAGCAATTTATGATTCGCGCTGCAAAAGCGACTGCTGTGTATCGCTCATGCAAATGCTGACCATAACAGCTATGCGTAAATTTGTGAGAGACAAACTTTATTATTATTCTTTAGCAAACAGCGCGAATATCGGGGCACAGAAGAGAGAGAGACACACGACACAGGCGCTGACTTCCAACAAGTATGTTTATTGCGCGAGCGCAGAATATACAAGCAGAGAATAGTAAAAACATAAACAGCATGAAAACACGAAAAGAATGGCTTGAGATTGCATGTGGCCGGAGATCGGTTAAGTTTGCATATACGCGATTTCCTTGTCTAAAAACTGGATGGATGGTGAACTGATGCATGAAGGACCACGTTTGGTGCTGCAAATGCTTCGATAATTGCACGCGTGACTGTTAAGCGGAGGCCGGGCTGCCTTCAACACAGGAGCCTAGAAACACTGCACCTCCGCGACGAAACGCGCGGCCACTCGCGCATCGTTTGGGTGCGCGCCATTTTCCTCCGTCGGGCGCGACGTCTAGAGAGCGCGGCAGGTGCGTACGTGTTCCAACGCGCACGTCTGGTTGGGGCTTAAAGCACCGTGAACGTCGTGCTCACTTCGTAGCGCATTACCGCAGTTTACGTATTTGCGACGTACGGGAAATGTGACGTGTTTTGTCATCTCTAGGGACTAAAGCATACCAGATCCTACGCACCATAATTTAATTACCCTGCTAACGATTGTTCATGGGATACCCTTACAGTGAAGGACTGTTCAACCCGACAACACAGAACAGTGCAAAATACCTATTTATTGCTAATGACTCGCTGATGTTCTTTATATCTTTCAGATAATTACTGGTATATTGGCACTTTATTTTACTCAACGGCCACAGGTACAAGTAAACGCTGCAATGGTAAAAAGGTTATTGATATTTATTTCTTGCTCAACCTTCTCATTTCCTAATCGTCATACTTGAATCACATTTTGAGCGCCCTTTAATTTTATGTCCACGAAGGTGTGATTTGTGAGGAGTGTCAGAGTTGTCGGACGATCTCGCCGCTGCCACCATTTGTAAAGGTTGCAGGTCGTAGGGAGGAACTTGGGGACGAACTAGGCGTACAGGGTTTATTTACAGTATTTACATTTTAAACAAGAGATACATTCGGCAGTCTAGCGTGGCTCCCAAACGGAGCACGCAAGACGAGCATACATCATACGAGCGCGATGATAAGCACACTGACGAGCACGAGCACAGACGAGCACACCTAGCAGCCGACAAACAGCCGCTTATAAACACTCCGTTGTCCCTAGATCCCTAGGTGAGGGAAACGGCAGTTCACCGCCAATTCGTGGCGTCCAACGTACGTCCAACTTCAATGACGTCATTGAAGTTGACCCACCTTTTTGGAGGAGGAGGGCTCACACACACACGTACGCACTTTGGATTCCCAGAACTCGAGTTGAGCGCGTCTTCGAAGCCAGGTGATCACGCCTGACCCCAGCCGGCGCCTCTAAATTCCAGAGCTGCCTTTCTTCTGCAGTCGCCACGAGTGTCAGCAGACTGTGACGAATCCTGGGGCCCACGTACCACAAAGCACCCTTTGTTAGGGTAGCTCTTCTTGCTGCAGAGAGACCATGAAGACCCGTCAAATCAACCAACAATACACGGGGCGCAAAACATGGCCAGCCCTGCTACCGTAGTCTCCAGTTCTCCGAAGGAAGTTCATGGTCAGTTAGCGCTGTCGTCCTCGCTGGTTCTCTGAAGGGCGCCACCACCGCGGGTCGATCGAAGCACGTGCAGCGGGCTGAAATAGCTTTGCAGAGCAGTACCTCTGCAGGCCGATCCTAACAGTAGTCGAGAAAATTGAAATGAATGTAGTCACCACTGACTACAAGTATTTGGACCACATCTGATATCTCAGAGGAAAGTATTTAAAGAAACACTGTTATACCAGTGGCAAAATGAACGAATGATGGCTGCCGCTGTCGTACCAAACAAAGTGACTCGTGAATACTTTTGACAAATTCCTAGCACTTCCCAGTTATTAAACATGAATTTCCATTTGACTCACTTTTAATTCGATACCCATGACTTTATGCTGCATGAAAGTACAAAAACGAAGAAGTGCGATTATCACTAGTGATGTCTAATCAAGCTTCCCCATCCGTTACCAATGGTAGCAGAAAAAAATACTCACTGATTGTAAATGATCATAACTGAATCGTTGTTTTAAGAAAATTTCATTTGATACGCATGACGCTCTGCTGCATAAAAGTATAAGAACATCGAACAGAGCTCATCACTAGTGATCATTATAGACTCTGTGATGTCAATTATATATGTTGGCTGATTAAATTCTCATTTATCGACACTTTCATTTGTATCATAGACGACATTCACGAATAATGGCTGTGACAGTCACACTACACAAAGTGATTCTTCATCACTAGTGGCTCAATCTGAGCATCTCCTGTAGTTATTAAATCGTAGTTATCGAATCGGCGTCTGAATGACATTGTTGCTGTCAAAAATCGTTGCTGTCTTATCAAAGATGTTTTCAGCTGGAACGTTTCCGTGCAGTCTCACTATGAAGTGCCAAGGAACTGTAGCAGCATCGACGTCGAGGAAGATGAAGAGAACGGCGGCTGGCTAGGGACAAGCCATTGCATAGGAAGCGAAGCAGGCGCATGGCTCAGATCAGGAGCGGCGGTGCTAGGTGGCCGGGGACATTTATCCGCCGAGAAATGACCGTCAGCTAGGGCCTTGTGCTCAGTAAAAATATACTGCTATTTATTGTGGCTCATCGCTGATTTGGCACGCCATACAGCAATATGTATCGGTGACAAATTTTTCCCAGCTATAGCTTACCATTTCTTTGGCTGTTACGAATGGAAGCAGTATTGTGAATGGTCATTGGCTACTTGCCACACCAACCGCTGGAAACTCATAATATTTTCCTGATCCCCATAAAGTTTCATCAATGATACCTCGCTGTCAGCCCTTTAGAGAGTGAGTTACGATGAGAAAAATAAAGGCTTATTCTTAGAGTTGGGGTTTCTGATCGTTCATCGGGGGCAACGTTGGTCACTCACCTAGCGACGCGGCATAGAAATGCTACACGTCTTATTTATTTGCAAGCCCTATAATTCCACGCGCATAATTCAAGGTTTCGTATTTCCATAGGACAAGCATAAACCACCTCGAAATGAATTTGACAGTTAAACAGAGAGGAAAATACAAGGAAGGTAGGAAAGCGAACGGTGCGAGAAGTGGAGGAAAAAGTGAACTCTTAGTCACTCAGGGAGTACCATGTACGAAAATGAAACCAAAATGGTAAGCTGCCTTCGCAAAGAGTCCTTAAACACTACAGCACCCTGGGCAAGCTAATCCACTAGCATCCACTTTCTTAGGTAAATCATAAAGGTCACGCACGACCAGGCACGGATGCATCCAAACCACAATTACCAGATTCAGATGGAGTCTCAGACCGCCAAACACTTGCACACCGAAAACGCCTTTGCGGGTTACCCTACATACGACTTAAAGTTTTCTTAGGTAAAGGTAAAGCTGACAGGTACTTTTGAATTCAGGTGTGCTGGCCATCGTCTGAGCGTTGTGACAAAAGAAAAAACAGGATGAAAATGACACAGAATGATGGACGACGATTGTAGCGACCATGAAATATGGCAGCGGCCGCGAGACAAGCAGGAAACGGCATGCTAAACCATTGCAAGACGCAAGAAAAACTACGGCAGCGTGGACGTTTGCGTGAGATGGCGGTACACTGGATTGCCCGTTGTCTCTTTCTACGCGCCAAAGAGACGCCATAGCAGAAAGCGAAATGAGAAGGAGCTGATTCGTGCCCTGTTAGTATCGAGGAGCAAGCGGCCTATCGGGAACTTGCAAATAAAGACTAACAAAATTGAAAAAAAAGAAAGAAAGAGCGCGGTATAGCAGCCAAGAGCATGCGCAGGAAGCTAGGCGCCCACCCTCGCAGGAGTAAGGAAATTCGGACGGCTCGAGTTGCGGGAATTGAAATTTGGCCGAAGAAAAAGTCAAGCGCGAAAAACGTGTGCCCTCCCAGCTCCGAATCCGCGGTGGCCGGAGGGGCTCCCCATTATTCCACTTGATGAGCCGCGCGCCTGATTATACAGCCGGGCACGAGGCTCTCTGCGGAACCCTAACGAAGGCACGCCCCCAGGACACAGCGCTCGGGGGCAAGTCCCCAGCGCACAGTAACGTGCAGTCCAAATTGCAACTGCGCTCCGCGGGCTTTCTTTCTTTTTTGCTGTTCCGAATAAGCGAACGTTCAAATCGAGGAAACAAGGTGTTCTGGGAAAGACACGGAGTTCAATAATTCTGGGCGAACACAGAATTACAGCGATGTGTTTACACCTATAGACGCTGCGGCCTGTGCAAATTCAGCGCATCGGCTTGTCCTCCATGGTTGCACTGCGTGCACTGTTAAGAACGGCCAGCTGCAGTGCAAGTTTGCCACCCAGTTACGACTATGGCGGCAACATTCCGGGAGCGTCGCCGCCAACCTTTAGCCACAGCGTGACTAAATCGACTTTGTGCCGGGGAACAATGCGCGCATACTCCCCTCTCCGCCGCTTCAGCTAGAATGCGTTCGATGAAGCAGGCTTTGTGCTGAAACCGCCGCCAACATCTAGCCTCATAGCCGTTGTGACGGAATGAGTTCGGCGGCCTAACTATTGTTACCAAACTCTCCAACGCGGACCTGATCTGCTACCGGTGCGCGAGTTGCCGCGGGAACGCCGTTTTGCTCTCCTTCCCACGCACCGACCAAGACGCAAGACAGCGCGCTACCCGGAACGACTCCGAGTTCTATGAAATTCGTGTGGTGTCGGTTTGGGACCGTAAACACGTGTGTTTGTGCATGTGTGTGTGTAAACCGTCCTGCGGAGAGGCGGCTAGTTTGCGATGACTGAACGAACGTTCGCCTCACATTGTATCGCGGGAGGACCGAGTGTTTAAAAACTGCTGTTGTGCGGATGCTCGACACTTCTCTTAAGCAGTCATGTTGGACTGAGACTCTCTCTCAAGCAGTCATGTTAGACTGATGTACTTTCTGAAACAATCATGTTAGACTGATATATATACTGTAAATAAACCCATATTCCTCGTTCTAGATGAGAAACAGTGCTTCCCTTCATCAACGTGCTCAGCGTGGATAAGTTGGACGACGCCATGGGCCAGCTACCTTCGAATTCATGCCGGATTACAATGTTGACAACGGATCACGAGCGATGGGATTGAGCCCCCAATCATAACAACTGGCTGACAGCGGTGAGATTGACTTTGCGACGTGGTGCTGTGACTGCGGTGAGTGCTTGGTTCTTGCTTTGGCTCTCTAGGCATCATTTCGTGGTTGTTCTGTTTAGAACAGTACGGAAGCTAGATTGTTGAGTGTTAGCTAGGTTGTGTTTTCCTAGCTAGATTTAGAGAGCAGGATCAAGGCAGTAAAGCAGCAAACATGGAGTTAAGGAGACTGCTGAGAGACGAATTGTTGATTGTTGGTGAGGAACTGGGCCTAGATGTACGCAAGGAAATGCTAAAATCGGAATTCTTGGAGCTAATTTCCAGTCAGGCCAGCGAGGAAGAAATTGAAATGGGATTGGAACTTCTCAAAAAGAGGGAGAAACGGGAAAGAGAAAGAGAAGAATAAGACAGAGAAAAACGAGATAGAGAGGAACGCGATAAAGATCGCGAGTTAAGAAAAATGCAACTTGAACTTGAAAGCAAACGTTTCGAGTTGTCTCAAGGAAGTGAAGGCGCTCTGGGACGATCAAGTGAGGCAGAATCGTACCGCATGGACAGGCTATTAAAGCCATTTGAGGTCGGGACCGACATAGGCTTGTTGCTAAGCAATTTTGAAAGGACTTGCGAAAAGATGAACTTCGGCCCGAGTACATGGCCACAGCGGTTGCTGTCTATATTGCCGTGTGAGGCGGCGGAAGTAATCGCCAGACTGAGTGCACAGGATGCATATGATTATGCAAAAGTTAAGGCTAGTCTCCTTAAGAAATACCGCCTTTCAGCCGAAGCTTCTCGGCAAAGGCTTAGGAGCACAGGCAAGAAAGATAGCGAGGGATATCCGGAGTTTGCATATAGCTTAAAGACCAACCTAGTTGAGTGGTTGAAAAGCGCGGAAGCGTACGACAGCCGAGACATGATCATTGAATGCATGTGTCCAGAGCAGTTTTACAAATCGATCCCCCAAGCTGTGAAACTGTGGGTGCAAGACAGAGGGAATGTAAACACTGTGGAAAGGGCGGCTGAATTAGCCGAAGAGTACGCAACCCGTAGAAAGTTGAACGCCGAGGACGGAAACTTGGACGGTCGAAATGGACCGCCGAAACCATTTCCGTTCAAGAAGGGTTCGCAGACTAGAAGATCGGAGCCGGTAGACATGCAGGAAAAGCAGGAGAAACTTAACGGAGAAACCGCACAAAAAGAACAGAAAAGAAGATTCGAATCTTTTAGACCAATTCGCTGTTACAAATGCCACAAACTGTGACATATAGCTGTAAACTGCGGGAAGCCTAGCGTAGTTTTCTCCTACGTAGAGGAAAAAGACGAGAATATGGAACTTTCAAGTCCATATCTTCACGACCTGCAAGTTAATGGCAAACCATGCCGAGTGCTAAGAGACAGTGCCGCCACGATGGACATTGTCCATCCGTCTTACGTGACAGTAGGTGAGTTCACCGGAGACGTAGCATGGATCAAACAGGTTGTAGAAGAACACAGCGTGTGTCTGCCCATGGCCAAAGTCAAAATCGGTGGACCATTCGGGGAGCTAGAGACTGAGGCTGCAGTTTCCAAATTTTTGTCACTGCAGTACCCTTACATCTTTTCGAACCGTTCAAATCAGTTGCTGCGTGAAAAAGGGCTTAAGCTGGGAGAGGGCGTAGTACAGGCATTGACGCGAGGCCAAGCTCGTAAAATCGCGTCGCTTCCGGCCGAAAATGCACAAGCTGCTCCAGCGGAAGTAGCAAAGGAGATAACTGCAATAACCGAATCCGAGCTAGGCTCGAGTGATGAAAAAACAGTTGAGGAAAGCCTGCCAGCTGACCAGTTCAATGAGAGCATAGCACTAGAGTGTCAAAGTTCAAGCCTGCAAGAAGAGCAAGCTGACACACTCGCAAGTGAGACAGGGTCGTTATTATCACCGGCCTCAAAGACCTTTGATCAGCTCTTGCGTGTGGATAGAGTCATTGGCAGCCGAGCAAAACAATGATGAGAGCTTAGCCAAATTACATGACACAGCTAAACAAGGCATTGCTAGGCGCAACGTGACGATACAGGAGAGAGGAGGATTGTTGCATCGGCACTACAGAGATCGAAAGGGTAGGATTTTAGATCAGTTAGTCGTACCTACTAAGTATAAGGAGGACCTTTTGAGTCTCTGTCATGGAAATGGGTGGTCCGGCCACCTAGGCATAAACAAATCAAAAGAAAGGTTGCTTATGGAATGCTACTGGCCTGGCTGTTTCAAAGACGTAGAAAACTTTGCAAAATCATGCGACGCCTGCCAGCGTTCTGGTAAACCAGGCGAGACATGGAAAGCTCCACTGAAGGTAGTGCCCTTAATAACAGAGCCTTTCAGACGACTCGTAAGAGACACGGTAGGGCCCCTTCCAAAAACAAAATCGGGTTACAGGTACTTGTTTACCATGCTGTGTCCGGCTACAAAGTTTCCAGAAGCAATCCCTTTGAAAGAGCTCAGCTCCACCGACGTAGTAGATGCGCTTTTGACAGTGTTTGCACGAGTTGGGTTTCCAGCCGAAATTCAGGCATATCAAGGGTCAGTATTCACGAGCGCACTGACTTACACATTCTTGCAAAAGTGCGGGGTAAAGTTAATACAGAGTTCTGTCTATCACCCTCAGTCAAACAGTGCAGAGAGGTGGCATTCGGTGCTTAAGCGAGTTTTGCGTGCGCTCTGTTACGAGCACAAGGAGGACTGGGAGAACTGTCTGCCGGCAACTTTGTTGCGGGCAGACAGTTCGGTTTTACGGCGAATCCCCTGCCGGCTACCCGATTCGGAAGACCGATGTGTGGCGGACCGCTGACCGCCGGCCGCTATGCTTTCATTGCGGCTTTGCGAACGGTTCCACATGAAGCGACAGGGTTCTCGCCAGCAGAACTAGTGTATGGGAGGACACTCCGTTCTCCACTAAGAATGTGAAGAGAGATGTGGGAGGAAAGAGGAGACAGTCCTACAGTGGTTGAATACGTGCTAAATCTGCTGGAACGGCTAAGCGCATCCCATGAAATAGTCGGAAAGAACATGGGAGTAGCTCAAAAGAACGCCAAATTCTATTACGACAAGAATGCGAGACTTCGTACGTTTAACGCCGGAGACCAGGTAATGATCCTCAAACCTTCAAGAAAGAACAAGCTTGAAGTTCACTGGGACGGGCCCGTTAAAGTGTTGCACAAACTTTCAGATTCTAACTAGGGTCTGAAAATGCGCGGTCGCAGGAAGGAAGTGAGGATACATCACTGCAATTTGATGAAGCCGTATATAGAGCGGAGCGGAGTCGTTAACTATACCATCAAAGAGCAGGATGGCACTAGTACCAAGTTTAAGGAGTATAGGGCGACCTCCAACTCTGAAATCGGCCTAGAAGAAGTAGTAGAACACTCGGTAAGCTCGCACGCTCTAAGACCCGAGCAGCTAGATGAGCTAAAAGGGGTGTTAGGGGAATATATCGACAGGTTCAGCGATCGGCCAGGTAGAACCGAACTACTAACGCACGAAATAGAGCTGACATCAACCGAAACACTAAGATCAAAGCCTTACAGGGTGTCTCCAAGACAGAGAGAGATTATGGAGGCAGAGATACAGCACATGCTAGAGTTGGGAGTTATTGAGCCCGCTGAGAGTGACTGGTGGAATACTGGTGGAAACCCCTAACAAGGACCCTCGTCCGTGTGTTGACTACAGGAAGTTAAATGCCATCACTAGGGATCAGCTGTACCCGATGCCCAACATTAAGGAACGAATTGAAAAAGTTAGCGCTGCTAAATACATTTCAACTATAGATCTCGTGCGGGGGTACTGGCAAGTTCCCCTTTCAGAAAGTGCCAGCCGCTATGCCGCATTCATCTCACCTGTAGGCACTTTTCGCCCTCTCGCACTCAGCTTCGGGCTGAAGAACGCCCCGTTTAGCTTCTCTAAGTTAATGGATATTGTCCTAAAAGACTTGCAGGAGTTTGCCTTGCCATATCTCGATGATGTAGCAATTTTTTCGGACAGCTGGGAACAACACGTATCGCACCTCAAACAGGTGTTCTCACGGTTGAGCGAAGCCGGCTTAACGATGAAAGCGAAAAAGTGTAGATTTGGTTGTTCACATGTTACATATCTGGGCCATGTTGTCGGCCAAGGCACGAGATGGCCGGCCGAGCTGAAAATAGCTACGATTGGACAATTTTCTCAGCCGCGCACGAAAACAGACCTTCGTTCATTTTTGGGACTTGTGGGTTACTATCAACGGTACATTCCGAATTACTCGCAAATGGCAAGTCCATTAACAGACGCCCTCCGAAAGGGAGCACCGAGTAACGTACACTGGGATAAGGACAAAGAGAACGCTTTCCAAAGTTTGAAAACGCTATTGGTTACTCGTCCTGTGCTTCGCGCGCCAGACAACACAAAGGAAATCATAGTTCAATGCGATGCAAGCGACAGAGGTATGGGCGTGGTACTTAGTCAGGTCGGCGACGATAACGAGGAGCATCCTATCCTCTATGCCAGCCGTAAACTAAATTTAAGAGAGGAAGCCTACAGCGGTTCAGAGAAGGAATGCGCTTGTTTAGTTTGGGCAGCCCAGAAGTTCTCGTGTTACTTGTACGCAGCGAAGTTCATCTTCGAAGCCGACCACTGTCATCTGACGTGGCTCAATCAAATGTCACACAAAAATGGCCGCTTGCTCCGATGGAGCCTCACTCTCCAAGAGTAGAACTTCTCCGTTAGAGATAAGAAGGGAATGTTGCATAGCAATGCGGATGGTTTGAGCGGACTAATTTGAATTCTGCGTTTGAGGGTCCCGCCTGAATTTTAGGGTTACTAGTGTTAATTTTATTAAGCCAAGAAGATCCCCTCTCATTTAGCAGGATTCCCTCCATTATTGCTGAATTTCTCAGCACGAAATTGCTTCAGAAATTGGCATAGCGAAATGCAGCATTTTTGGTTTCTGCACTTATGTTCTTTTTCTTGAAGCCTAGCGGGTCTAAAGTGATAGCCAAGGTACGTCATCTCAGTGCAGAGGCGTGTTCTGGGGTTCATTTTGCAGTTGCCTGTGCTTGTTGGATGTTTTGGGGCGGTGACATCATTGTACAAGTGGTTACTGCGAGCCAAGACATCACCCCCTGGCCACCAGCCGTTCTCTGCCTGCCTAGCGGTTGTCAGCGCTAGACAGTCGAGATTTTCCGGGCCATGGAGGCGCTGTTAAGAACGGCCAGCTGCAGTGCAAGTTTTGCCAACCAATTGCAAGCGTGGCCGCAACTTTCCAGGAGCGCCGCCGCACACCTCTAGCTACGGCGTGACTAAGTCGACTGTGTGTGAACAACAATACGTGCGTCCTCGACTCTCCGTCGCTGGAGCCGAGTTTGACGAAGTCGCCATTGTAACTAAACGGCCTCGGCGGACCAACTATTGTTACTGAGCCGCGGGAACATCTACTGACACCCCTTCCCACGCGCCGACCAAGACGCCAGACAATGGGCGGCCGGCGGGCGCGCTGAAGTTCGGGGAATAAATGTCCCTACGGTGCCTCGTTCTCCCCTACGGTTCCTGGTCAACTCGCCTACGGTTCTTGGACGGCCGTTTCCGTCACCTGGGTATCGGGAGAGGACCGAGTGTTTAAAAACCGCTGTTGTGCGGCTGCTCAGGACACTCTCTCTCAAGCAGTCATGTTAGACTGATGTACTTTCTCAAACAGTCATGTTAGACTAATATAAATACTGTAAATAAACCTATATTCCTCGTTCTCCATGAGAAGCAGTCCTTCCTTTCATCAACGTCCTCAGCGTGGATAAGTTGGACGACAGCACGGGCCAGCTACCTTCTAATTCATGTCCGACTCCAATCTTGACAAAGGATCACGAGCGATGGGATTGAACCCCCAATCATAACACCGGGAATGAATAAGTCACTGGAGCCTGACAGTTTCTGATCCGCAGTTTATCTACTTTCGCCTAACACCATTGCGGCTTACCAGTGAGTAGTCTTTTGATGCGAAATTGCTAGTTCTCTTGAGCACTTTCGTGTTCCTAAAGATAGACATGATTTTATTGCAATAAAGTCATAACTAACCTTTTCGTTCCTGTGCTACTTATTTTGCGACTCGTTGCGACAGACGAAGATTTGACTAGCAGATTATTATTTTTTCACAGGTCTCAGTAATTACTATACATTTAAAGATAATCTCAATTTCGATACAGCACTCTCGACTACCATAAATTTATTTGGAGCACCTGCTGTTGTCTTCAGTGACATTGAGCTTACCTGTCCGAAAGTCCACAGCAGCTTGACATAATTCAAAATTGTCCAGGTCATTAAATCTATCCTTAGCTTTAAGCTACAATATAGTTCAATTTTTATTTCACAGGTGATAGAAGAAGACAAAGTGCCAGAAGCTTGGGCTGGGACCACGTTTTGTAACTAATTTGCATGTTTCACTTCATTGGCTCCGCATTATACGGCGGCAGCTCAAAGAGGGCGGCGGCGATCCAGAGCAAAAGAAGCACGCAGTAAAACCCCAAAGTCGAGGGTCTTCACAAAAAGAAAATGAAAACATTAATTTTACATTTCGGTTCTTTCTCTCAACCTGCTTGAATGCGAAATCAGCATTCCCGAGTGCCTCAACTTGCGCTCGTAGTATGAATGTTTGTACGCAGAGGTCTGTTGTATAGCTTCCTGGCACATGGAAATAAACTGCCAGTCAACCAGCGCTTGTCCTATGTGCGCCTTTCTGTCTGCGACAACGTCCCTTTCGCGTTGCATCACAATGAACTGGAACAACGCGCCCAATATCACACCCTATTGCACTGAATGTAAGACGTTCTGATGTGAAGTCGCAGGTTTGAATGCGTCAAGTATTGCGTATACAGCAACCAAATGCAAAAACAATCGCGGGAAAATGTTGCAGCTTTCGTCGACCGTGCGTTCAGTGCTCGTGAAAGAACTGTGGGTTGCCAAAATAACTCGGAAGCCCTGCCCGATATGGCGTCTGCGATAACGCACGTGATACGTAGGGACGTCCAACCTATAATGTGAATCGGTCGGCACTTGGTCATAGGCTAGCACCATGACCTGCGATCGTTATCGCCGCAATTATTCCTCGGCATGACGGACGACAGGAGCTAGAATCCGTGAACAACCTCCTCAACATACGGTCACAGAGGTCCTAAACTATATGGCTCACGGCAGCCACTAAATTCTTCCTTGATATGACGTAAAGCGTTCTACAGCTAAGCTGTACATGGCTTGGGTTCCGTTCATTTTTGTGCTCCGTCAACAAAAAACTATCATCACCAATGGCTCATACCCCTGCAAGCAAGCAAAATATGCAATGGCTCATAGCATCGTAAGGCAGAGGCTACACGTACTCAGCCAAGTGAAGCAAACAGTGCTTATATTCTTTCCAATTACGCATACAACATACAGAACAGCGTCTTCGAAAACTGACATCATCAATGGCTGATACCCGCTTAAGCAATGGCTCATACCCTCGTAAGCAAGGGATAGGGATAACTTTATGAAAGTGCCCGCAAACGACAGTTCAACGCGTCGTGACGCTGGCCAATCGTCGACCCGGGGTTATACTCTACTCTGCACTAGTCCAGTTGGGCCCGTTTGTAGTGGGTCATGAGGCTTGTGATTTTCGAGCGCACCCCGGGCCTGCTGGACGGCCCATAGTTGTGAGTCCTTGTCTGCAGACTGCAGTGCACCTTGAAGTTCGTGTGGGTAAGTCCTGGAGGTAGCTGCCGTCGGGAACGTGGCACAGTCCCACATGATGTGCCATTGGTCCGCGGAACCGCTGCACAAACACCACACAGCCCACTCGGATAGAGCCTTGGGTGAATCACGCACCGCATTGCGGGGGCGAGGAGTGACACGGTCTGTATTTGCCTTAGGATTACGGCCTCCTCCCGACTGAGTACCGGGTGGGGAGGCGGCATTATCCGTCGAACAAAGCGGTAACACTTGGTTACTTCGGCTTAACTGGTCAATCTGTCCTTGGGTTCGAACCACCACACGGAACAGTCACTCTCGGGGGCGCGGAAAGTAAGCGCTCGCGCCACCGAATGGGCCGTCTCGTTGTGGTTCGGTGAGGATGCACACTCGCCGGCGTGCGCCGGGAACCACTTGATACGGACGGTGCTGCCGCGGTCTTGAAGTTGGAGCTTGCCGATGATGGCGGCCGCCGGTACGCATATTCGCTCGCCCCTTGGCAAAGTTGCGCACGGCATTCCTCGAGTCGCTGAGCACGGTGCGACACTCGGCCTCGGTGATCGCCAGAGCGATGGCAACCTCCTCAGCGTCTGTGGCGTTCGTGCACCGCACGCTCGCTGCCGTTGTCTTGGTGCCGGTAGGCGTCGCAACGACCACTGCCGCGAAGCCTTCCCGCCCGTATTCCGCTGCGTCCACGTACCGGGCGTGCGGGTCTTGGACGTGTTGTTCGGTGAGGGCCTTGGCCCGCGCCTGCCGCCGTTCTTGGTTGTACTTTGGGCGTATGTTCTTCGGTATGTGGTCCACGTAAACGTGGGCCCGCGCCTCATCTGTGATCTCGCACAGTTGCCGGCTGGGAGATTGGGGGTTGTAACCCAGGGACGTCAGTATATATACTGCGGCCCGTCTTGGTGGTAGAAATGCGCTCGAATTGCGCGGTGAGCTGCGCCTCGGCTATTTCTTCTAGGGTGTTATGTACGCCGAGCTGCAGGATCCGAGCCTTACTCGTGGTCTCCATTAAACCCAGCGCTGTCTTGTAAGCCCGTCTGATCAGCGTGTTGATCTTGGTCCTGCCAGTGACGTGCCAGCTGAGGTAGGCCGCACCGTAGGCGATGTGACTGATCACGAACGACTGGACCAGGCACACGAGACTCTCTTCACGCGTGCCCGCCCGTCGTGTAGAGATTCGAGACTCGGTGTATGAGCCGGATGGCGTCCATTGCCTTGGTGATAAGCTTGTTGATGGTCTCGTCGTTGCGGCCGCTCTTGTTGAGCAGCAGGCCCAGGACCCTGATCTTGGGAACTTCGGGAATGCGTTGCCCCGATGCAGTCACAATCTTGATTTGGTCACACTCCCGAAGGGGAGCGCACTTCCGTCCCGGTCGAAGCGGTGTGAGGACGAACAGCTCGGATTTGGCGGGCGAGCACATTAGGCCTGTGCCGTCAAGGTGCTGCTCGATGGCGGTAACCACCGCTTGCAGCTGTTGCTCGATGCTGGCGTCGGTGCCGCCGGCCGCCCACAGGGTAATGTCGTCGGCGTAGATCATATGCCAGACGCCGGTCCCCGCTACTGCCCTCGCTACCCCGATCATGGCGAGGTTAAAGAGCAACGGCGAGATGACCGAACCCTGTGGAGTACCCGTACTGCCTAGCATGTGTTCGGGGAGCTTGAGGTCTCCATCGTGCAGTTCCACCGTGCGGTTGGTCAAGACGTCTTGAATATAATTGTAGCTCGTTACCCCTATGTTGAGTCTTGATACTTGTGCTAATATGGCTGAGTGTTTGACTTTGTCGAATGCACTTTGTAAATCGAGACCCAGAATTACTTTGCTGTCTTGTGTCTTGTTGTCGATGATTTCTTGTTTGAGTTGTAACATGGCATCTTGTGTGCTGAGTCTGCGCCGGAAGCCGATCATCGTGTCAGGATAGAGGCCTTCCTTCTCTACGTATTCCTGCCACCGGTTGGCGACCAGGTGCTTCAGCACCTTACCCACGCGGGACGTCAGCGAGATTCGACCCGGGTTGCCCATGTCCAGTGGTTTGCCCGGTTTCGGAATCAGGATCGTTTCCACTGTCGGGGGAGCTTGCCCGAATGCCAGCATTCATTGAAGTAATGGGTTAGGGCGCCTATCGAAGCATCGTCCAGGTTGCGCAGCATCTTGTTGGTAATGACATCGGGGCCAGCTGCTGAGCGGGTGTTGAGCTCGTGCAGCGCTACTCGTACCTCTGACATGGTAATCTCTCGGTCGAGCCACGTGTTGTGCAGCCCTCCGTACGGCGGATGGGTTTCCGTTGGCGTGTCTGGCAGATACTTGGCTTCCAGGCTCCTGATAACAGCGTCTTTTCCTTGTTGTTGTGTGATGATGTGCATGAAGCGGGCCACGCGGCCGCGCTGGTATAACTTGATCTTTGTTTCGTCTAGGAGGTGCCAAAATAGATTCCATGTACAACTGCGATGCAGTTCCCTGTCAGTTCGGTTGCAGATTTCGTTCCACTGCTGACGGCACAGGAGCATGCAATGGTGTTCAATGGCCCTGTTTAAGTCAGCCACCTTCTTCCTCAATTTGCAATTAAACCGGCGCTGCTTCCAATGCGCCTGTATCGAGCGTTTGGCCTCGATCAGATGGGCCAGGCGGCTGTCCATGGTGACGTCCTTGTCTGTTTATATGTTCTTTGTGGCTGAGCGCACTGCATCGCGGAGCTCCGCCGTCCAGGTTTCGATCTCTGTGATGTCTTGTGCTGTGGTGAGGCGCCCCTTACGGAATTCATCCCAGTCCGTCCACTTGTGTATAATGGTATTGCTCCGTAATTGGTTGGGTATCGTAATTTCGAGGATGTAGTGGTGACTGTTCAGGTCGACGCCCGTGTTGTGCCATGTTACTTTGCCCGTGTGGTCATTTTTGATTAATGAAAGATCTGGTGTGGTGACTCGTGCTACGGAGTTGCCGATGCCGGTAGGATGCGCGGGGTCCGTGATTAGGACACAGTTGTGATCCAGGGTATCCTGTAATAAGTGCCGTCCCTTGGCCGTGTCCTTCACGTAACCCCACGCTCGATGGGCGGCGTTGAAGTCCCCTCCGATCAGCAACGTGTTGTCTCTGGCTTGAGTGCTGGCTGCGTGTGGTAGGGTCTTGAATTTCTGTGTTTGGTGCTTGGGGTTACTGTAGATGTTGGCGATGAACCCTCGTAAGCAAGCAAAAAATGCAATGGCTCATATCCCCGTAAAGTTCACGGCTGCTCACTTTTCGCGGGTTAGTCGCGATGACGCTACCCGTGTGGTCGTTGTCACTGGTTTCGATGTGGATGTGTCGGGACCGAAAAGGGAGCGGTTTGCGCGTTTTGGGTTGCAAACATATCGCTTGCGATACCATACCGATACGGCCCAAATCCACCCAGCGGCGTACGTGCATCGATTTGACATTAACAAAGAATGTGTTTGCAGTTGCAAGTATGCAGATCAGCGTATATCACATCGACGACAAAGCCGTCGTGACCGTCGATACCAAGCGACAATGAGTTATGCAGTAAAGTCTTTACCACAAGTTTTCTTAAGGGGTGCGTGTATATATATATATATATATATATATATATATATATATATATATATATATATATAGTTATGGCTGAGGAAATCACGCTGACCCCGGTAGTACAATGAGCAAGAGTACGACGTACGTTCAATACGCACAGTATATTTGACTGACGTTTCGGCTGGTGGATCAGCCTTTGCCAACGACTATGACTTCTTCATTATATATATATATATATATATATATATATATATATATATGCTAGGGTAGCTCAAACACAGTTGATAAGCTCAGCTTCGTACAAAACTGTAACTGGGCCCCTTTTCCACCCTCGCTAGAAAAGTATATATATATATATAAATATATATATATATATATATATACATATATATATATATATATATATATATATATATATATATATATATATATATATATATATATATATATATATATATCACGGTAAATGAGTTCGTACATTTGTTCAAGATTCTGTACCACCTCTCTGTCGTGTGCTAAACTGTTTTCGCTGGTCATCCACCTTCACAGCATGGAATGGCTGATTCTTTCTTTTATTTTATGAATATATTACGTAAGTCTTTGAACTTTTGCATTAAACTTAATCGTGAGGGTAAAAGACATCATCATCATCATCAGCCTGGTTATGCCCACAGCAGGGCAAAGGCCTCTCCCATACTTCTCCAACTACCCCGGTCATGTACTAATTGTGGCCATGTTGTCCCTGCAAACTTCTTAATCTCATCCGCCCACCTAACTTTCTGCCGCCCTCTGCTACGCTTTCCTTCCCTTGGAACCCATTCCGTAACTCTTAATGACCATCGGTTATCTTCCCTCCTCATTACGTGTCCTGCCCATGGCCATTTCTTTTTCTTGATTTCAATTAAGATATCATTAACTCGCGTTTGTTCCCTCACCCAATCTGCTCTTTTCTTATCCGTTAACGTTACACATATATCATTCCTCCTTCCATAGCTCGTTGCGTCGTCCTCAATTTAAGTAGAACCCTTTTCGTTAGCCTCCAGGTTTCTGCCCCGTACGTGAGTACTCGTAAGGCACAGCTGTTATAAACTTTTCTCTCGGGGGACAATGGCAACCTGCTGTTCATGATCTGAGAATGCCTGCCAAACGCACCCCAGCCCATCCTTATTCTTCTGATTATTTCAGTCTCATGATCGGGATCCGCAGTCACTACCTGTCCTAAGTAGATGTATTCCCTTACCACTTCCAGTGCCTCACTACCTATTGTAAACTGCTGTTCTCTTCCGAGACTGTTAAACATTACTTTAGTTTTCCGCAGATTAATTTTTAGACCCACCCTTCGGCTTTGCCTCTCCAGGTCAGTGAGCATACATTGCAGTTGGTCCCCTGAGTTACTAAGCAAGGCTATATCATCAGCGAATCGCAAGTTACTAAGGTATTCTCCATTGACTCTTATGCCCAATTCTTCCCAATCCAGGTCTCTGAATACCTCCTGCAAACACGCTGTGAATAGCATTGGAGAGATCGTATCTCCCTGCCTGATGCCTTTCTTTATTGGGATTTTGTTGCTTGCTTTATGGAGGACTACGGTGGCTGTGGAGCCGCTATAGATATCTTTCAGTATTTTTACATACGGCTCGTCTACACCCTGATTCCGCAATGCCCCCATGACTGCTGAGGTTTCGACTGAATCAAACGCTTTCTCGTAATCAATGAAAGCTATATATAAAGGTTGGTTATATTCCGCACATTTTTCTATCACCTGATTGATAGTGTGAATATGGTCTATTGTTGAGTAGCCTTTACGGAATCCTGCCTGGTCCTTTGGTTGACGGAAGTCTAAGGTGTTCCTGATTCTATTTGCAATTACCTTAGTAAATACTTTGTAGGCAACGGACAGTAAACTGATCGGTCTATAATTTTTCAAGTCTTTGGCGTCCCCTTTCTTATGGATTAGGATTATGTTAGCGTTTTTCCAAGATTCCGGTACGCTCGAAGTCATGAGGCATTGCGTATACAGGGTGGCCAGTTTCTCTAGAACAATCTGCCCACCATCCTTCAACAAATCTGCTGTTACCTGATCCTCCCCAGCTGCCTTCCCCCTTTGCATAGCTTCCAAGGCTTTCTTTACTTCTTCTGGTGTTACCTGTGGGATTTCGAATTCCTCTAGACTATTCTCTCTTCCATTATCGTCGTGGATGCCACTGGTACTGTATAAATCTCTATAGAACTCCTCAGCCACTTGAACTATCTCATCCATATTAGTAATGATATTGCCGGCTTTGTCTCTTAACGCATACATCTGATTCTTGCCAATTCCTGGTTTCTTCTTCACTGCTTTTAGGCTTCCTCCGTTCCTGAGAGCATGTTCAATTCTATCCATATTATACTTCCTTATGTCAGCTGTCTTACGCTTGTTGATTAACTTCGAAAGTTATGCCAGTTCTATTCTAGCTGTAGGGTTAGAGGCTTTCATACATTGGCGTTTCTTGATCAGACCTTTCGTCTCCTGCGATAGCTTACTGGTATCCTGTCTAACGGAGTTACCACCGACTTCTATTGCACACTCCTTAATGATGCCCACAAGATTGTCGTTCATTGCTTCAACACTAAGGTCCTCTTCCTGAGTCAAAGCCGAATACCTGTTCTGTAGCTTGATCTGGAATTCCTCTATTTTCCCTCTTACCGTTAACTTATTGATCGACTTCTTATGTACCAGTTGCCTCCGTTCCCTCCTCAGGTCTAGGCTAATTCGAGCTCTTACCATCCTATGGTCACTGCAGCGCACCTTGCTGAGCACGTCCACATCTTGTATGAAGACAAGCACGTGTTAATAATCGACAGGGCTCATCATCTAAAAGCTGCAGTATCGCTATAAGGGACGCACTAGTTTGGCTATCCAGAACAACGTTAGTCACTTAGGGTTACTTTTATCGTTCAGCCAAGCGCGCGAGCTCTTTTGTGCACCACCCCTCAATAAATGCGACAGCCACGTCCGGGAAACGTACCAGCGACCTCGTGCTTTGAAGAATAATTTCGAACACGAAGGAGCCCGTAAAAAGAGAGCGATAAAGGTAAGAGCAGGAAACCGCAGAGGCGCGATGCACGGGCAGCTGCTGGGAGTCGCCCCGTAATCAGCCATGTTCGCGCACCCCACCTGCTAGCCCACGCCCATAAAGGCGCGGGCTGCAGCAGCAAAAGGGGGCGCGCTGTGAAGATCGTGACTCGAGAGCCCTTCCACGGTCGCCGATGCCGTCGTGCCCAGGAAGCACCGAGGAGGGCTCGGCGAAAGCGATGCAGGCGATAATAAAAATAATAATAACAATAACAATAATAATAATAATAATATGGTTTTTATTGGCGCAAGGACCAGATATGGCGAAAGAGCGCCATGACATGTAGTGATGAGTTCTCAATGTATCATGAATGGAGTGGACAATGAGTTACACATGGTAGATGAAAGGTGGCTGTACAAAGGCCTAGAATTAAGTTACTGTAAATTACGTAAAATATACGAGTACTAAAATGACAATGATGTGAGCTACGAGTATAAACCTTCCGCTACCAAGAGATGATATAACAAATCGTATACAATAGCCCTAATGCCTCAAGAGGGTCCTTGAAGTCAAGAGTTGAGAGGCACGTGCTCTCAAAACTCTGCACTGCAGCTGCAGACTGCAAGGCGACGTTATGCTACTGATAATCTGGCCCGATGGTTTGTACGGTGCTTGCGTCTGCGAAAAACAATCAGATTTTTAAAATCAAAAGCAGCTCATGGCTCAGAAATAATGCTGGGGTAAGAGGGATGTCCTCACGACATGCGAAATAAAAGTACTTCTTACGCTGGGTTTTTCTTCCAGGGAACTGCACAAGAACATGGAGGACTGCAAGAATGTCGCCATACCTATCTCATGTCAGAGGACCACTTCCAGTAAAGAGGTAAGAGTGCGTTACAGACGTATGTCCTATTATTAATCTGCAAAGAAGCACTTGTCTGTGTCTTGCTGTTTTCTCGGATATCCGTTTCCCTATTCTTGGTTTAATCACGTGTAGCTTATTTCACACCTCAGTATCCCAATGCCTTTGCGAGTATTCCCGAAACTCACGGAGCAAAAAAGAGTTTAGTCCTATGAGAGGATTAGCTATGTTTGTGTTTGTATGTTCAAAAAGTACTGACGTGTTACTTTTGTCTGCAGGTACATAGCCTTTTATGCCTCTATGGCCAGCTACCCACCATAGTATGATCACCTGGTTGCCCATGTAAGCTGAGCATACCAGGCAGTATAGTCAATTAAAAACTGAATTCCTGTGTTTTCCTTGAGTCGTTAGAGGTGTAACGACGCTCACTGAGTCAGTGAACACAACTGATTTCGTGCATTCATAATAATAATAATAATAATAATAATAATAATAATAATAATAATAATAATAATAATAATAATAATGTTTATTTATTTCAGACAACAAGGAGTCAGATACAAGGGCAAAAGCGCAGATGCGCTCTGCCTGGCGGGATCCCGGTACCCCACTGCACACACTCAGAGCATGTAGCAACAGAAACAAGAACATAATACACTATTGTTACATATAGAACACAGTTTTATGCAAAGTAAACATTAGCGTTATGTGTTTAACTGCCCACAGGATTGCGTGTTATTCCACCGTAAAAATACTTGTATGCATATTTAGTGCACCAGACAGTGAGAAAAGACTGTCCCAGAGCTGTGTAAGTAACACCAGTAAAAGATTTCGAAGCGTCCATGCAAAATTTTGCACATGAATATTTCGCATGAAGTTCGAGGAAGTGCTAACGTATTTGAGCCTCACGTGCGCGTTAGGAAATCAATATAGAAGAGACATCACACTGGATAGTCTGCCACTCCCGACGCGGTGAAAGACAACTGGAATCCGCTAGGACATTCTCTTAGAGTAGTATGCATGTTTCTTCACCCGACACTTTAAAACTCAGGGAGAATTGAGCCCTCAAATCCGTGAGGTTTCTATAAAGCCTGGCAGCCGATATATCGCTTATAGTGGAATGGCATGGATGTTTTACGTCTGCCTTTACCTTTAGGGAGTCAGATAAACTGAAATACGTTTTTTAGAGAGGCAGAGAGCATTCATCCAACTCAACATACAGGCTTTCTATAGGGCTAGTCTTGAAGGCGCCTGTAGCAAGCCGCATACGCCGATGGCAAGCGGGGTCTAAAGTCTTTAAAGCACTAGGTGTTGCAGAGTTATAAACTATGGCTCCATATTCAAGGGATGACCGTACAAGTGTTTTGTATAAGCTAATGATGCATCTCCTGTCGCCTCATTATGATGTGCGTGGCAGGAAATTCAGCGAATTCATAGCCTTCAGGCATTTCGTTAACCAATTTGCACACCATCCACATACACAGGATAAGACATTGTGCGCGGTATGACAGTATGAAGACAGTTCATTTTTACAACAAATAGAGTACACATCAGCACACCAACTTGTGGTAAACCAGTCCCCTGCATTATTGGACGAGATAAGAGGTTACCAACTCGAACAGAAAACGTGCGGTTCGAGAGACAACTTTGAATCACGTTAAGCAAGTTGCCCGGATGCCCATTCCAACCAAATCAAGAAGGATTCCAAAACGTCAAATCGTATCATGTGCTTTCTCCACGTCTAAAATAGCGACAAGTAAAACTTTACGCACTTAGGCATCACGGTTATTTGTCTCGATGCTGACAAGGTGATTTGTCGTGCATCTACTTTCCCTGAAATCGCACTATAAGGGATCTAGTGCTTTGTTGCTTTCAAGAAAATAGATCACGCACCGGTTAGTCATTTTCTCAAAGTTTGCATAGACAACTGGTTAGAGCAATATGCATATAACTGCTGGCCGAAGTGGGGTTATTGCCCTCTTTGAGAATAGGAATTACTATTGCGTCTTTCTAGGCAAGCGGTATGTACCCACCACAGAATGTCGAGTTAAAAAACTGCAGAAGGTTCTTCTGGGTTTCGGGGCGTGCTTGATGATGTTGTAAGCTGTTCTGTATTCCTAGGACAGACTTGTTACAATTCAGTGAGGCCTGGAACTCCGCGATGTTATATGGACGGTTGTATGATTTATTCTTTGTTATTTTCCGATCCAGAGGCAATGGATCTTCTTACCGCTGGCATCGTAGAAATGTGTCTGTGTAATGTCCCGAATTGGAATTGTACTCGAAATGGGCACCTAGAAAATCAGCCTGGTCTTCACGAGTATTTCCTTGGGTGTTTACTAATGATATAGGATGAGTGCCGACTTTTTAATTCTGTTCCAGGATCTTCTTTCGTCTGTGGTAAAGTTTCTTTCGCCAGCTTTCCCTTACGGCACTGCGGCGCGTTTTTTTACCCTCAGAAATTGTCTTCTCATTGTTTATTATGTATTCCGTGGTTCGAGAGTCACAAAGGTGACCTCAAGCCGTATATTGCTGTCTTCGCGCTTCCATACAATCATTGTTCCACCAGAGAACACGTCGTTTGTAATGCGATCCTTCTGTTTCTGGGATGCATACGGATGCTAAATTCACAATAAATGCTGTGAAATATGCTATTGCGTCGTCGATATGAACTGTACGGATGTCATTCCAGGTTCACATTCCAGAGGCGTGAGCTCTCTGCATAGTCTCCAGTCGGTGGAGTCAACCTTCCACTGGGGAACACGGGGAGAGGTTTCATCACGTTTTATTATTTATTTATTTAAGAATACTGCTGAGTCTCTTGATTTCAAGCAGGAGTAGGCACAAATGTAAATGTTATTGCACATATGCAAATGTTAAAACTATAATGTTAAAACTATCGGGAAGTGGTCACTCCCGTAAGCGTTCATGATTGCGCTGTGCTCCTGATGTGACATGAGTGTATTTGATGCGACATTGATGCATTGGAATGGCCGACAGCCCTACTTGTGACACCTGCGGCTGCAAGGAGACGATTGAGCACCTCCCTTGTGACTGTCCCCGTTACAAAGTCCCAAGAAAAGTGCTCGTGACTGCTCTCGAAAAACTGGACAATCGCCCCTTTACAGAGGAAAAAGCTCTAGGACATCGGTCCAGACGGGCTTCGGCACTCAAGGCCTTAAGGGCTTTGCTGAAGTTTTTAAGGACATGCGAATTGTGCGACCGCCTTTGAGTGTTGTAGCGCGTAGTTTCGCGTTACTGTGTGAATTTTCTGGTTTCCATTTTTTTCCTCTTGTTCTTCTTTCTCCTTTTATTCCCTTTACCCCTTTCCCCAGCACAGGGTAGCCAGCCGGTACTTACACTGGCTAACCTCCCTGTCTTTCCTCTCCTTTGTCTCCTCCTCCTCTCCTTGATGCGACACTTAAATGTATAACTGAGTATGTTTTACTTTCCGTACTGTAGAATGTGGGCTCTTTTTTGTTTAGGAAGCACACACTTGTGGAGAAGAGGAAATTTTCAATCAAGCAGCGTCTCGCGTCACAGCGAGAGCTGCCCCACGGAGTGCTATGTGCACTTAGACCTCCAACGACAATATATGGCTGAGGATGTTCACCGATAAAGCTTAGAAAGTCTATTCTGGAAATTGGGTAGTTCGGAAGGAAGTATAGAAAACTTATGCTCACCAACTTCTGAAAGAGCACCGCTCGGACTCGAGGGGAATTCGGAAAAGTAACTGCTGAGAAACAGCACCCTTGTCCACCATGATTGCAACGCCACCCGACGAGGCGGATGCGTCGACGCGGTCTTTTCGGAAAATGGCGTATTGCCTGAGGAAGTTTCTTTGTGATGGCTTTCTGTGTGTCTGCTGAACACATAACACCTTTGAAATGAATTTGTACAGAAGTTCTTTCATGTGATCAAGGTTGTGGATAAGACCTTTCACTTTTGTACTGCGTCAAAGAGGAGTCAAGTTGGCGTATTTCGGAGCCTTTCCAGGCCCTGTAATCCGGGGTTTGTCTTTCTTGGAGTGGTCGCGGGAATCGCGCTACTCCTGAGGCGCTGGTTGCGCCGGCTGGCTAGGAGTTGTGTTCATCGATTCCTGGGAGCCGCTGGACTTCAGGTCACTTGAGCGGGGTGTTTTCGAGGTAGGCCTTGCCTCGATAGACAAAGGCTTGGATCCCAACAGCCCAGAGACCGATAGGCTCTCCTTCAGGGACGGTGGAGCAGCGCTGGCTGCTGTTGCCAAGGGCGCATGGTGGCACGGCGGCGGCCACACTCTTTGTGGGCCAGGCAGATGCCGGAGTCTGCTGAGGCGTCGCCCTCTTACATGTCGCACCAGCATGCCCTGTGGTATGAAGATATTATACGCGCTTTCGCGCTTCTGGCAAAGAGATATTTTATTTCACTGTGATAGTAATATCTTTCTTCCACGTCGGACGTGATCGTTAATGGCTGCATGGTGTAGGGGTTCGGAGAGGTCGATCCTGATCGCTGGCATCCGTTGTAGGAGTTGTAGGTCGTAGGGAGGAACTTGGGAGGAACTAGGCGAGCAGGATTTATTTACATATATTTACATTAGAACAAGATACATTCGACAGTGTAGCGTGACTCCCAAATGAAGCACGCAAGACGAAGCATACAGCATGCGAGCACGAAGCTCCAAGGACACTGCTTCTCGAGCACGAGCACAGAGCACACTGACGAGCACACACTAGCAGCGACAAACAGCTCCTTATAAACACTCCGTTCTCCCTAGATCCCTAGGTGAGAGAAACGGCAGTTCAACCGCCAATTAGTAGGGTCCAACGTCATCGAAGTTGACCCGCTTTTTTGAAGGAAGAGGGCTCACACACACACGTACGCACTTTGGATTCCCAGAACCCGAGTTGAGCGCGTCCTCGTAGCCATGTGGTCACGCCTGACCCCAGCCGGCACCTCTAAATTCCAGAGCTGCCTTTCTCCTGTAGTCGCCACGAGTGTCAGCAGACTGCGACGAATCCTGGGGTCCGAGGAAAACGTACCGCAAAGCACCCTTTTGCTAGGGTCGCTCTTCTTGCTGCAGAGAGACCACGAAGACCCGTAGAATCAACCAACAATACACTGGGCTCCAAACGTCGCCATCCCTGCTGCCGTCGCCGATTCTCCGAACGAGGCGCATGGTGGATTAACGCTGCCGTAGTCGCCAGTTCTCCGAAGGAAGTTCAAGGTCGGTTAGCGCTGTCGTCCTCGCCGGTTCTCTGAAGGGCGCCACCACCGCGGGTCGATCGAAGCACCTGCAGCGGGCTGATCTTAACAATGGATACCGTCGCAGTTTGGACAGCGGAGCGCACAACAACGGTTATCAGAACTGTGTTCGTGGTTATCGCATTTCGCACTTGTCAGTCGGCTGTGGCAGCTTTGAGAGCCATGACCGAAACATTGGTTACACTGGAAGCATAGCGCAGGAAGGACGATCGACAAAGACGAGACAGGACAAGCGCTAACTTTCAACACGGTGTTTATTGCGGAAGAGGAGCATATATACGCAACTGATTCTGCTAAGGGACAGAAGGACATAAAAGCTTGACACAAACGCCACATGCCAGGAATTCAAGCTCTGTAGTTGATAATGCCACAAACGCCCTGCTGACGCATGGATCACCTGCCCGTGTGATCTCGGATGCGTCCTTGATTCTTCCTTGAGAAAGTTAGCGCTTGTCCTGTCTCGTCGTTAAAAAAATTTAATTATGGGGTTTTACGCGCCAAAACCACTTTCTGATTATGAGGCACGCCGTAGTGGAGGACTCCGGAAATTTCCACCACCATGGGATCTTTAACGTGCACCTAAATTTAAGTACACGGGTGTTTTCGCATTTCGCCCCCATCGTAATGCGGCCGCCATGGCCGGGATTCGATCCCGCGACCTCGTGCTCAGTAGCCCAACACCACAGCCACTGAGCAACCATGGCGGGTTGTCTCGTTTTTGTCAATCGTCCTTCCTGCGCTATGCTTCCAGTGTAACTATATATTACCAACCAACCCAAGCCAATACTCTTCCGAATCTTTGGCACCTGAAACATCTACGAGGATTCGCGATCTACGATCTTCGTACATCCTGTTTCAAGGGATTTTGGCAGCTCGTGCGTCGCAAAGGTGAGGATCAAACGCTTTGTAGGCGCTCGTCCTTGTGTTTCTTCTATCCTTCGTCCATGTTTGTTGCGCACAATAAGATTTAAGATGAATTTGTTCCAACTAGGCCGACTCGCAGTCTTGCTTTGTAGGGGTTTCTTTATTGTCGCGCTTAATCTTTATTCTTTGTATTTAAGTGATGCTTTGCTCATTCCAGGCCCCTCTAGAAGCTGTTATTCTCTTAGTTTCAATAGGTCATCATCTGAGGTCCCTTCTTTGCTTGCGTTCATTGACCGATGTGGCGTCACAGTGATTTGGAGATTACCGAATGCACTACATTTCAGTGCTTATTATGTTTGTCCTTGTCGCGAATCTCAAGGAGGACGTCGCCGTTAGTCATTTTAGCTACTTTGTAACCTGGGCTCAGTGTGTTGCTAAGACATTTATAAACCCTGAAAGGCGAAATTGTTCTAATGGTCGTTTCAGGGTTCAGACTATGAATCATGGGAAAATCCAGGGAAGGTTCTTTGCGTTTGACAAAAAATTGAAAGTGTTCTTCGGTGCGCCCTCTTTTTGTACTAGGACGATCTTTCAGTCGGGGCCATGAAGAAGCCATCAAGTGTTCGCTGATTTTGGCAGCGGTGCCAGCCGCCCACGACGGAGCCCAACAAGGGGACGTAAGATTTGTGCACAGACAAAATCTCCCATCGCCAGCTGTACACAAACACTATAACTCAATATGTATAACCAAGACTGGTTGTCGCACACAAGGTTAACTCTCGCTGTCTAAAAGATCGGAACTAAACATAAGATAGGAGCACACAGGAAATAATTGAAAGTAAGAGGGAAAGGCGAAGATTGGACTGGAGGATACGAAAAAGCAACTACCGGTTTGCTCCGGATGGGTCAGTCCGGGAGTGCCGTCTACGTGAAGCTGAAGCTAAGGGGGCGGGTTGCCTCCGCCGAGGGGCCTTAAGGTTCAAACACTCAGCATCAGCTTAAGTCCCAGGATCCCCTTTCCCCTTACTCGGCTAAGCCGCGCACGGTTAGACGCGGTAGGGTCCACCCCTCGTGTGCTGGGGTACGTGCTAACGCAACATACGAAACACCTGCTCACGCAGACGGCGAACGCAGACGCTCGGGAACACCACTTTCGGTGAGCGCTGATTGGCTAAGTCAATCCAGCGCTCTAGTGAGGCATTGCGCAGGGCATGACGTCGCTCATTCGTTCAACGCAATTCGCGCTCTGCACACAGTGAACTGCGTTTGACGAAGTCTAGCATTGCATGTGGGCTCTCCGTATTGCAGCAGTATGACATGTGGAAGACTATTGGCGCCTGCAGAGGAACGATCCTCACATTCTTGTCCACCACGCTAGCGTTGCGCAATCGCCCCAGGAGCTTGAGCTCATGTTTCCGCTTCACTCGTTAAGGATAGGCCCGCACCAAGACTTCGTGACTGTGAGACAGGCGCGTTTCTGACTAAAGCCGCGATCTCGTAATATGCCTAGAGATTGCTAACTCTTGTGATTCCCGTAAACATTAAGGGTATTTCTAGATGTGTCATAAAAAATTCTAATTAATTTCTCGGGTTTTACGTGCCAAAACCACGATCTCATTATGAGGCACGCCATAGCGCGGGCCACCTGGTTAAATTTGACCACTTGGAGACCTGTAGCGCACACCCAGTGCACGGCGAACAAGCGTTTTTTGTTTCCACCCCCACCGGAATACGGTCGCCACGGCCGTGATCGAAGCCACGACCTCGACTTGAGCAGCGCAACGCCAAGTCACCGGGCTACCAAGGCTGCTCCCCTTTTGCTGCTACCTCAGAAACTCACACAAGCCTCCAGTAATTCATTTTAGATTTGAACTTCCCGTTGTATCGGCGGGGTATCCTTTCTTTCTTGTTTTTTACCCCAAACAAGTACAAAATGAAGTCACGTTACTGTTCCCATCGTTCACAAGATTCACCACGTCATTTCGTAACATTTTGTTTCCATTATTTTTCCCCGCGCATTGTGGCTTTGTTACCCTTCTTTTCCGCAGTACAAGTATATATAATAAATAAATAAATAAATAAATAAATAAATAAATAAATAAATATTTTTACACCACCACCTCCTGTGCTACATTTAGCGTCGTCGGTTTTCTCAGAGACGTCAGATCACGTGAACACTATACGTATTTACCACTAATATCCGAAGCATTGCAGCAATCCCGACTCTAGTGATGAAACCTGGAAGCACTATCAAGAAAGTTTCCATATCCATGAGCAAGAAAGCAAAAGTACAGGTAAGAATTCTCGCGCAATCCTTCTCGTTCTGTCGGCGCGGAAAGATGAAGCACTCATCCGGTCGCTTCCCAAGTTCTCAGCGTGCTCGGTGTCTGTGCAAACACGTACAGCGAGGAGGCCGAACATTGGGCGGCCAGAATCAAGACTAATCGTCACAGCTACACGCATGCGCTCGGCAGCCGATCGCACATATCTCTCGCTCTCTCTCTCTCTGTGTGTGTATGCACAAGCATTCTTCCTCCTCGTCTAATCTCTCCATCGCTGGATCAATTTAGCGGATAACGAGATGCTATCTTGCTGCGATCGTCGGCGTCCGCCACCTAAGTGGTCTAAGTCGCGCCGCAAATAGCCACTCGCCGTTCGCAACCGACATCTTTTCTTAGTAGGGCAAGCTCTGAAGGTAAGATGTTATTCGTTTGTGCTTCGGGAAAAAGGGCAGGAGTAGGAGGAGCATGGTAGAATACTACAAGCATTAGCGGCTCTTCGCAAATGCTCATTAGACTACAGCACGCTGGACCACGTAAAGAAAGAATGGCAGAATAAATTTCGATTTAAGCTGTGCGTGCGCCGCTGAAGTTGAATCGTTATAATTGATAACAATGTGATAAGAAGAACTCTTACGAAAACAAACATTGGTGAATGTACACATTTACGCCCTTCAAGCTAGCACAGACACGCTTACTGTTATCGCTTGGTTATTCTCTTTAATGTTAGTAGATAGACAAGTGCTCGCCATCGCGAAGAACGACCGGTTTTATGCAGCCGGCACGTGGATTAACATTCTCTGTTGAGGATATCTGTCGGAACGCTTGTAATCAATTATTGTACGTGAAATAAAATGGCACCATCACGCACATTGCAGTCTTTCTTGTACATTGATATTCTGGCGGAAAAAAAAAATCTGTGTTAGTGACGTGCGGGCTCCGCTTTAATTCAGTAATAGTTACAAATTGGGCTTCCAGTGTGGGGATTAAACCGGTTGGCTTAATCACTGCTTCGAGTTTAATGGTACTGCAGTCTCGCTCCGTGCAGGGGTCGATGTTTTGCGAACGTTAGCGGTCACGCTAAGTTCTATAGTCGTCGCCTAATGCCTCATATATCTTAAGCGAGGCGACAGCGTCGGAAAGATGTCTCATACAAACAGCCGTGGCCATGAAGATTACGTCTGAAAAGCATACATTCGTTTAAGCGAATTCCATAAGCTTCCTGCAGGCAAGCGGTACACTGCCGCCGAGAAATCTTCTCGCACGGTAAAGTCCGCATCTTTAAGCTGATGTCCGGAAGCGAGGATGGCGTCTTTGTCTTTCAAGATAACATAACATTAACAAGGTGTGTTTTTTTTAAGCTGAAACGCCTTCTTATATGTGCCCTTTCAACGTAAGGTTTTTGTGATGCAATGCCCATTGAATTCGAGCACATGGATAGCGCGGTGTCACGGAGTCTGTTACACCCTTCTGACCCCACGTGGTGGCTCAATATCTATGGCGTCGTGCACGTGTTCGCGCGCTCGAATCGCTGCCGCCACACATTAATGGGGGCGGAAGTGCACTTGAGTGCACACACTTTGAGTGCGCATTAAATAACCTCGGCTGGGCAAACTATATCGCAACGCCCCATTACGAGAGCGACCCCTTATTGCCTTGCAACATTACACAGTCGATCAACTAAGCCGCAATCGCCGGTCGCGGAAAGCGCTTCAAACCTGACAGCTTAGAAGGCACAGTCGAGGCCGTGTCACTCACTAGGTCTCGCATTTGCAGGAACGCGCGCGTATTTTGCATCGGTACAGGGCATTTCGTCTTTATTTCTTCATGTGCCCGCCTCCACTCGTGGTGTCAATGCAGTCGCCGCATTTCTGTGTGCCTTTTTTGCTTCGCTTACTCGATTAAGTAGAAAGAAAAAAAAAAAAACTAAGCAACGCCGTATCGAAATACGTGCTTGCACATTCAGAACGTTCTCCTTCAGAATTCTTCAGAATAGAAGGTCGCCGTGTTCCTGTGAAAGTCACTCTGCTATCGGAGCCATCTGCCACACCGGAATGGCGGCTTTACTGCACCGTCACCTTTTCTTTGTGAGCGAATCGGGAAACGTTGGATGCGGCAGAGCTGCAGTCGACCGAAGCGCAGCTGACGTCTGTGTAAACAGTGCCACCGAAGCGAACGGGTCCCATATTTCGTGGGCGTAGAGAATGAAATAAAGCCAGACAAATCATTGGCAAGATAGGCGACTACACACGCAGGGACAGAAGCGAAAGAGCAGAACGCGCCCAGAGAAAAGCGTCGCCGCGCGGTTAGCTGCCGACCGTTTATTCCGGCCAGTCGCTTCTCCGCACTCGTGTCTGATGCGGTCTTCGTTCGGCGCACCGAAAGCTGCAAAAAAAGACGCCGGGGAGGCAACAGAATGAAACGAGCAGGCGGGGGCGTAAAAAAGACCGCAGCGCACATGTTTGGCTCGGAGACGACGCGGCCGCGTGTTCCCAAAACAAACGGCCATCCCTCGAACGCCGTCGGCTGGTTCGCTCGAAACCAAGCGGCACCGCCGCCGCAGCGGTGGTAAACACTGCCGTGACGATGAAGGCCTCTCTTAAGGCAGCTGCGAAGCTGTGAACCTTTCTTGGGGCGCGACAGCGCTCGGACCACAAGAGGAAGTCTTCCGAGAGCAGCGGCTTACATCCGACAGCGCGCTAACGTGAAGGCCGAAAGATGGAAGGCCTCAATTTAATGGTAAGGCACGTCACCGCGCTAATTATCAACACGTTTCACGCGTGTGTACAGGGTGCTTAAACGGACACTTGCAAACATTTTTAGAAATCGCCTGTGGCGGACAGCACACTTCTATTCCATGAGCTGGTCCACTTGAAGAGGCGGACATGCACAAAAAATTGACATGCATAATCGACTAACAAATGTTCATGAATTAAGTTTTTACCTAATTAGCCTATGGCACACATTGCAATTTGCAAATTCTAGCGGGTGAGACTGCAAGGCCTACCCACTTGAAAAGAATTGTGTGGATGACACCATCTACAAGATATGCCCCGTCAGACTTGCGGTAAAAATGCACTGTCGTCCTACTTACTTTCTGAACGAAATATCGTTTCAGGCATTCAAGCACGAAAGGAACTGGAACACCAGTGAATTTCTCCGCAAAGTTCGGGAATTAATATCTCATAACTGGTGTCAGCCTGAGAAGTCGTTCGAAGTCGATGTGCCTTGCGAGCTCCCCGGCTAGAATTTGTAAAGTGGAATACGTGCCATAAGGTAATTAGTTAACAAATAATTAGTGAATGGTTATTAATTAGTCGATTATGCACTCCAATTTTTTGAGCAAGTAATGTTTGCTTTTTTGAGTAGACCAGCTCATGCCCTACAAATGTGCTATTTGCCACAGGTCATTTCTTAAAAACATTTGAAAGTGTTCCCTGAAACACCTGGTATTCATCGTCGCATCATAGTTCCATATACTTCGTATCAATGCTGGGTCATTACGTCACTTGCACAAAGCCCACAGAGACACAGCGTCTTTCATTGCCAGTGTTAAGACTCAATATTATAAGTGTGTTGCAGTGTCATCATTACAGGGAGAGAAAAGGGAAGCATGGAAAAATGCAATCGAGATAAAAGCTAGAACAAACGCTTCTACCCTGAGCTCCCTTTGCATAACGTATTTTAGCGTAGAGCTGAGCTCGATGGCCTGTCAAGCGCGTGTGACCATAACGAACTTTGGCTCCAACCCCAAGACATCACAAGGACAACACTAGGTCTTCACAAAGGCACCTTAATAAAGACATTGCATCCATTGCGGTCTGGTCTGCATGTAGTACGCGTAAAGCACAGTGAAGTTCCCAACAAATGAGAATCAATGGCTTAGAATTACCTCTGGTATGGGCGCTGACTTCCATTTTAAACAGTGTGAGGGAAAAAAAAATCATGACCCAATCCACTCTGCGAAGGCGGATGACCAGCGAAGCTGTGTAGCACCCGACAAAGAGGCGACATGGAATTTTGAACAGAAGTACGAACACATTTATTGTCTTGATCGGTGGTCATCGTGACGAAAGGTACGCACAAACATTTATTTTTGTACATTCGCGTTCATCCGTGTTATACATTCGTCATAAACACTAGTTGTGCACATTCGTGTTTTCATGTCGCGATACATCGAGGCAAAGAATTTGAGACCGAAATCACCGCACCAACCGGCAGTGGGTCAATGCCGTCAGCGCATTCGCAGAGGGAGGGACAGTATGGGAACGCTGGCATGATGAGAGCCATCGGAGCCAGCTGTGGAAAAAGACGACGACGATGAACGCGCGAGCCATTGCTGCTGATGATGATTTTTGCTCACATACATGAAAAATTTACGGAACCCTGGCCATAAACAGCTTCACTGTAAAAGTTGCCTGAGTTTTCTGTTTATGCGTGCAATATCCCAGGTAGCTCGAGCTGTTCCTGCTTACAAATTTATTCTTTACCTTCAAGTCAGTGCTGTTGAACGTGCCCTTGCGAGGCTTTGTGGATGTCTTTTCTCTGATGACGCCCCTCGGTCCAAATATTTTTATCTGCTATATGTTCACTGCGACAACGTACAATTATTAGTACGGGAATATGCAAAACGCTTTGGCGATGCTACTAACTTGGGTTACTTAGTCCTCGCAAGTTATGGGCATGCCAAAACTTACGTAGCCGCTGCGCGTGACTGTATTCATTCAGTTGGCGCCCTTTAGAGCATTCACTGCTCTACAATGCCAAAGGCTGAAGATGACCTACCGTCTCTCGCTCTACCTCGAACTTCGCACCACCGCATGGGTGATGTACGCGATCCCTGTGCGCCTGGAGGTAGTCCCCTTTATGTCGATGTTTTTCAGGTTGCTTCAACATTCCGTCCAAAAGAGTCACTAATAAGCTTCTTCACTACACAGCAAAGCTCCGAAACTGTTGTCAGTTACCGCTGTTCTGTCGCGATTTCGACGGCAAGGGTACCACCGCGTGCTCTACAGCTGAAGTTGCACTGCTACGCTCATTTTCGGCTCCGACAGGAAGATGATGAGGATGTTGACTACAGGCGCAACTGCTGTAATTGCCGGCAACTGCTCCACCCCTGCGCTTCCTTTAAACACACTTTAACCGCCCCGTATTCAGAAATGAATCTTAACTTGAATTCCATGCTTGACTTAAATGACGGCTGGCTGAACTTGTGCAAGATGTTCATTGCGTTTCCTTCGGCGTGTTCACGACTGGCGTCATTTAGATCAAGTCAACCATGGGCTTCAAGTTAGAACGCATGTCTAAATACGTGGGTGAGTACCGCATCGCGGACACACAAGAAAAATCACGCATTTCACTCGCTTTATTCTGACATACCTCCTTATTCTTTCTTATGCGAAAGAATAAGGACGTATGTCAGAATAGTTTGTCTTTCATTTCCGCGCTGCTTGGTAGGTTGATCGAACGCGCCATGAACGTGCGACTCGCACTTGCGAGGTTTTGTAGCACCTGCAGTGAGAATAACTCCACGCACTAGCGCATCTGCTGAATCGAGCAGAAACTTATCGCAGCGCAGGCTTGCGGCTTCCAAACGCACTTAGCGCTGCCAACGTAACTGCGCTGGCGGCCCAGAAAGCACGCAGTGAACCAGCGCCGGGATATGAGACGGCGCAAAGGTAGATTGCCTCCGCACACGCAGGTGAAATGAATATCATTTGGCAGCACTATATATCGTTGACGCTGCCCTCTCCCCGCTCGAAGACTAAGCGCCAGAGGTGCTCAGGTCGATTGACTTATTGAACGCTATATGCACGATCGCCGTCCGCAATTTGCGGCCCAGCAGCGACTGCCTTTAAATCCCTCTCGAGCGTGCAAAAAAGAAAGTGCTTCATTAAGCGCCCGCCTCGCTCGCTACCCAGGGCCGATATCGAATTCTATATCATCACAAGAGAGCAACTATGGCACAACACACATATGTGTCTTTTGCAGGGTTGGCAAAGCTACGCCAAAATAAACATCAAAGCTTGCACTAGTTAGCCAAGGAAAACACGTCGCAGACGGCAGGAGACAATACTAAGGTTTCGGTATCTCTGGCCAAATTAGGCACTGTTCGCGTGGTCGCACTCATGCCGTTTACTCAGCGATAAAAATACGTGTTTTTGGCGCCATCTTGGGTGCTATATCGAACATATGCGATGAGCAGCGGTCATTAGCCGCCATGTTGACTGTCTCATGGGATGCCAAGGAGGCAACACTTATCAGTCGTTGTGCCGGGAAACAGAAGCGTCCGAAAGACGTTGTTGCATTGTTGTCACATTGGCGAAGTGTAGCATGAAGCAGTAATAATTTTATGTAATTTTGAAGCGATTAGCATTCTTTGGGAACTTTGCCCACTTTGCAGTATGTCTAACCCAGTTCACCCAAGTTGTCTACTAGCATGGACCACTAGCTATGTGCTAGTTACTGGCTTGCCGAGCAAACAACATGGGCCACTGGGTATATGGCCGAACAGACGACTTGCTGCTGGCTGCTCTCAGGCCTAGCAGGCATTTTGGCCAGACAATTTTGACACTACGTATGGGATTGAATTTTGGAGTTTCACGCGCCAAAACGACGATTTCATTATGAGGCACGTCGTTGTGGGGGGCTCGAGTTTAATTTGGCCACCAGGGGACCTTGAACTTGTCCCAAATGCACGGGACCATGGGCGTTTTTGCATTTCGCCGCCATCGAAATGCGCCCGCCGCGGCCGGGATCTAATCCCGCGACCTCCTGCTCGCGACCATAGCCGCTAAGCCACCGACTACGGCGGGTATTTGGCACTGCGCAAGAGATAGAGGCATGTTTTTTGCAAAAGGCAGCGAAGAAAGTTGCGGAAAAAAGGAGAGCTGTACAGGAAAGACGCTCTTTTTTGTGCGTGTGTGAAGCGCTTCTGCGCTCCCCTATGGAAAAATCATGTCAAACCGACCGGCCTAACAGTTTACTATTATAGAGGCACGTGCACATTCCTGGCCAGTCTCCCAGAATGTTTTTGCTAAGGTAATACCCAAAGGGGTATCTAGCCTTAAAAAAGACGCAGTTTCGCCAGAAAGCCGAAGATTGCGATAGCAAATTCGAAGACATACATACTAAGTGAGAATAGCACTTTTATCAGCAGCATTAACTTGTAAACATTCGCTTGCTAACTAAATTAATAAGCATGGTGTCAGCGCGCACAGCAAGAATGAACACATCACGCTCGATGACTGCGGACACTCGCTGTCAAAGCGCTGGCGTGAAGAAACACGGCAGCAGCAGCGAGCGAAGTGACATTCCTGCTGTCTATCACTTCAACGCAAAGCGAGCGACAAGGACGTACAGCATGCACCATGCTGCGATCCATCGACGTACCTAGACTCTGCCCCCTAGGTAGATCAAGATACGGCCGCGCGCAGCCGGAAAGCACACCGCCACACGCCCCCTTCCCTGCCCCCGGTGGCTTGCAACGCTGGGCGCCTCGCGCGCGAGAGAAGACGGCGCGCTTCCGCTTCGCATTCGTCGCTTTCGCGCGCACGACTGAGCCGCCCGATCGTAGGCTCCCATCACACGCTTTCACTCGCACATACAGCGTAGGGCGCGCGGCGTTATCGCCCTTGGACCTTATACGGAACCTCACGGCGACAGCGACGGCAGAAATGCGCTTGGAGTGTCCATATAATTGCGATCGCAATAAAATACTAAAGCAGTAGCATCCCATTCATAGCAGACACCTCTGCGTCGATCGAGTGCGGCCGCTTCGTGTGTCGGCGGTGGCAAAATAGCAGCACACGAAGTAGCAACGTACACACGCCAAATACACCAACAGGCGCCGGGCAATATTGAGTGCAGGGACACATTAACGTAATAGCTAGTCGTCAGGGTGACGCATTGCGCCACTTGTCCCCTACTGTATGACACTGAGCGCCCAAGGAACCATGGCCGTGCCACATTCTGGCGGGGTTCGTTCCCACGAGATCTTCCAAATCGCGCGTCGGCGAGACGCGAGTCACTTAGCTTCCTTCAATCCTCTTATCTCGCATAGCCGTCCTTTACAAACCTCTGCCGTCGTGACCAAGGCCGATCCCGAAGACAATACAAACTCGCACAGCATTTACGTCGCGTCAGCTAGATGAAAAGAAAACCAATCGAAACGAAATGAAAAAGAATAACGAGGCATTCCGAACATGACGGCATTGCTTTTCTCTGATCGACGTATACATGTTTACTGTGGGCCCTTAAAATTGACAAAACTACACTCAAGTATTCGCCATTACGGCGATGTATGTGGCCATTACGACGGCCTATGTTACGGTATTCATGAAGTACAGGAGGTATAGGCGAATATCTTGGAAAATATGTGCAAGGACCCCAGAGCTACCTTAATTCTCCACAAGAAAAAGGGGAAATACCTATCAAGAAAGGGGCCGGGCAAGCAGACACAATATCTCCGATGCTATTCACTGCATGCTTAGAAGTGTTCATGTCAGTACACTGGGAAGGCTTAGAGGTTAGGATTAACAGCGAATATCTCCACAACCTTCGCTTCGCGGATTACCTGTTCAGCAACACTGGGGATGAATTGCAACAGATACTTTTGTAGAGCTGCCGAGTTTTTAACTCAATTCGACAATTGTGTCCTTTGCTGATAAAGTGTATGTCGACAAAAAAGGCATATGCATTGGGTCCAGTGTCGCGCCAGGGCATTGTGAAATTTTCCTTGCTACTTTTGACCGCACGCTAAAGCCTAAGCTGACTCATCCTTCCATTTTGAGACTCTTTAGATACGTAGACGATTTTTTAATCATACTAAAAGTTTCACCAGACGACGACTATTGAGAAGTAGCTCTCGAGATTTTGTCAGTCTTTTCCGGTTACTCAAGCCAGTCGAAATTTACTCAAGAGCTACTAGGGTCAATACAATTTTTAGATTTAAGAGGAAGCTTTAGCTCGAACCCCTTGACCGCTTTTAACGAATGTTGTTGAAATTGAAAGAGAACGTCAAGATCTAGTGACTGTTGGAAGCGGAATTTGAATTTAGAGCCTGAGTTTTGTAAAAAAAAAACATCAAAACATCAAAATTCAGAAATTCAGAATTTAAAGATTCAAACTTTCGAAAATTCGAAAGTGAAAAAACAGAAGCACGCTGTTTACAACTTAAGAGCTCTGCATCAAGAACATATTGACACGTGTACTTATCTTTATCGGGCGACCACGTTTCGCCGCTTAACAACTGTAATCGCACAGCGAGGGACGCGCCTGCATGTATCCGACGTTTCTGGAAAGTTATCGATGCTTCTACCCGGCTGTCTGTTGTCGCCGAACCTTGTGTTATCTGATTTCATCGCGTAACGCGAATGGTGTAGAACTTTGTGGAAGGCACGCGGGTCCGAACGATTAGTCTGGAACATTCGACGACTGCTCTATAAAAGCCGACGCGCTTGACCCGCTGATCAGATTTTCGACGATCGCCGACTGTGTTCGCCGCTATCGTTGTGCTTTAAGTGTAGCCTGTTTTGTGGGCACAGGTTCGCCCAATAAAAGCTAGCTTTGTCTTTCACAGTACTGCTACTGTGTTCTTAACGTCACTACCACGTGACATCTGGTGGAGGTGCTTTCGTTCATGTACCGGACGCCCCCGACAAGCCGTGATCCAAGCCCGGACCGCAAAGTGAACACCAACGTAGTCCCGGAGCATCGAGCAAGCCGCCGTCTTCAACAGCTGCCCCCGGAGCACGGACTTCTACCTGAGAAGACCAAGAAGATTGTGGACAAGGCAACCCAAATGGCAGCCCCAGCGTCCCCCATCGTGCTGCAGCAGCCCAGGGAACCTCCGACGTTCCGTGGATCAACATTTGAGGACCCGGAAACCTGGCTCGAGACGTATGAGAGGGTAGCTACGTTTAACAGTTGGGACAGCGACGACAAGCTGCGGCATGTCTATTTCGCACTGGAAGCCGCCGCCAGGACATGGTTCGAGAATCGAGAAGCCACCTTAACGACGTGGGACCTGTTCCGAAGCAGCTTCTTGCAAACGTTCACAAGCGTCGTGCGAAAAGAGCGAGCCCAAGCACTACTAGAAACCAGAGTGCAGCTGCCAAACGAGACGATCGCGATCTTCACGGAGGAGATGGCCCGTCTTTTCCGGCACGCCGACCCGGAAATGTCAGAGGAGAAAAAAGTCCGCTTCCTAATGCGGGGCGTCAAGCAAGAACTTTTCGCAGGACTCATTCGTAACCCGCCGAAGACCGTAGCTGAGTTTTCTGCAGAGGCATCGACGATCGAGAAAACTCTGGAGATGCGCACCCGGCAATATAACCGCCAGGGGCTCACGCCGCAGCACGCCATCCAAGGACTCGATACCGGCGACCTTCAGGAGACCATCAGGGCCATTGTGCGCGAAGAACTGCGCAAGGTCCTGCTTTCGTCGCAGCCTCAAGTGGCTTCGATCGCCGACATCGTGAAAGAAGAGGTGCACCGATCGCTTGGAGTTCCCGAGCTGCAACCACAATTACCGCAGCCCCAGCCAGAAGCGATGACATACGCCGCCGTCGCACGCCGTCAAGGTCCCCCTCCGCGACCACGCCAGGGCCCTGCAACGACGCAATTCCGTCGTCCGCCGCCGCCGCCGCCGCCAGCACGCCCACCCGTCGCCCAGCGCACCTACGCGAGGAAGACAGACATTTGGCGAGCCCCCGACCACCGCCCGCTCTGCTATCACTGCGGAGAAGCCGGCCATGTGTATCGCCGATGCCCATACCGGGAGATGGGACTGCGAGGTTTCGCCGTCAGCGCTCCGCGCCCGCAGCAAGGTGAACGTCCTCGCGATATCGCGGACTACCTCGCCACTACTCAGTGGAACTCTCGACGACCGTCGCGTTCGCCATCACCAGGCCGCTACCTGTCGCCGCAGCGCCGACCATACACTGGCCCAGCCCGGGGCCGGTCAGCGAGCCCATATCCGGAAAACTAAAAGCAGCAACCGATGGAGGTGCGGTTGCTGTCCGTCGAACTGACGAAGATGCTCCGCCGCCGACGAAGACACCGACGAAACTACCTCGACGACATAACGACACGCCGCCGTCCCGACGAAATCAGGAAGCGAAGACTACACCGATGAAAGACGACTTGACGACGCGACATTCCAACTTCAGTTCAACACGACGCAGCCGTGATCCGACGCCAAGACCTAACTGTAACGCAAGACAGAGAACCACCGACCTCGACGTGCTTCTCGACGGCCACGCAGTCACCGCTTTAGTAGACACAGGAGCCGATTACTCCATCATGAGTGGACCCATCGCCGCCCAGTTGAGGAAAGTTAAGACTGCATGGGAAGGCCCTCAAATTCGGACCGCTGGAGGACACCTGATTACGCCGACTGGGATCTGCACGGCAAGAATTACCGTTCATGACCGGACTTACCCTGCCACCATCGTTGTCCTCCAACAGTGTTCACGAGACGTCATTCTCGGCATGGACTTCCTGAATCAACATGGCGCAGTCATCGACCTGAAGTCGAAATCGATAACGCTGTCGCAAGATCAAGCGATACCGCCGGAGAGCTGTCGTACTCACCACGCCTTGAGTGTGCTCGAAGATCAAGTGAGCATCCCGCCGCGCTCCAGCATTATTATTTCCGTCGGCACTGAAACACCCGCTGACGTAGAAGGCGTCATCGAGGGCGACCAACATCTACTGCTCGACCGTGAAATTTGCGTCGCAAGAGGGATCGCTCGACTCCACGGAGGGCAAGTGGAAGTTATGCTAACCAACTTCAGCCAAGAGTTCAAGCACATCAACAAGGGCACGACAATCGCATACATCGAGGAAATTGTGGAAACCAGCAATGCCTTTGTCCTCTCGGATTCAGCCGCATCTACCCCGATGAGCATTGTCCCCGAACCAGACTTCGACGTGAATCCAAGTCTTCCTCTGAGTAAGCAGCAACAGATCAGAAGTCTTCTCCGACGATACAAAGACTGCTTTTCGACGTCATCGAGGATTCGACAAACACCAGTTGCAAAGCATCGCATAATAACCGAAGAGAGCGCTCGACCACTCCGCCAGAGCCCTTACCGAGTTTCGACGCGAGAACGTGAAGCTATTAAGCAACAAGTCGACGAAATGCTGCGCGACGACATCATCCAGCCGTCGAAAAGCCCGTGGGCCTCTCCTGTAGTCCTGGTAAAGAAAAAGGACGGAACCCTACGCTTCTGCGTCGATTATCGTCGACTGAACAAGATCACGAAGAAGGATGTGTACCCCCTTCCACGGATAGACGACGCATTGGATCGGCTCTGCAACGCTAAATACTTCTCGTCGATGGACCTCAAGTCTGGCTACTGGCAAATAGAAGTCGACGGGAGAGATCGCGAAAAGACTGCCTTCATCACGCCAGACGGCCTCTACGAGTTCAAGGTCATGCCATTCGGACTGTGCGCGGCGCCTGCAACGTTTCAGCGCGTCATGGCCACGGTGTTAGCCGGACTGAAGTGGCAGACGTGCCTTGTTTACCTGGATGACGTCGTTGTCTTCGCCGGAAATTTCGACGATCACCTTAGGCGGCTTGAGACAGTGTTAGAAGCCATCAAGTCATCAGGGCTCACTCTGAAGCCGGAAAAGTGCCGTTTCGCTTACGATGAGCTTTTGTTCCTAGGCCACGTGATCAGCAAATCAGGAGTACGCCCCGACCCACAGAAGACAGCGGCCATCACAAAGTTCCCGCAGCCAACCGACAAGAAGGCAGTGCGCAGATTCCTTGGCATGCGTGCCTACTATAGGCGCTTTGTCAAGGACTTTTCACGCATCGCGGAGCCGCTAACACATCTAACCAAATGTGATGTCGCGTTCAAGTGGGATACGCCACAGGCCAAGGCATTTCAAGAACTCAAACGACGCATGCAGTCGCCGCCGGTACTTGCACACTTCGACGAGGACGCCGATACCGAAATCCACACTGACGCCAGTAGCCTAGGCCTCGGTGCCGTCCTAGTCCAGAGGAAAGAAGGACTTGAAAGGGTGATATCGTATGCTAGCCGGTCGCTGTCAAAAGCGGAAAGCAACTATTCTACGACTGAAAAGGAATGCCTCGCCATCATTTGGGCTACAGCTAAATTCCGTCCTTACCTCTATGGCAGGCCATTCAAAGTCGTCAGTGACCATCACGCATTGTGTTGGCTAGCTAACCTAAAGGACCCTTCAGGACGGCTGGCGCGGTGGAGCCTCAGAGTACAAGAATATGACGTCACCGTAATATACAAGTCCGGAAGAAAACACTCCGACGCCGACTGCTTATCGCGCGCCCCCATTGATCCCCCGCCGCAAGACGACGAGGACGACGACTCAGTGAGAAACTACTCCGACGCTATTTCGGACCCTACAAGGTCATCCGACGTATTGGCGCACTGGACTATGAGGTCGTGCCAGACGGCATTTCGCATTCACAGCGACGTCGCGCACGACCTGAAGTGGTTCACGTGGTGCGTCTTAAACCGTTTTACGGACGCTAACGAACTTTCCTTATTTTGTTTTTTCTTTGCTACGAGTGCTTATTTATTACTTTAGTTTGTTTGCAGCATCGGGTCGATGCTTTTTAAGAGGGGGGTATTGACACGTGTACTTATCTTTATCGGGCGACCACGTTTCGCCGCTTAACAACTGTAATCGCACAGCGAGGGACGCGCCTACATGTATCCGACGTTTCTGGAAAGTTATCGATGCTTCTACCCGGCTGTCTGTTGTCGCCGAACCTTGTGTTATCTGATTTCATCGCGTAACGCGAATGGTGTAGAACTTTGTGGAAGGTACGCGGGTCCGAACGATTAGTCTGGGACATTCGACGACTGCTCTATAAAAGCCGACGCGCTTGACCCGCTGATCAGATTTTCGACGATCGCCGACTGTGTTCGCCGCTATCGTTGTGCTTTAAGTGTAGCCTGTTTTGTGGGCACAGGTTCGCCCAATAAAAGCTAGTTTTGTCTTTCACAGTACTGCTACTGTGTTCTTAACGTCACTACCACGTGACAATATATCATGGTTCTGTCAACGGCATCCATTAGACCATTCAAGGCAGACAAATTCGGTATGTCAATTTATATCTTACATGAATTCGTTACGTTGCGCACAAGGGTTCTGCAAAAGCTGTAGATCTATATTACTTAAAATTTTCAGATTCATGTGTAACATATTAATTTTGTCCGCTATAAATGTACTATCAGATGCAATTCACAGAATTGTGCTATCATTTTTCCTTCCTGAGTTACGGAGTTGTAAACTTGATAGTTTCGTGTTCTGAATATTTACGACTTTTGCCAATTTTTAACAAAAAATTGACGATCTAAACCAGAATTGCGGAACCAAGAGTCACTAGATTTTATGTTTTTCTTTTAAATGCAACAAACGTCGTCAAACTTGGTGCACAAGTTGTCCAGAAAAACTAATTCTCCTTTGCATGTATTTAGATAGGAGCACCCGAGCTAAAGCTTCCTCCTAAAGTTATATTTTTCGTCCGCTAACCATGCTAGATAGGCCTTAGAGCCCAGATCCAAAAAAAGCATTGTTGCCTTTCGATTCATCTCATTCAAAGCCTTTAAAGTGCGCTATAGTCTCGTCATGTTTTAGACCAGCGCTTTTTAAATCATGTCACCACAAACAGCTTTCTAGTTTTGGACTTCAAGTGGGACCTCTGGAAATGGCAGGTTTTCCGAGCCTTCTTTTGCTTTCAGTCGCCTAATCATTGCTTGTTAAGCTTCGGAAAAAGGATAAAGAACCACAAATTCTAATGAACAGGCTAGCAGAAAGAACTTTACAGTACTTCCCAACATACACAGGTTCCCCAGAATCTTGAAAAGATTTCTGGTAAATACGGGGTTGATGTGCTCTCAGCACCTTGTAAACTTTCGAAGTTGTGCAGCACGGTGGAAAGGGAAACCATTGGCTCGGCGTCCTTTGAAATCAAGCATACAAACTTGCATGTGCCCTGCAGGACACGTGTCATGTATAAGCTTCCACTAAAGTGTGGCAGGTACTACATTGGACAAACCGGTAGGTGCATTAACATTCGCTTGCGTAAGCATGAACGTTCTCTGGGGGTTGCTGGAGGGTCGAACTTGGCTATTCATTGCTGTAGTTGTTTGGGCTGCTCTCCTTTGTTTTCAAAGACTGGAATTATCGGCAGGAAAAATGGCCAGCTTTATACAGAGACTGTAGAGGCAGTGGCCATGCGACGCTTTAAAGATGATTGCGTTAGCTCGCCGTCAGTTGTGGTTTCTCAGAAAGAACTTTTGTTTCCTTCCGTGCGATACATACGTGTTCGGTGCCTCAGCAGTCTGTCAGCGTTTATCTTAGTATTTGTATCGCAGCGCTCCTTAAGGTTGCTTTGTGTATTTATTGGTTTTTAAGTTGCTTTTCGGGTGCACACGTGTGTCTTATCTGTAAAAGATCCGCGTTCGTTTCATTAAATCATCCGTTGTCAGCACCGCTTCGTGTTGTCCCTTTCTTCAAGTCTCGTGTTTTGCTTGCGGTAGCTTCCCCAAATCAAGAATCCGATATTCTAGCTGATGTTAAGAGAACTGAAATGGACCTGAGCAGGCCATGTAATGCGTAGGACAGATAACCGGTGGACTATCAGAGTTAAGAATGGGTGCCAAAGGAAGCGAAGCGCAGACAAGGACGGCAGAAAATTAGGTCGAATGTTGGAATTAGTAAATTTTCAGGCGCAAGTTGGAATCAGCTAGCGCAGGACAGGGATAACTGGAGATCAGGGAGAGGCCTTCGTCCTGGCAGTGGACATAAATATAGGCTGATGATGATGTTACAACGATCTGGCTATGTGCCTTCAGCTTTTGTCGTCGCTTCACAGAAGCCATCTGGGTTACTCCATACCGCACACCCAGAGCGAGGATGACACGTATCCTTGATTCGGCTAGCACATTCACACCACTTGAACGGCAGCCGCAACGTATAGAAGCGTTGGCCGCAATCGCCAGAGTCTTCCGCCGTAGTTAACCCGCGTGCATCCCCACGGAGAAACAACAACCAAGCCCTGCGGTTCCACACGGCTGCGTACGAAGACGCCAGTTCCGTTATAATTGCTCCTTAGAAGTTTCTGCCTGATTCTTGCGCTGCATCATATGTTTTTCCAGTTTTTGCAAGGGCACGATCGGCGTTCTCAACAGTGACTTCTATATTTACTTCTTGCTTCTCGAGATAACACCGACTAGTTTCATATTGCACAGAGCTAAAGAAGCACCCTCTTTTTCGTGTTTTGATTTCTTTCTCAAGTCACATTTGACTGCATCTGCTGCGCTGTCAATGAATGACAAAAAAGAAAAAAAACGCGGGTGCATATCAAAACTATTGAGCCAGAGAGTGAAAAGCACGAGTATGACTACATTTACGAACGAAGGGTGTAAGGCCCCTGCGAACAATCGCCGCTGTAGTTGAACGCGGCAGCGCAAGAAACCGGACGCATGCTTCGACGACGGCACGCGGCACAAGGGCCGCTTTGAATGCCGCTTCCAGCGGAGCCCTTCGTGGCGCTTCTCTGGGTTGGCGACGGGAAAGTCACGGCAAATTAGGGGCGCCCTGCGGAGACAGAGCTCGCAAAATGAAGAACCCGCGCCGGTTTCTTCCGAAATAACCATCGCAAGAAAGTCCGCGCGGATGGCACACAATGTTCTTCACGAGTAGTTTATCCACCGCGGGCGTCAGAAAATGGGACAGAATACGGCAAAAGTCGATCGAGAACAGAACACCCAAATTTGGAAGTTTAGAACCAAGTGCGAGGCCTCTGTCGCTGGCATGTGGCCGCAGAAATGGACACGCCTCACTAACTTGCCCGCCGCTGACAGTACTTCGTAGCCCGCTGCGCTCGCTTGAATGCGAGCGCCCGATTGTTGACGGCCTTGCTTAGAAAACTTACTGAGACATTGTTCGAGGCGGGGTTCGGCGGCATGGCTGGGCGCAACGGCGCCGCGGGCACAAGGGGACTGCACGCAGAAGTTGTTCCGACTGCACTGTCTTCGGCCCAGGGATCGTGCTGCGCGCTTATCGTCTGAATGGTGACACTCGGGTGGCAGCCAACTGAAATACCGCTGGTCTATAATTTCTTTTTATTAAGATACGCTAAAGGCCCATGCGGGCATTATACAGGGGAGGGGGATAACAACAAGATTTTTCAAGCACAATTGGAGGGGAAAGGCAACATAGAACACCGTAGTACAAGTTACCGAACGCAACAAAAAAATAAAGGAAGAAATTCATACAAGATACAAAGCATGTAGGTACAAAGCATGTAAATGCACTTGCAAACGGTAAAAAGCACAAAATTCTGTTTTTACTCGACATACATATTTAAACTGGCCTCCGAACGAGTCATGATCATGTACACAAGCAATTTCTTTTGGCAGCTTGTTCCAGTGATAAACAGCAAGAGCGGTGATTGTCGCAGGAGATTCGTACACGCAAACATGGGACGCACTTTGAAGGGATGGTAGAGGCGGGGAAAATTCGTTGCGGGGGCTGGATATTGGAAGCAGTAAAGGATGACTGGGTATGATACAATCTGTGGAAGTGAGAAAGTAGTGCTAACAGTCGTCGTTTTTCTAGAGAGGGTAATTGCAGGGACTCTTTGACAGCCGTGATCCTGGATGTTCTAGAGTAGGTCATAACGATGAATCATGGTGGTTTATTTTGTAAAGATTCAAGCTTTTTTACTAGGTATGTCTGATTTGCATTCAATATTGTTACGAGAGGTACTGGGATCGATACCCAGCACCTCCACCAGATATGTTACGTAGGAAGAGGCAGACGAAAAGCTATGTACAAGTATATTTACAAGAAAATACGCTGCGCTTGGCCAAGAGGCAACAGCCAGCGCTAGCTTCTCATCGTCGTCGTTGTCTTCGCACTGCTCGCCTTTTCGTGATCGCACATATTGTTCCGTAGCAATATTGCCACATGCAGTGGCACAGGAAGTGGACTAAAGAAGAAGAGAACGAGGTTCGTCTTGGCATCGCGTATCCACGGTTTCGTTTCGTGAAGGAGAAACGCCTGGATCCCCATTCAGTGTGTATACTTCAGCAGAGTATACGCGACAATTTGGTGGAGCTTGCTGGGTACACCCAACTTATGCAGGAGACCCCACTGGGCAGCAAGAACCTCGCACAATTGGAGTTGACTCCAGTTCATCGCACAAGCCGGCGAATCCGAGGCCTCGCCCCAGAATTTGCAAACCTCCCGGAAAAAGTTATGACTACGACCACTGCGACTTCTACGGAAAGGGTGACACCGACTTACCTAACGCTGCTGAACCCCCAAGTGCCGACGGCTTTTCATGGCGACATATTTGAAGACGTGGAAGACTGGCTGGCGGAGTTCGAGCGCGTGGCTGCGTTTAACGAGTGGGGCAACAACGCTAAACTCAGGAACGTCTACTTCAGTCTCCAAGATGGTGCTCGCACGTGGTTTGTGAACCGCGAAAGTGCCCTGTCATCCTGGCCTGAATTCCAGCACAAGCTACTGGAGACTTACTCCAGCCCCGATCGCCGGGAAAAAGCGGAGCGAGCCCTTCAGTCACGCGTCCAAAAGCCCAACGAGAGCGTCACGATGTACGTGGAGGACATGACGCGTCTCTTTCAGCGTGCCGATCCGAGCATGTCGGAAGAGAAGAAGGTGCGTCATCTGATGAGAGGCGTAAAGGAACAGCTCTTTGGCGGTCTTGTTCGGAATACGCCCAAGACTGTCGCGGAGTTCCTCACCGAAGCCACCGCAATGGAGAAGACGCTTCAACAACGGTCGAACATGTACAACCGACAAGTAAATTCCGCCTGCACTCCGGATACGCCCGTAGGCTTCGGGTGCGACGTCGCCTTGCTTTGCGAGCTGATTCGCTCAGTGGTTCGCGACGAGCTGCAGAAGCACCACGGTACGTCGCCGCCGCCAGTGAGCTCCCTTGCCAGCGTCGTACGCAACGAAGTACAGCAGGCACTGCAGGCATCTCTTTCCAGCAGTGAAGCGCCACCTCTGCCAAGTGAATCCCGGCGCAAGGCTTACGCAGAAACGTTACTGAGCCCTGCCCGAGCTTTCGCACCTACTTATGTTGCGTCGCCAGTCGCGTTGCAATCGGCGCAAGCCGCTCCGACAACTCCGCTACCGTACTTCGACTACCGCCGAACACCCAAGAGGAAATCAGACGTTTGGCGAGCACCCGAGCGACGACCCCTGTGCTACCACTGCGGCGAAGCTGGTCATGTGTATCGGGAGTGCCCCCATCGACGACTCGGCCTGCGGGGTTTTTCCATCGATTCGCCTCGACCTAGGATTGGCCAGAGGCCTCCCGACATCACAGAATTCATCGAACAGCAGCGCAGGCCGGGTGCATCGCAGCGGCAGTCACGCTCACCCTCACCGCGGCGATACTTCCCTGCTCGTGATACCACCTCGAGGACGACGCAAGGGCGATCGCCAAGTCCACGCCGGGAAAACTGACATCAGCGACCTTCCGAGGCGGGGCCGCTGATACTCGACGCGCTGAAGACCTCGTATGGTGCCGACCGCAGAACAACGAGAACACGACGCCAGAACCAGTTCCCGCCAACAAAATTTCACTGGACATACCTGTGTTGATCGACGGCAGAAAAATGAGTGCACTTGTAGGTACCGGCGCCGATTACTCCATTCTTAGTGGCAAACTGGCGAGCGTTCTGAAAAAAGTTACGTTGCCCTGGAATGGGGCACCAGTTCGTACGGCAGGTGACCACGTCGTCACACCGCTTGGCTTATGCACAGCGAGAGTAGAAATTCGCGGTGCTGCTTTTGTCGCCACTTGCCTGGTTCTACGCGAGTGTTCCCGCGATTTAGTTCTTGGGATGGACTTTCTCCGGGAATATGGCGCCATTATTGACCTCCGCGAGCGCTGCATCACTTTCTCGACACAAAGGGCAACAACACAGACCGACGCCGTTGGACACAGATCCGCACTTCGCGTTTCCGACGACAGCATCACGATACCGCCGCGTGCGAGTGTTATGGTCCCGGTCAAGTCCGACGAGCTACGAGACGGTGAAGCCATTGTAGAAGGCAACATTTCTATGTTGCTGGCCCAAGGCATTTGTGTAGCACAAAGCCTAGTGGAACTTCGTGATAGCCAGACAGCGGTCCTCGTTACCAACTTTAGCTTTGAGCATCGGCACATTTTTCGTGGCACTGCCGTCGCCTACGCCGAACCATCAACGGACATCGTCGAGTGCTTTGCTTCTGAAGTGGACACAAACGACGGTTCGCTCAGAGACGTCGATATAGGCTCCGAGCTTACGGACGACCAAAAGAGCGCACTGCAGGAACTCTTGAACGAATTCCACGCGTGCTTCGCTCGGTCTACTAAGGTGGGCCAAACGCCAATCACGAAGCACCGAATCACGACATCTGCCGACGCACGCCCCATCAAACAACAGCCTTATCGTGTCTCGCCGAAAGAACGTGAGGCAATTCAAGCCCAAGTCAAGGAGATGCTAGATGATGGTGTCATTCAGTCTTCGCACAGTCCGTGGTCGTCTCCGGTCGTTCTGGTCAAGAAAAAAGACGGAACGCTTCGTTTCTGTGTTGATTATCGACGCCTCAACGATGTCCCCAAGAAGGACGTGTACCCACTACCACGTATCGATGACTCTTTAGACAGGTTGCGGCGAGCTAAGTATTTTTCGTCTCTCGATCTAAAGAGCGGTTACTGGCAAATTGAGGTAGATGAACGAGACCGCGAAAAAACTGCTTTCGTCACTCCAGATGGCCTGTACGAATTCAGGGTACTTCCTTTCGGGCTCTGTTCGGCACCAGCAACTTTCCAGCGAATGATGGACACCGTTCTCGCTGGTCTGAAGTGGCAAACCTGCCTCGTCTACCTCGACGGCGTGGTTGTTTTTTCGGCGACATTTGAGGACCAACTGAAACGACTGCGGCAAGTTCTCGAAGCCATCCGATCGGCTAACCTCACCCTTAAGCCTCAGAATTGTCACTTCGGCTACAATGAGCTTATGTTTCTGGGACACGTGGTCAGCGCGGAAGGCGTTAGCCCCAATCCCGCGAAAACTGCCGCTGTAGCCACATTTCCAACACCGACCGACAAGAAAGGTGTCCGACGCTTCCTGGACGTTTGCGCATACTACCGGCGTTTCATCGAAAATTTTTCGAAGGTGGCGGAGCCGCTGACTCGACTCACGAGGGACAATGTATCGTTCGTTTGGGCCTCAGAGCAAGAGACTGCTTTCACTGAACTTCGACAGCGTCTGGTGTCAGCACCAGTTCTGGCCCACTTTGACGAGGAGGCGGACACGGAAGTTCATACAGACGCCAGTAACGTTGGTCTTGGCGCGGTACTTGTACAACGGCAGGAAGGTATTGAAAGAGTGATCGCCTAAGGAAGTCGCACACTATCGCGTGCAGAGACCAACTACACCACTACGGAGAAAGAGTGTCTTGCCGTCGTATGGGCGCTGGCCAAATTTCGACCTTACCTCTACGGCCGCCCATTCAAAGTTGTAACCGATCATCACTCGTTATGTTGGCTTGCAAATCTGCGGGACCCTTCTGGACGACTGGCACGGTGGAGTCTACGTTTGCAGGAGTACGACGTGACCATCGTGTACAAGTCAGGCCGCATACACGAAGACGCTGACGCAATCTCGCGCGCCCCTATCGACACTACCGACCAAGACATTGAGGACGACGGCGTTTTCCTTGGGGCCGCAAGCGTTACTGATTTGTCCACACGGCAGCGCGCAGACAACTCACTACGACCCATATTCGAACATCTGGAAGGACGAAACCCATCAATACCCCGGCACATCGCTCGAGGATTGTCGTCTTTTTGTTTACGACATGGCGTCTTGTATAAGAAGAACTCCGCTGCCACCAACAAAACATACCTTTTGGTCGTTCCAGCAGACCTCCGTGCCGAAGTTTTATTCGCCTGTCATGACGAGCCTCCGTCTGGCCATTTGGGTTTTACGCGAACGCTTGATAGAGTGCGCAAATCCTACTACTGGCCGAAACTTGCCGAGTGTGTTAAACGGTACGTTCAAGCCTGCCGTGAATGCCAGCGCCGAAAGTCGCCAGCTGTGAAGCCTGCGGTATTGCTGAATCCGATTGACCCACCTGGCAAACCTTTCGACCAGGTCGGCATGGATCTTCTGGGCCCGTTTCCACTGTCATCTTCTGGCAACAGGTGGATAATCGTCGCCACAGACTATTTAACGCGATATGCTGAGACAAAGGCGTTGCCTCGAGGCACAGCTTCCGAGGTTGCCCAGTTTTTCATACAGAACATCGTCCTACGGCATGGCGCCCCATCGCACGTCATCACAGACCGAGGCAAAGCCTTTACAGCGCAGCTCATTGAAGACGTCTTTAAACTCAGCTGCACAACCCATCGACGGACAACTGCCTATCATCCGCAGACAAACGGCTTGACCGAGCGACTGAACAAAACGATGACTGACATGCTGTCTATGTACGTAGACGTACAGCACAAGACGTGGGACGAGATACTCCCATACGTAACGTTTGCGTATAATACTGCTACGCAAAAAACAACACGCTTCACGCCGTTTTACCTCGTTTACGGCCGTGAAGTGCAGACTATGTTAGAAGCAATGCTGCCATGCGACAACATCGATCACCTCGATCTCGCCCAAGATGTCGAACTCTTCGTGCAACGAGCGGAAGAAGCCCGTCAGCTTGCCCGAGTGCACATAAAGAAACAACAGAGCATCGATGCACAACGTTACAATCTCCGCCATCGACAAGTCGAGTTCCAACCTGGCGATCAAGTTTTGGTCTGGACTTCCGTGCGCCGAAAAAGACTATCCGAGAAGCTTTTGAGTCGCTACTTCGGACCTTACAAAGTGTTGCAGCGGATTAGCGACGTGAATTACGAAGTCCTTCCTGACGGAAGCCAGCCTCCCCGACGTCGACAACCGCAATCTGAGATTGTGCATGTTGTGCGGTTGAAACCGTATCATAGCCGCTAAAATCCGACGTCTTCAGCCGCTTAGGCTAGTTTTTGTTGTTGCTCGTTCCTCGGTGCCTTGTGACTATATCGCACACCACAGTGATTGCGACTATAGCCTATGTGTTCGTATCTCGGCGTTCTCACGTCAAGCCTATGTATGTTTTCATTCTTTTATTATTATTTTTTTGAAGAGGGGGTAGTGCCACATGCAGTGGCACAGGAAGGGGACTAAAGAAGAAGAGAACGAGGTTCGTCTTGGCATCGCGCATCAACGGTTTCGTTTCGTGAAGGACAAACGCCTGGATCCCCATTCAGTGTGTATAATTCAGCAGAGTATACGCGACAATATTATGGAAGCGTATTCCATCTTTGAACGAACTAGAGCTGTGTAAGCTGATAGTTTAGTTGACTGATTTGCTAAATACAAATTTCGCCCAATGAAACCAAGCTTTTTATTCGCTTTAGAAATTATTTCATCAATGTGATCATTCCATGTAAGGTTAGAAGTTAAATTGACGCCCAAATATTTTAACGTAGACACATTCTCTATGTACATGTTGTTCATAACATATGAACTTACCTTAACGTTACTGGCTCCGGTAAATATCATTGTTTCTGTTTTAGAAACATTTATTTCCATTTGCCATTGTTCGCACCAAAGCGAAATTATGTTTAGGTCTGCCTGTAAAATATTATTATCTTCAGAGGTAATAATTTGTCTGTAAAGAACGCAGTCATCTGCAAACAATCAAACTGTTAAGTGAGGTTATTACTGATGTTTTAATGTAAATTAAGAATAAAATTGGCCCAAGTACGGAGCCCTGAGGAACGCCAGATTTAACTTGTGCTAAAGCAGAAAACTAATCACTTACGGAAACAAATTGGTAGCGACTGGTTAAAAAACTTGAGATCCAATTTACAATTTTACCATGTATGTTACGCCGACTAAGTGTTATCATTAAGTGAGAATGGGGAAATTTATCGAATGATTTCTTGAACTCGATAAATGTGGCATCGATTTTTATGGAATCGTGAACAGCTTAATGAAAATCAGCTATATGTTAAAATAATTGCGTTTCACAAGAGCGTCCTTGCTGAAATCCATGCTGATTATTACAAAAAAAGTTATGTTTACTTAAACATATAAATGCGGAAGATATGATATGCTCAAGTAATTTACCTGGAATACTGGTCAAGGATAGAGGTCTATAGATTGAGGGCACTAATCAGTCACCTGATTTGTAAATGGGAGTGATACGACCGATCTTCCAGTCATCCGGTACAATTACTGTATCTACTGATTGCTGGAAAAGGGCGGCCAACACTGGACATATAAGCTTAATCATTTTAAGTATGTTTACGCAGATGCCGTCTAGACCTGGCGCTGAGTTATTCGAAAGTCGATCGATGGCCGATTCTGTTCCCTTCAGTGTAATTATAAGGTCATTCGTAGGTGAGTTAATTGAAAGAACCGTAAGATCAGGTGGTATTGGGTTTTCGTTTGTAATCACACAGCTGAAAAACGAGTTTAATTCAGTCACAGCTTCAGACGGTGAGAGAAGCACGCCGTTATTGACGATTGGTATGGTGGATTGAGAAGAGTGTTTGGGATTAATTAGTTTCTAAAACTTTTTTGGATTGTTAATTAACATGCTGACGATGTCACCGTTAACAAAGTTGTATTTAGACGCTTCAATTTCCGCTTTACATTTATTTGCTTGCTCTCGCTAGCGCTGCCAATGACCATCCGAGTCGGACAACTTGGCTTTAGAGTAACGACGTTTCTTTTTATTGATTGCTCTCTTCACTTGGGACGAGGACCATGTGCTGTGTGTTGATAGAAAATTGATAGATGATTGATGGACACGTCGCTTTCTGAATGGTGATGGTCAATGACAATCATTAGAAACGCTCTTGTATTGCTACTGACGAAAAAGACGCTACACTTCCACTTAACAGCTTGCTCGTATTCCCTCGTATACTTTCTTATTCTCGAACGTTCCTTAAATCAACATTCCAGCTCGACCGAATAATGATGATGATTTAATGGTATTTCCTTCGAAACAGGGCGTTGACAAATGGTCACCTAGCCTGTATGAGCTAATCAAGCAATCTATCGATATTCATTAGTCTAGCATTTTGTCTAGGTCTCCTTGACACTTTCTCTCTTCCTTAAAAACCAACTGAAACGAAATTTCGCTTGAGCTCAATTCACTATAAATGCCTAGCATATACTCTCAAATTAATCTTGCCAAAGCCGCAGGGCTGGAAATTGCCAAATTTTGTTATTAGCAGCTATTAAATAGCACCTATGCAGACGACGCGCGCACCTGGCGGAAAAGCAGTAGCGATGCGGATATGGCGAATATTGAAGAACCATAAGCAACAGCTTATCTCTCAGTTGCGCCATATTGCATCTAGGCATCCACAGGCACTGCCCGCTCATTTGCGAGTTGACGGGCGTCTCTCACGGCGTGCGTTCTCCCTGTTGCGCTAGTGATTTGAGCTATTGCAAGAATGCGGATGCGTTAGGTGGACGCCGGGTGCTCGAACACGTACTCGAGCAATGGCTGTGCAGTACAAAACGCTGAGGAAGGCCGAAAACACATCTTTCCTGTCGCAGCTGTCAGGGCGAAAGCGTGCACCGTGGCGCAGCAGGTAAGTACGACGCGGACCAGCCAACGCGCACAAAGCATGTGAACTGCAGTTGACGAAACTGCACAAGCTACGGCTCAACATCACTCGTTTACCCATTCAGATTTGCTTGGCAAACGCTTTCGCGGGGTGACTGTAAGTACTACATGCCGCGATGGCGCACGAAAACCAACGGTAACGTTCAAAGGTAAATTGTATTCAAGGGCGATATTCTCAAGCGATTTCTTCCGGTCGTGCATCATCAAGATATTCCGTGCGTCTCTACATCGGACGCGTCGAAGCAGACGAACTGACACAGCGCCAGAAACGAGCAGGAACCGCATGCTGCATTTGTTACGAAGGAAAACGCGACCCAGTGGCCATGGTGTGGATGCGGAGACAAACCATGCAGGGATGCAATGCCGCCACAGCGAAATGAGCGAAGCTGGATAGCTTTATCATTCCGGCCGTGAGTTTACGCACACTTAGCACCTACACTCTAAGAAAAGTGTACACCCTTTGGATTGTATATTTGCCACACAACGATAATCGTCATCTGTCTTGCCCACATTTCCTTTCATGAAAACACTGCGCTCGTTACTTTCCTGTCGGGAATGCTATGTCATGCTGATAACGTGCATGCAGTTCGTTACTGGAAAGTACCGGGCTTGCCGCGTTAAGGAAAGGAAATGTGGACAAGAAAGATAACGATTATCGTTGTGTGGCAAATATACACACCCAAAGGGTGCAACTGTTCTTAGAGTGTAGCCCCTCTAGCCCGACCGTGCCAAGCCTCCGCTGCTCATCATCCTTTAGTACAGATGACGGTAGTTATCTGATCGGTCGACAGGTCCAGATCTTCCAGCGTGCCAGGAAGCGGCTGGTCCAGTTGGATACGTCATGCTGGAAGACGCTGAGATCGCTGCAATTTTACCCTGCGCTGAAAACGCGACCCGCAGCAGCGCGGCGATTAGTCGCTGCCGCAGCGCTAGCGGACGCTCGCGCGGTGAGCTTTGTTTGTCCGAAGGCGTAAACGCAACGCGCTCGCTTATTCAGTCAACTCGAACAGCATGCTGCTACTTGTCAGCCAAGCTAGCGCGCGATGCACCTTGTTCCAGCTGCTCAGGTGTGAAATAGGCCGTGTTCGATTCCCGCGCCAGCCACACTAGACTAGAGCGCCTAATTTTTGCCTTGGAAAGCATATTTAGCGCCACACTCTAAGAACAGTTTACACCCTTTGGCGTGCGCCTTCTGCCACACAACAATAATCGTCATCTGCCTTGATGCGTTTCCTTTCTTTAACGCTGCGAGCCCGGAACTTTCCAGTAACGAACGGCACGCGCGTTATCAGCATAGAACAGTTTACACCCTTTGGAGTGCCCCTTCTGATAACGCGCGTGCCGTTCGTTACTGGAAACTTCCGGGCTCGCAGCGTTAAAGAAAGGAAACGCATCAAGGCAGATGACGATTATCGTTGTGTGTCAGAAGGGGCACGCCAAAGGGTGTAAACTGTTCTGAGAGTGCAGCGAACAAGGACAGAAGGGAGATGACACCACAATTGTATTGTATTGTCCTTTCTGTCCTTCTTCGCTGGCGCTAAATATGCTTTCTAAGTCAGTTTACCAACACGCCCAACAAATGGCAATGACGCAATTTTTCGCCGATGCAGCGTAACTGCACCACGCGTGGATCGCGTCCGCGTAAAGCGGGACTGTACCGCACCTTTAGCTTGGCGACTCCGATGCGCATCTTGTTGGAGCGGAGGCAGAACGCGTCGGGGCCCTGCTGTTGAACGTAGACAAGCGGAAAGAAAGAAAACCGGCTGTACTCGGAGAATAATTCGCATCATTAAAAATTGGAGGACGCTTAAGCTTCGCCTTCAAGAGTGGAACGCGACAGCGTTCCCGTCGACTCGCCAAGGGGTGTAAGACAATGCGCTACGGCGCAGCGATCACTTATGAGGCGCTCCGCATCGGACTTTGCACCCACCAATCACGCGGTGAGCGCCGCGCAACGCAGCGTTCGGCGCGGCAATGAAACGTGCGCCTGAGCAAGCGGAACGAACCAAAAAAAATTGGAGGACGCTTAAGCTTCGCCTTCAAGAGTGGAACGCGACAGCGTTCCCGTCGACTCGCCAAGGGGTGTAAGACAATGCGCTACGGCGCAGCGATCACTTATGAGGCGCTCCGCATCGGACTTTGCACCCACCAATCACGCGGTGAGCGCCGCGCAACGCAGCGTTCGGCGCGGCAATGAAACGTGCGCCTGAGCAAGCGGAACGAACCAAAGAACTCTGCGCCGTGCTCCCATATGGGCTGCAGAACTGAGCGTATTTTCCCTCTCCAAAATCACGAAGAAGAAGAAGAACCAAAGAACTCGGTGTCTCTGAGGGAGAAACGATCTACGCGAGCCAAACGATGGGCCTGACGCCTCGATGGGATCGTCCTCTATCTCGCTTGGGAGCATCACGCAGACGCATGACTCCTCCGAAGCAACTCGGCACACATCGCAGGGAACGCTTTTTCACCAGACGCGCTACGGCGCAGCGATCACGTCAGAGGCGTCCCGCATCGAACGCTGCACACAGGAATCGCGCTGTGAGCGGAAAGAGGAGCCGCGTCGCCTAAACACGAGGGTTCGAGTGATGCACGCTGAAAGTTGGAAGGGGAGAGAGCGAGAAAACTTATTAAACGCAAGGGTAGTGGGGCATCCTCGTAGCGGTTTCCGCACGGCCCAAAGGGGAGAAGCGGGCGAGTGGCGCGCCACGCGTCGGGGCAGCGCCGCACATAGCGAGGAGGGGTCTTCTGTGTTTGCCGCAAGATGGCTCTGCGTGTGCGCAGAGCGCAGCAGAAGAAATGTAGCGGAAACGTACTTCGCTACTCGCGTAACTGCGACTTCTGTAAGTTACATGCTCATAATTACCGATATACACCGTAGCGTCGCCGTTTCACACTCCGGAGACCCTGGTTCGCTTCCCACCCAGCCCATCTTGCAAGTTGTTTTTTATTTATGAAGTGCCTCCCGGTATTTATCGCTCACGGCCAACGCCGCCGACGCCGACGACACCGGCTTTTCTGCGACACGAGCTCCTTAACGCTGTCGCGTTAAAAGAACATCGCCGGCGTGCAGCAGCGTTGTCACAGCGCGCGAAGCAGCTAACAAAGTATACTGGCTCACAGGCGTGCGAGAACTGCTCGCTGATACACCGGAACGGAATGCAAGCAAGGAGAGCAGACAGCACGGGCGCTGGTTCTCCACATTCTGCACTGTGCGTCACTTCCGCCGGACAATAATGGCGGCGTTCTTTTTTTTCAGTTTCGATATCAAAAACATCGATTTCTGCGAGGCCTTTGTCGCGAATTGACCTACATTTCAAGCGTAAGATTTTGCACAGAGGCTACTACATGTCTAAATTATCTGAAACTAGGCTTTTAACGCGGCCAAAATTTCCGTTGCGGTTGGCCATTAAAATCGCTATGTCTGCCTTGTATAGTAACGTATGTTTCTAACAGATCTGGTCCTATAAATTTCCTCCCGGCTTTTTTCTTTTCCACCAGTACTCAAACCTATCTTGTTTATCTGTACTGCTGACCGATTAATGCGGTTAATAAAAGAGTAATGCTGTTATATCCCACTAGCATGTGCTTAGCTGGTTTCTGATTCTTTATGCAGCCGACACATAGCACAACCTGTTGCGAATTTCTGCTCCAAAATGTTTTTGTCCTTCGGCTACTAAGGGGGCTCAGGTGTCAAATGACAACGCACTGCACTTCGTGTTATCTTACATATTTTCCTTTCAAATTATTTTCCTGTGATTCTTGGAAATCTCCACGGTCTTCTCAGTTTCCACCCGTTACAAACAATTTACTTTCTCTTTCCTCTCTGTATTTACACTTTCAGTGACAATGTCCCTAGTTATCAACATTCTCGACCTCTTCCTGCATTCTGTGTCCACGCGTTTTGAGGTACATATATGTGCGCACTTTAGCGACGCATTTAGTTTCATCATTGTCTGTGAGTCTTTGTTCTAAACTAATTTTGCCTTGCGCCTCCCTGGCTTGAGAAGAGACCCAACCCATGTATCCATGTGCTGCCTCATTTGCGGTGGAGAGCAGCGTGGCGCTGCTCTCGCAGTGGACGAATTGCTTTGAGTCCAGCATCGTTTGAGAATGCAAGAATGATTATACCGTAGAAATTGAGGCTTGCAGCCTATTTTTCGAACGGCTACTCGGCCATGGCACATAATACTCAAAGTTATACACGCACGAGGTAGCTTCAAGTCTAATTATGCACGTTTCAACTCCTCCTTTTGGCACATGCAATTTATTTGAATACCAGCTATTTTCAAGGGTTTCGCATTCTTTATTGTGAATACACCCAAGCTCACCACCTACAATCCTGCCTTTAGAAACCATTGACCGACTTCGCTAATGCACGAGGGACGCACCAAGCGACCAGCGGTACGCGCATCTGGATTATAACTTGTGTTCAAGCACTTTCGGTTTAAAAAAAGAGAAAGAAAGGAACGACGAGGAAGCGCCGATTTTTTTTTTTCGATCGATTTTAATAGAAAAGGGTCAGCAAAAAAAGTTTACCAGAGAGTTAAGGCGGCCATATGCGCGCCGCTGCGAGTCTGCGTGCTCCCCGATGCATGGCACGGTCGACGTCACGTGCCACCCTGCCGCCAAAGAAAGCTTTAAATGTGTCCTTATTTGCCTAGATTTCGACTGCCACTGCATTAGAAACGATAAGCATGGAGGAGTCTTCGCACTGCGGACACTGCGGTGGATGAACTCAATCAAATTTAATTATGTTCTTAGGTTTTACGTTTCAAAACCACGATCTGCTTTCGAAGCAGGCCGTAGTGGGAGGCTCCGGATTATTACTGACCTCCTGGGATTCTTTAACGTGAACCTAAAGGTAAGTACACGAGCCTTTTTGCGTCTCCCCCGCATCGAAATGTGGCCACGACGAATGTAGTCGCACCCGCGTCCTCGCGCTTAGCGGCGCCACCCCATAGCCAATAAGCTACCCCGGGAGGTGGTGGATTAATTGGGCAAGTTCGCCTATACTAACCAAGGGGTCGTATCTGTCTGGCCATTCTTCTTTTTTTCTGTTTGGTGGAGCTCCGTGCCAACGGAATGATACAAATAATTTCTTGTTCCATCTGCGTTCGAATATCAAATTCCAGCCTCATTCCTGCCTGCATAGTGACATCGCCATATGAGGTTGTGCCTTTGCTAGACAGCTGAACCTTCTATAATTTATATCAGGGCGCTTTCATGTGTTTTCCTTTACGAGAACGGGGGTTTAGCTGCCCAGTCATAAACTCTCAAAACTTACCAGTTCTCGTAGCTTGGTTTGTATAGTGGTTAAGTTTATTTTTATATATTGCTACGACAAACTACACATTATCTTCCTATTAGTGTCGTTTTATCTGTACGTTGTTCCGCGTACCATAATAAAGTACTAATTCCCCTAAAAAAATTCTATTCGAAATGGTATAGCAAGTTTCATAGGCGCTATGTTACTCACACACATACGCAGCAGCGTACGAATGAAAGTACGTTTTTGGACATATAACCAGGCAGTCACTTTTTAAAATCGGAATCTCACCGTTGTTCTCGCACACGTTTTAAAGTCAGCATTTCAGCGTTCAGGAAGCAGCAATTTAAGTGCAGAGAATCACCAATGAACTCACGCGTTTTAGGGCACCGGGTAGGAATGTGGAACCAAAGCGGGAACACTCACCTGAAATGGAAAAGAGAAAAGAAGACGAGGGCAAATATATTAGTTTGGAAGCAAGAAAAAAAAAAGAAGAAGATTTATGCCCGCCGTTTGGTACCGAGATAGAACATTTCCTTATAGCAAACCATTATGGCTTTCCTTCTATATCTATCTTCTTATTCATCTATCGGACACTCTTTCGTTTCTTCTTTCGTAGCAGCAGACTAACGAAATCAGTCTAGTAGAATTCGCTAGGCTTGGATTATTGGTTTTACCTGCCGAAATAACGATGTGGTTATGAGGCACGCAGTAGTGGGGGGGTCCGGAATAATTTTCACGGCCAGGGGGATTTCTAACGTGCTTCCAGTGCACGGTACACCGGCGTCCTTGCATTTCGTCGCCATGGAAATGCGGCCGCCGAGGCCGGGATTTGTTCCCACGACCTCGTGCTTAGCAGCGCAACACCATAGCCGCTAAGCCACCGCGGCGAGTCCCTCACTAGGTTAAGTTGGTACTGTTGCGACGCCGGTTACTCGAACCGCGACCGGCGTTACAACTGAGTAGCGTGGCGTTGTCGGCAGGCTGCAGGCATCCGGTAGACCATGGCGACCAGGCAGCGGCGAGACGATTTCTAGTGTGAAACTTGCACTGTTTATTCCATGGTTGGTGAAGGATAAAAAAAAAAGAGAATGAATGAATAAAACATTGCGGGGCCACTTAAATAGGCCCGCTAAAATTGTAGGCGAGATTTTGCTGGCGTCAACATCGCGTGACATGTACTGAGTCCAGTCGGTGCTTGGCGGCTGCTCCCTCTCTCCTAGGCGACGTTGCACGTGCTTGCCTACGCAGGCGGCAACCCATGAGTCATGTTTGGTTCGCGGAAAGGGTCTCCCCTTGAGTCGCACAGTTTGGGCAAAGGGTTCTCCCCTTGGTCACACACACACACACAAAGGGGCCCGAAATCACGGCAGGGCGCCCGCCAGACCGGCAACCCCTCGAGACAACCATGGCAAATTAGGGATCCATCCTCCGTTTCGATTAGGCAGTCTTTCGATCATACTTTTTGCACGGGGTGTTACACGCCAATCGTAACAGTACACAGACATGAGGGAATTGACACGAAAATTCGGGATAGAAGGGAAGGAGACAGAGCAGACAGAACAAGTCCTTATGTACGATTCGGTACTGTCGCCTCCACGTTTTTTTTTTTTTTCTCGAATTTTCGCACTACTTCCTCAATGCAACAAAATCAGGGCAATAAGCCGTCTTCACGGAGTAATAACAGGCTCTGCATAGAGCCTACAACAGGGGCAGTGCTAACAACCAGCCGATAACATGTGATATATTTTTGCCAGTGTCATTAGCCACACCGTCAATATTCAGTAGGTTCCACGTAGCTGCGTTACATATGCAATTGGAAAAAGGGGAATCTGGGCTGCCTCAAAATGTCAACACTTGCGAAAATTCAGAACAATATATTTCACCAAAACTGTAGCACCAACAATGGCGAAGACGCACCTACAAGAAAAGGGTTCGACGTTTCACCAGCATCTTACTGCACTCGACTGCGTGATCCCACCTTAAAGGCGAAAGTTCCACCTCATCCTTTCATGAACTTCCTCGGTGAAAAAGCGAAGGATCGATCAGTTCCTAGACATATACATTTGCGGAGGGCCGATATAGCCTAGGATAGGTCTAGAAATGCGCTCGTGTCATACCAGTGCTCAAGCCGAGAAAGTCACTCCCAGGCATTATGTCACTAGACCTATATACCGATTACACAGGTCTATGTATTGGCCAACGACTGTATAAGACGCTATGAGGCTTATAGCGCACGAAAAGACGAGGACATAGAAAGATGTGGTACACATGGGCGCTGGCTTACAACAGTGCCTGTGTGTGCACCACGTATTGCTGTGTGTACCTCGTCTTTTAGTACGCTATAAGCCTCATCGTGTCATACCAACACGCCCAAAATGCTGCGTTACTGTATAAGACGGTTCTCATGCGCCTAGGCTGGTGCGGTATTAATTCATTTATTATTTACATATTTAGTATTCATAGGCGCCAAAAGCCATTGCAGTAGTGGGGGGGGGGGGGGGGATAGGGGGCGACGTTTATGAAATAGTTAGAAACGTTCAAAAAGATATTTTTCAGCACAACGTGTGAGGCAAAAAACAAAACAACAACAAAAATTACAGCAGTTTCAAGACACGTTAAATTGACACTAAAGGCAAATACCAAGTCGCCATGGACTGTTCAAATACCACTCCAGAAACCTCGCAATGCTTGTTTCGTGCCAAGAAAAGACTTGGTTTACGAGAAAAACGCATCTTGAGGTTCCGTAAACCTTAACCGCAATTAAAACTTCCGAACCTCCAACCGGAGGAGTGGTGACGTTGCATACGCCATCACCACCCTATGCTGGCGTCGGTGAGTGAAACGGCGCCCGACAGACGGCGGTACCGAGACAGAGGTGGATTCGCCGCTGCAGCTGCTTTACGGTGAAGTGGCATAGACCCACAGAACAACCATATAGATAGACCATTCGGGCATCCCGCGACATAACATGGAAGTGGAATTCTCTGCTACTTGCAGTTTGACCCGCCGTGGTTGCTCAGTGGCTATGGTATTGGGCTGCTAAGCACGAGGTCGCGGGATCGAATCCCGGCCACGGCGGCCGCATTTCGATGGGGGCGAAATGCGAGAACACCCGTGTACTTAGATTTAGGTGCACGTTAAAGAACCCCAGGTGGTCAAAATTTCCGGAGTCCTCCACTACGGCGTGCCTCGTAATCAGAAAATGGTTTTGGCACGTAAAACCCCATAATTTTTTTTTACTTGCAGTTTGTGCGAGATTCGCGAGCGAACAAAACCAGCGCAGCACTACGCGATGACGAAAGTACTGTGAAACGCGAAAACGTGGCGGGCGCTGTGAGGATTGGGAGGTCAATCCCACCGTTCGTAAGCATGGTTGTCAAGATTGGAGTCGGACATGAATTAGATGGTAGCTGGCCCATGCCGTCGTCCAACTTATCCACGCCGAGGACGTTGTTGAAGGGAAGGACTGCTTCTCATCGAGAACGAGGAATATGGGTTTATTTACAGTATCTACATAAGGACGTTGCAGTTCATCAGTGTAGCATGAGTGCGAGAGAAAGTACACTGAACAGACGCACAACAGCGGTTTATATACACTCGGTCCTCAATCGATCCCAAGGTGAGGGAAACGTTCGACCAGGCACCGTATACGAGACTCCTCTCTGCGCGAGGGATTACACATACACACTTCCGGACAGGTTCACGGTCCCCACCGAGGGCAGACGGCCTTCGCAGAACTCGCAGCTGACGTCAGGAAAGGCTGCTTTTATTCCCCGAGCTGACCCCTGCAGCGCGGCCGCCGGGTGTCCATTGTTTTGCGTCCTGAACGGCGCGTGGGAAGGGGCCTGCAGAGACGTTCCCTCGGCAACTCCCCCGCTCATAGCAGACCAGGTCGGTGGTGGCGGGTTCAGTAACAATAGTTGGTCCGCCGATCGCGTTTAGTCACAACGGCGCCGAGGCTAGAGCGTCACGGTGGTTTTCCAAGAAAAGTTGACGCCGCTGTCGCAACTGGCTGGAAAAACTTGCACCTCAGCGGGCCGTTCTTAACAGCGCGGAGCCGAGCGAAAATGAAACCTTTCAACCGCCCGCGTCGTTGTGAAGTGTAATTTCAATAAGTTCTTTTTCTAAAAATGAAATAGAGCTTTACAAGTAGCATTTTATTTCGTCTTATAATACAACGCAAGGATGTTTTTCGGAACGAGTGGTTGAGTACCAGCGGCAGAATTTGACTGAAGAGTGCTTTCGTCATCGGGCAAGTACTTGAATGTCCCGGGGAACTCTCTATTCATGTCCTGCATTTGCGTCAATTTCCCGATTAATAAGGCTCTGTCCACGATAATATTGGCGCCTTAGAGATTCTCGAGCACTAATCTATCATTTTAGCTTTGCTTAATATTTGCCTTTAGTGTCCCTTTAAGTTATGCATGGGCAAGACAACAAAAGGTCAAAGAAACAGGAAAGTTCATTCACCTTACAGCGCAAAAAAAAGCACCATTTGACACGACGCTTATGACACCTTACACCTTAAAGGGTTAGCAGTGCACACAGACGACGACTTAGCGAGGAACAACAGGACACACCGTAAGGCAACCTGTATGATAGCGTGAATATGACAGCAATTTGTCAGTTACACCCGAAGGGCGAAACAGTGAAAGCGATAGGGCAGTTTCGCGTTGCGCTTAAACTTTTCGGACGGTGCGCACGACGTGTTCGCGAACATGAGGCGCGCCCAGATAAAGAAACACGTGCGCAGAACGAACAGCGCCCTCGCAGGTATACCGGGCGTCCCACAGCGCAGGCGTGACGAGACCCACCGGAGGTGTTGCACACGTCGCACCTCGCATAGTTCACGGAATCAAAAAGCGGTGAAACCGAGATGAAGCCGTCGGGGTTAGGCAGCAACCAGTGAAATATTAGATTACGTGTGCTTGACGTTTACTGCTCAGACCAAACCATGCTCAAAGCGGCTCAACTGGAACGCTGGTGTGCTTACAGTGTGCGTACGCGCAACGCTCGTATACAGAAGCGGAAGGACTTGCTCCGCAACAGAGCCGACTGAGCATAGTGTACGTGTGACACTGCGTTGACTTCGCAGTTGTCGTTTTTGAAGCCAAACACCCCGATGCAGCTGACCCTCTCATCCTCCGCACGTGATCGGCGCATGCGCCGTGAGCGGGAAAACCCTACAGTGGTGGCGTGGCCAGCGGCGCCGAAGGCGTGGATGCGCCTCGATCGTCCGTCTGATTTCTATCACAATGAAAGGAATGTTGACCTTCCACAAACATCGTGGTTCTGGAAACGCCGTATCCACCTTGACAACGTCATCTCGCGCTGCTTCAAGCACAATATAGCTGTACAACACGTGACGAAAGATCTGCTCCTGGACGTTTAACGTTGCTCATTAGGCTATTCGAACGGCGTCGAAGGATATCAAGTTTGGTGGACGCATGTACATCTAAATGGTGGGCTATACCTGACGGATCATTTGACAGCTCGACTTAAGACGGCGACTTAGCTTGAACGTTCACGGTGCTGTCAAGTCAAGGTTCTGCCAAACCTTAGAGAGTAGAAGCTTTCGAGCATTTATGTAGCTTGAAAATAGAGCCCAAAATCGTACACGGTCTTTTATAAGGATTTACATTCAGAGAGCAAAGATTTCATGGCGCCCCATGCATTTTCCTACTTCCCCTCACTCGCGTTCGCGAGCGGCCGCATGAGCGCGATCAAGGTATAACTACACTGGGCTGCATACGTGCACCCACCCTCTCCCTCCCTCATTTATCTTCCTTTTTATTCAAATATAGGGATATGTGACCCGTACCACTTCTTTTGACCTGAGAAGTATAAATCACAGGGATCGAAGTGAAGAGATATTTTGCCATTATAAAAAGGCTAGTGAGAATGACGAAGAAAAGGAAAAAAAAAAAGACGTGCCAATGTCTAATAAAACAGCAGCGCGCGCAAGAAAACGAAAAAAACAAAAACAAAGAAGCGGCGCCCGTTTCGCCGTCGCTCCCTAATGGTGCCTCAAATTTGAATCATAACTTTTCAAGCTGTCGGAAAACGGAGCAAGACTTTACACGTCTCCCTCTCGCTGGCCCACACACTTCAAGTCGGGGGATTTTCACTGCCGCACAAGGCATACTCGTACATAAAAGGCGAAAAGCGCCAGCCGTCTATGGGGCATAAACGATGTCTCGATCTCCCTTAATGACGTCTTCAAGCGCCCGTCGCTAGCTCTGTTTCGGCTGTTGAGATTAAATTCTCGGTATAGCGTGGTGAATAAAGATTCAACGCCACTCTCGGCAAAATCCTACAGCGTCGCGAATGGGGACTGCAATGAACGTGCCCTTATTCCATACCGATGGGCGTTTGCGAATATTCCTGCTGCATTTGTTTCGCACTTAGATATAGACACGGATACCTGTCCTTTTAGGCCTAAATGAGATCGTTTACTGATGTTGTGTGATGATTCCCAAGCAAAACGTCTTTCAGTGAGCCATCACAGCATTTACTCCCAGTTATAGGAACAGGCGCCAAGGAATGGGCTTCGGCGTAATTAGGTGTGAACATCTTGGCAACGATTTGGGTGACCGGAAACGGCTCGTATAGTATACATCCACGGCGACGGGAGTGCTAGAATTCAGCGCTCATTGGATAACACACAATAACCGTTACTACGGGATAGCAGAATAGTATTGCAAGTTAAATCCATCGCCAGAAATAGAGACTCTTTATCAAGCAGCAGGAGAAATTGCAGGACCTCGTTTATATGGTGTTACGATCGGCCTGCGGGGGCTGGAGATCTTCAGAGAAGCGACCTCCGAACCCTACCCTGCCTGCTGCGACGACTCGCTTTGTAAAGACAACAATGCGTTTATTCAACAGCTCAACGGCGCCGGCATGTCTAGCCACGTTCGGCGGACTGAGTATTGTTAGTAGATTCGCTGTTGCCTTCACGCTTTGCTTGGAGCAAGAGAACTCCTGGAAAATTATGTTTTGCGGTGCTTTCCCACGGGCCCCAGAAGTCGTCACAGTCAATGGACAGACGCGGCGGCTACTGACTGCGGGGTCAGCTCTGGGATCAAGAGGCGCCTGCTTGGGTCGAGACCCCTGTCTGCGAGAACCCTCTCAGCTCGGTGTGTTCAGTGAAACCAAAGTGCGGAAGTGAGATTGTTCCTGCAAGCCCATGTTTGAAAATACTTCCATTCTGTATAGGGCTCATAGCAGGATGACGAGGGAGATTGTGGAGGCCTACGAGATTGCAAAATTGGAGGAAAAGTGCGTAAGCAAGTCTTCGGTATCGCAATCTGAAAATAAGATACGATTCCTCGGTTTATCTTTGTGACCACTGCAGTACATGTTTTCCCCATGCCTTGCACACGTGTACGGTTTATCGAAATTCACCACTGAATGTTCTTTTACGCTGTTACGTTTGTTTCCGCCCGTACGGTATACATCTATCGATGCATGCGAAAATAAAATCCATAGTTGAAAGTGAAGCGCTGTGTTTGTGAATCTGTTTCTTCTTACGTCCTCGTACAGTCGCGCTTATACACTCTACCATGGATTACCATGTATATTATGGAGATGGCGGTTACTGATGATTTAGATATATGTTGTCCTCACTTTTCGCGCACTTCTTCAGGCATATAGCTTGCGTGTTCGTTAGCATATCGCTAGAGTATACTCTGCCCATATAAACGCTCGCTTAGAGAGCGCGTAGCTTTCAAAGGTAAACGCCGATACCTGCCATACTCGCGTGGAAACTGAGCGAGGTTGTTGTGTTGCGCTGCAGTATAGAAAGGGCCGACACTTGCCTGTCTGGCGTAAGAGGCGAACTGTGCTTCCCCGTAACTAATAAATTGGTGAGAATAACAATGCACACAGATCTACCACTCTACGCAGTCGCACTTCGTACACAGAAGCGCGGACGAGTGCGACCGACCGCTTTCGATCAAGAACGGTGATGTACCGGTGTTGGCACCGCGCCGTGTCGCCGCTTCCCACTTCTTGTGTACCGTACTGTGCTAAGAGCGGTGGACTCCATGTCGGTGTATATGGCCAGTACTGAACTACAAAAACACTTTCTTTCGTGCTACATGCTTACCCTATAGCTCAGATCCGCCGGTGCAATGGACGACCTCCGCGGGTGCGTTAGGCCTAATGAAGCAGCGCTCAACGAGATCGACACCGCCTCAAACTCCATGTGGACAGCTGGCAAGGGCTGGAAAGCGTGCATTTCAACTTAGTAAGTGCGTTGCGACTCCACTGGAGTGTCAGTAAATACCTACACTAGCGCAGCTGCTGCGTCATACGCGTTCTCGGTGCGATGCTCTCCCTCGGCGGACAATCGCACGGCGATCGGCAGATTGGTTTTGCCGGCGTCGTCGGCACGAAAGACTGTCACACTGCGACGACTCACTGTCTTCTGTCACGTCGCCGGTCGCGTGGTCGCCATACTGGTATGAAAATATACGTCTCCGATTGACCCAGTCTGCCAACAAGTCGGCCGAATGTTGGCACTCCAGGCGTCAGCATTCGGTCGAATATCCTTGCGAAAAGTGAAGATTTCTACCCAAAATACAGCGCAAATACCCCCTCGTCGACTCTGCGCCGACAATACGAGTTGGCGTCCACGTCGGCTATGCTGCAGGTATATATGCGCGCTATCGTCTGTTCCACGAACCACCGATGCCGTACAAAACGCTTCCGGCGCTCGCCCCTATAAGGTACAGCGCATGCCCACTCGGAGCATGCAAAAGGCGAATTCTTTGGCATATAGAACAGTGCTCTGCCTTTGCCTCTTGAAACTTAGTAAACTAAGAAACAAACTGACAAAACATATCAATCGTGCCATGGCTATGTATATTACGTCTTGTACCTATGAGATAGCTTGCCGTTTTGCACCCACGCCTCTTCCCTTAAGCGGTGCAACAACCCTCACTATGTACCACGCTGCCATGTCATTTCCAGGCTAATTTCGAGCTTCTCATTCTTTGCATGGTTTACATACGAACGCCGAGAGAAAAATTTGGCACGCAGCACGCGAAAAAGTAGAAGGCCGGCTTACCAGTGCAACTGATACACATAAACAAATGCACGGGCACAGCCTGCCTCTAGCTGCGAGCTGGCACAAGCGGAGTCCTTGCGTCTGTTACCAATTCGCTAAGTGGCACGACAGCGACGCGCATTTGTCTTCTCCAATAACTGAGTGTTGCCTTAGCGCCTATGTCGTCATTTCTCAACTTGGACATCCTGCGGTGAACGTCCTTGTTCGGCAAACACATTTCTTGTTTTTATACCTTTCTAGTTGTCACAGAAAACGCTAGTGCGATTCACTGATTCGCCAGCAGTGCGTATCTGACGACTAGCGATGCTTGATGGGACAGTGGGACATATCGGTCCCACCTTTTTTGGCCAACTTCACTGCTACGTAGCGGCAACACATAACAACTGCAACTGAGCTTTCCTGTGCATCTACTTATGATTCTGAACCCCTTTAGAACACTTATGTTCTTGTATGTCTATATCAATCAATGGGCCGGAATAATTGTGCCGATTGTTTACTTCCTTTACAGCGAAGCTGTTAAGGGCTAGATCCGCAAGGATCGTCTCCATGTGGCGACAGAAAACTTGAGACTTCGCCTCAGGCGTCCGCGTCAGACGTAAGCTGCGTTCGTGCGTCGAGTACGCGCCGTGATTGACGCGGCCCTACTTGAATGAAACATCATTACATGGGCCGATCCCGAAGCTAGTGCAGTGCCAGGCCGACCCACGGCGGATGTGAAGCAGGCGTTGAGCACTCCACATACGTGGGCCGACCTCGAAGATAGTGAAATGCCGGGCTGACCCACGACGGAGGTGAACCAGGCGTTAAGCACTCGCCATACGTGGGCCGATCCCGAAACTAGTGCAATGCCAGGTCATCCTTTTTCCCAGAGTGGAAGGGCACTGAGTTGTTTTTCTTCATACATGATATTTAGTTATTTATTTCGCCTTTCTTCAATATAACAAGACGACAATGGCACTGTTTATCAACATTTCTTTCTTGCACACGAATGAAAATACATATAAAGCCCACGTTGATTTCATACCACATTAGCTGACTGAATATACCCGGAGACATGTTTTCATGACAGCGCTGCGCTTTCATTTACTTTCGTGAGCTTATACATCCAGATATATAAAGCCCTGGCCAATACGCAAATATTCTCCAATTGTTTGCGTACACACTCATCACAGTGCTACACATGAGAATGGAATAGCCTTCAAAGCTTTAAAAGAAGCGTCTGTTTTCTGAGTACCTTTGTGATACTACGGCAGTCCTGAATAAGGATGCTGGTATAAACATACCTAATTAACACAATGTAATCATGCAAATAATGCACATGGTGCTTGTATATAGCATTCTAGGCTACACAGGCTGCTTCAGATCATTTTACAGGCAACCATAAGGAGGTAGAGGCGGGCCACAAGGCCACATTAAGCCCTTCTTGGTGGAACAGGGCCGAGTGGATAGCGGGATACGTACTGTAATGATTGGGGGTTCAATCCCATCGTTCGTGATCCGTTGTCAAGATTGGAGTCCGGCATGAATTAGAAGGTAGCTGGCCCATGCCGTCGTCCAACTTATCCACGCTGAGGACGTTGATGAAGGGAAGGACTGCTTCTCATCGAGAACGAGGAATATGGGTTTATTTACAGTATTTATATCAGTCTAACATGACTGTTTGAGAAAGTACATCAGTCTAACATGACTTCTTGAGAGAGAGTGTCCTGAGCAGACGCAAAACAGCGGTTTTTAAACACTCGGTCCTCTCCCGATACAAGGTGATGCGAACGTTCGTTTAGTCATCGCAAACTAGCCGCCTCTCCGCGGCACGGTTTACACACACACACACACACGCACACACGCATACACACAGGGGCGATGGTCCGGAGCCGACGTCAGCTTCGTAGAACTCGGGAGCCGTTCCGAGTAGCGCGTTGTCTTGCGTGTTGGTCGGTGCGTGGGAAGGAGTGCAAAACGGCGTTCCCGCGGCAACTCGCGCACCCGTAGCAGATCAGGTCCGCGTTGGGGAGTTTGGTAACAATAGTTGGCCCGCCGAACTCATTCCGTCACAACGGCGATGAGGCTAGAGGTTGGCGGCGGTTTCAGCACAAAGCCTGCTTCATCGAACGCATCCTAGCTGGAAGCGACGGAGAGTGGGGGATGCGCGTATTGTTCCCCGACACAAAGTCGATTTAGTCACGCCGTGGCTAGAGGTTGGCGGCGATGCTCCCGGGATGCTGCCTCCACAGGCGCAACGGGTTGGCAAAACTTTGCACTGCAGCTGGCCGTTCTTAACAGTACGAAATGCTTTTTCAGCAGAATAAATGTTTGTCAGGTTTCGGATCTGACTTTTCGTCAGCAATACACGATCAACAACACACGTGTAAAAATATGATTTAGACACATTTTTTTCCGTTCTCTGCTAGCGTGCATAAAAGGGGCGAAATATAGCCGTACTTTTCGCAGTACTGCGAAAAGTACTCTTACAGTACTGCTACTGCAGTGCTGCTGTTTCTAAGAAACAGCAGCCTTTTTCTCTTTTGTAGGCAAGAAAAAATTGCCCATAACTGTATCTCAAGTTTGTATAATGGTTGCTTTGTGAAGTAAACATTCATATTATAACTGTTTTAGTTTTTATTCGGAGGTATAGCATAAAGTTGGCAGACGCAGGAGAACGGCGGATAGTTGGGAGAGTAGTGCAATGGCCGTAATTAGCGATGGTGGTGACCATCACATGTCGTACGTCCGATAAACTTCCGCTTCTGCATATGTCTGGGAAAATGTTCAAGATCGAAAAATTACCACCTCGTTCATAGGGGCCCAACAATTTCTTAAACGAAAATTATCAGCAACAAATTTTCGGTATCGATTAAGTTAGAAATGTAGCAGTTTTTGTACAGTTTCTGCTTTTAATTATCTTTTAAGGCGCTTGCCTTCTTAAGCTACTTCACGCACTTTCTGGGGGCTATGTATGCATGCATGCTGCATGCGTGCGTGCGTGCGTGCGTGCGTGCGTGCGTGCGTGCGTGCGTGCGTGCGTGTGTGTGTGTGTGTGTGTGTGTGTGTGTGTGTGTGTGTGTGTGTGTGTGTGTGTGTGTGTGTGTGTGTGTGTGTGTGTGTGTGTGTGTGTGTGTGTGTGTGTGTGTGTGTGTGTGTGTGTGTGTGTGTGTGTGTGTGTGTGTGTGTGTGTGTGTGTGTGTGTGTGTGTGTGTGTGTGTGTGTGTGTGTGTGTGTGTGTGTGTGTGTGTGTGTGTGTGTGTGTGTGTGTGTGTGTGTGTGTGTGTGTGTGTGTGCATGTAACCGTTTTTCTCGGCTATATAGGTTACAGAGTAGTCAGTGGTCGAATGGTATCGGACTGCTGTGCTGAGTAACATGGTTCGAAACCAACCGTCCAAGCAACTTGGGTCTTTGAGTATGTGGCAATACGTACAGTCTTGGTCAAAAAACTTGAACCCTCTGTGAACGACCGGGGAGCGGCTGCGCTCCGCTATCGCGGCGCTGCCGCCGCCGGCGCGCACCGCTGCTCGCTTGCGCCGAGGATAAAGAGGGTGAGGGAAGCATGTCTCTTACTTTCAAGCATCCTTTGATAACAGCGCTCCACAATGGTGTGCCACTCCACAATAACGAAAAATATCACTCACATTTCTATTATGCTGAACGGAATCGAGCCCACGTCATAAGGGTTCCTCAAGGACAGCAATGCGACGCCGCCCTAGCAGGCTGCGCCACAAACGCACTAGATATGCGCAGCTTTTCAATGAACGCCTTTCACGCCGGCGCTGTAGCGAGCCGCGCCATGAATGCACTGGGTATGTTCCGCTCTTCAATGAGCCTCTCGAGAACGTGGATCACTGAGTAATTCATGACACTGAGTGTGCAGCAAGCACGGGAAGAATTATTAGCGTTCGCAGGCGCAGGGGTACCGCGCTTCTCGTCTAGGGGGCCACGCGCAGACTTCTCGACAGTGCCACGAGATGACGCAGTGTGTCCAGAAAGGAGTGTGAGAGAGGAGCACGGTTGCCGCATTCCTCAGCGTTTGCACACACCGGCGCGCTATGCATCTCGTGTGCCACGCACAGGCTTCACGGCGGCGCCGCTAGATGGCAACGACTGTCCTTAGGGAAGCGCGAAGGAGGAATACCGATTCAGTAGACACCTCATACATAACTTGTTTCGACGGTGATGGCTATACGTTGTGTGCATTACCGTCGTTATAGCGCCTCTTCCTCTTCACAATCACTCTCTCTCTCATTACCGTCGCATTACCGCCGACAGTCATCGTGAAATAGGTTCTCCTGCAATTTTTTTCACATGGTGATTTCGTAGTAGAATTTTGCAGTAGTGCCACTATTTAATACGCTTTATCTCTTTTTAGTTAAGTTCTTCTCAGGAGAACTTTTCACCAGAAAGACATCACGAATCCTGCTGCTTTGAACTCCTTGCTGAACTGCCACCTGCACATTTGCGGTCCTTAATTCACTTAAGCTGCAGCTACCATGAGTACGATGCAAAGCAATGCGTCGCTACAGGCTGGGTGGGGCTTTGACAAGGTCATCTTCTTTCCTCGTTGCAATAGGTGACAATTGTGGTACCACTGGGGGTTCCGCATATTGCCCGCTACGGTGACCCGTGTCTCCCACTCTGCAACACATTAGATCGCGTAGGTTCTAGAGGCTATTTTCAGTGATAAAGGCACTTAGACATTATTCACATGTGGCGTAAGCTCAGAAAGCGACACGTGCATTGCTGCGCTTCCAAAATTTGCCAGATCTTGGTGACCGCTTGTAGTTTTGATATGCGGCTCGTATAGGCGCACCGCAAGTGTTTTATATTCTTCCTTCCTATCCATTTAAATTAAAGTAAAAGAATGCAGAATTAAATATTTTAGGATAGCGGTACCGGTTCGAGAAAAATGCGCGCCTCCTCTTTCGAGAGAAATACGCGTTCTGTAATGCTTTAACGAGATTAGTGCTTATTGGCCGAAGGGTAATCCTGTTATCCGGGAATATTGAGATGTACGTCGTCTGGGTGACGGAATGTCCGATGAGTGTAAGCTGTAAACAGAAAAAAGGCGACGAGGAAAAGGCCTCGAAGCAAGCAAAGAATAAAAAAGTTGAAGGAGCAGAGATTTGACCTGATTTGCGGAGCCATAAAATTACTGGCGCCCGTTTTCACCTTTATATCTTTTGTTCTTCGGCGCGTTTCACTGGTTGCGCATCCCCAATTTTCTTCTCACACGACGATGTTGGAACTTCCTGTTGATTGTGCGTAATTATGGCTCAAATAACTTTCGTGCAAGAAGTCCTTTTATTTCTCTCGCTTCATGGTGTCTGTGTCAGTCTCATTGTCTAAAACATTATCGCTTTCGATTTTGGTAATTGATTTCCTGTACAATCGAGATCACAGACGAAGCAAAGGCTCATCACCTCAGGTTGGGCTCTTCACATATGCAATAATCTATTGGTTTACATTATACATTGTTGCTTTTACGGCAGCCGCTAGGATAATAGTGGCAAAAAAGCCGACGAGTGATTTAGCAGAGGAAAGCACATAAGTATCGTGCCACACCAAGTGCGAGTCAGAATGAAAGCTTTTTGAGAAGTCTAAAGCATTAATAAGACACTCACTGGTATTACAATAGCGAAGCTGTAATGGACGCGCATAATTGGAAATATTTCACAGCGTTTACTAGGAAGAGAGAGAGATAAAGAGGAAAGGCAGGGAGGTTAACTAGATATCAGTCTCCGGTTTGCTACCCTACACTGGGGATGCAGCGGTGGCGTAGAGGTAGAACACCCGCCTCGCGTGCAAGAGGTCCGTGGTTCGAATCCCGGTGCCGCGCAATTTTCCACCGGATTAAAAAAAAAAAAAAAATCCGCGTGTTGATAAAATTGCGTAAACAGGCCTGGAGTGTGGCCTGATCCCGGTGACCAGAACCGGTAACGCACTCCCTCACCAGAGCAGGATTGGCCACCCTGGTGCAGTACTTGGCCACAACCTCCTATATGAACACACCAATCAAACCCCGGCCCTCAGTCCCCAGCAGCTGCGAAGCAACTGACCACGGCGGCGGTCAGACCTGCGACGCTGCAGAGGGTGCTAAGAATCCCTGGCTCCGGACAGGCCGCCATTGGAATATGAACCTGGCAACGTTTAACGCTAGAACGTTATCTAGTGAGGCGAGTCTAGCAGTGCTACTGGAAGAATTAGAGGGCAGTAAATGGGATATAATAGGGCTCAGTGAAGTTAGGAGGCCAAAAGAAGCATATACAGTGCTCAGAAGCGGGCACGTCCTGTGCTACCGGGGCTTAGCGGAGAGACGAGAACTAGGAGTCGGATTCCTGATTAATAAGAATATAGCTGGTAACATACAGGAATTCTGTAGCATTAACGAGAGGGTGGCATGTCTTGTTCTGAAACTTAATAAGAGGTACAAAATGAAGGTTGTACAGGTCTACGCCCCTACATCCAGTCATGATGACCAGGAAGTCGAAAGCTTCTATGAAGACGTGGAATCGGCGATGGGTAGAGTGAAAACAAAATACACTATACTGATGGGCGATTTCAATGCCAAAGTAGGCAAGAAGCAGGCTGGAGACAAGGCAGTGGGGGAATACGGCATAGGCACTAGGAATAGCAGGGGAGAGTTACTAGTAGAGTTTGCGGAACAGAATAATATGCGGATAATGAATACCGCAAGCGGGATAGCCGAAAGTGGACGTGGAGAAGACCGAACGGCGAGACTAGAAATGAAATAGACTTCCTACTCTGCGCTAACCCTGGCATCATACAAGATGTGGACGTGCTTGGTAAGGTGCGCTGCAGTGACCACAGGATGGTAAGAACTCGAATTAGCCTAGACTTGAGGAGGGAACGGAAGAAACTGGTACATAAGAAGCCGATCAATGAGTTAGCGGTAAGAGGGAAAATAGAGGACTTCCAGATCAAGCTACAGAACAGGTATTCGGCTTTAACTCAGGAAGAGGAAATTAGTGTTGAAGCAATGAACGACAATCTTGTGGGCATCATTAAGGAATGTGCAATAGAAGTCGGCGGTAACTCTGTTAGCCAGGATACCAGTAAGCTGTCGCAGGAGACGAAAGATCTGATCAAGAAACGCCAAGGTATGAAAGCCTCTAACCCTACAGCCAGAATAGAACTGGCAGAACTTTCGAAGTTAATCAACAAGCGTAAGACAGCTGACATAAGGAAGTATAATATGGATAGAATTGAACAAGCTCTCAGGAACGGAGGAAGCCTAAAAGCAGAGAAGAAGAAACTAGGAATTGGCAAGAATCGGATGTATGCGTTAAGAGACAAAGCCGGCAATATCATTACTAATATGGATGAGATAGTTCAGGTGGCTGAGGAGTTCTATAGAGATTTATACAGTACGAGTGGAACCCACGATGATAATAGCAGAGAGAATAGTCTAGAGGAATTCGAAATCCCACAAGTAACGCCGGAAGAAGTAAGGAAAGCCTTGGGAGCTATGCAAAGGGGGAAGGCAGCTGGGGAGGATCAGGTAACAGCAGATTTGTTGAAGGAAGGTGGGCAGATTCTTCTAGAAAAACTGGCCACCCTGTATACACAATGCCTCATGACCTCGAGCGTACCGGAATCTTGGAAGAACGCTAACATAATCCTAATCCATAAGAAAGGGGACGCCAAAGACTTGAAAAATTATAGACCGATCAGCTTACTGTCCGTTGCCTACAAAGTATTTACTAAGGTAATTGCAAATAGAATCAGGAACACCTTAGACTTCCGTCAACCAAAGGACCAGGCAGGATTCCGTAAAGGCTACTCAACAATAGATCATATTCACACTATCAATCAGGTGATAGAGAAATGTGCGGAATATAACCAACCACTATATGTAGCTTTCATTGATTATGAGAAAGCGTTTGATTCAGTCGAAACCTCGGCAGTCATGGAGGCATTGCGGAATCAGGGTGTAGACGAGCCGTACGTAAAAATACTGAAAGATATCTATAGCGGCTCCACAGCCACTGTAGTCCTCCATAAAGAAAGCAACAAAATCCCTATAAAGAAAGGCGTCAGGCAGGGAGATACGATCTCTCCAATGCTATTCACAGCATGTTTACAGGAGGTATTCAGAGACCTGGATTGGGAAGAATTGGGGATAAGAGTAAATGGAGAATACCTTAGTAACTTGCGCTTCGCTGATGATATTGCCTTGCTTAGTAACTCAGGGGACCAACTGCAATGCATGCTCACTGACCTGGAGAGGCAGAGCAGAAGGGTGGGACTAAAAATTAATCTGCAGAAAACTAAAGTAATGTTTAACAGTCTCGGAAGGGAACAGCAGTTTACGATAGGTAGCGAGGCACTGGAAGTGGTAAGGGAATACATCTACTTAGGACAGGTAGTGACTGCTGATCCGGATCATGAGAGTGAAATAATCAGAAGAATAAGAATGGGCTGGGGTGCGTTTGGCAGGCATTCTGAGATCATGAACAGCAGGTTGCCATTATCCCTCAAGAGAAAAGTTTATAACAGCTGTGTCTTACCAGTACTCACGTACGGGGCAGAAACCTGGAGGCTTACGAAAAGGGTTCTACTTAAATTGAGGACGACGCAACGGGCTATGGAAAGAAGAATGATAGGTGTAACATTAAGGGATAAGAAAAGAGCAGATTGGGTGAGGGAACAAACGCGCGTTAATGACATCTTAGTTGAAATCAAGAAAAAGAAATGGGCATGGGCAGGACATGTAATGAGGAGGGAAGATAACCGATGGTCATTAAGGGTTACGGACTGGATTCCGAGGGAAGGGAAGCGTAGCAGGGGGCGACAGAAAGTTAGGTGGGCAGATGAGATTAGGAAGTTTGGAGGGTCAACATGGCCACAATTAGCACATGACCGGGGCAATTGGAGAAGTATGGGAGAGGCCTTTGCCCTGCAGTGGGCGTAACCAGGCTGATGATGACTGGGGATGGGAGATAGGAGTTAGAATGAGGACAGAGAGGAAAACGTTAAAAAAAACACGCACACACGTAGGCACACACATACAAGAGGCGTTCCAGTTAAAGACGTTCACAAAGGCCGGTGGATCGCAAAAAGCGCAATAGTGCTTGCATAGCCTTCTTCTGCGACGGTAGGTCCTTTCGATGGTGTAAAATTCTTTTTTTTTCGACAGCGGTTGGTCGTCCAGCTGGTCAAGTTCGTGGCGAAGGCATTCCCTCTGTGGACTGTACTACGGACAGGCGCATAAAATATTTTCAATCGATTCTTCATGGCCGCAGTGGTCACAGGATGCGATGTCGGTCATCCCTATGCAGAAGACATAGGCTCTGGTAAAGGCAACGCCCCACCACAGTCGATATAAAAGCGTGCCGCCTCTACGGAGAAGCTGTGATGGCGCTCGAAGACTTAATGTGGGATCAAGTGAGTACAGTCGCGTATTTCCTAAATATGGTTCATTCCATTGCGACGCGGTGCACTGCCGAGCAAGTAGACGGAGCTTCCATGCTGCGTCAGTTCTAGAAAGTGGAACTGGGGCGTGGTGCTCCTCACAATAGGCTGAGCGGGCAGCTTGATCCGCGCGTTCATTACCGATAATCTCGCAAAGACTTGGAAGCCACTGGAAGGTTATTTCATGGCCTGCATCACTTATGTGGTGTAACGTCTCTGTAATATGGAATACTAGTTGTTCATGCGGTCCACGTCGTAAAGGCGACAGTAGAGACTGCAGTGCCGCCTTTGAATCGCAGAACACCATCCACTTGTGTGGCGGTTCATCACCAATGTGATGAAGGGCAGTAAAGAGCGCTGCGAGCTCTGCGGCCGTCGATGCTGTCGCGTGGGTCGTCTTAAATTTGATTGTTGTAGCTTTCGCTGGTATGACGATTGCCGCCACGGAGCTGCTCGGAAGAACAGATCCATCAGTGTAAATATGCGTCACGGTAGTTCGCGTACAAATATAGTAGCGTGAGCTGTTTAAGGGCTGGTGATGATAGATCAGCTTTTTTTCGAGATGCCAGGTATTGTGACGTTGATTTCTGGGTGACGAGGCACCATGGAGGAATCGAAGGTCTCGAGCCGGAGTGAAACAAGCTGGCAATGATTCATCATATGCGGTTATCGTTTGGCTGAAAGATGTGTGTGGTCTGTCCGCTGGTAGAGAGGATAATTGGTGACGAGGAGTCCTGGCTAGATGCCTTATATGGGTCCTGAGCACTTCAATTTCAATTTGGGTCTTGACCAGTTGGTGCCCAGCGATTCCTATCGTAGGCGCTGTTGAAGCACTCTGAGGCAGGCCTAGACAGGTCCGGAGCGCTTGAGCCTGAAACGTTGTACTGTGCGTAGATTCGTTTCACCTGTGTTGGTTATTGCTGGCAGGCTGTATCGCAGAAATCCTAGAAAAAGCACCCTGTACATTTGTAACATGGCACTTGTCGACATTCCCCAGGTCTTGTGAGCGAAAAACGAACAGGTGGCAGATGCCTGTCAGCCGTTCTTTCAGGTATGATACGTGAGGGCTCCATGACAAGTCCCTGCCGTTTATGACACCTAGAAACTTGTACGATCGGACCCGTCGTATTATTTGGCCATTTATCATTACGCTGTAGTTTGCCATGGGTTTGCGCGTAAATGGCACTAGTGCGCATTTCTCGGAGGAAATTTCCAGGCCTCGATTACGAAGGTAGTGTTAAGAACGGCCAGCTGCAGTGCAAGTTTGCCACCCAGTTACGACTATGGCGGCAACATTCCGGGAGCGTCGCCGCCAACCTCTAGCCACGGCGTGACTAAATCGACTTTGTGTCGGGGAACAATACGCGCATCCTCCACTCTCCGTCGCTTTCAGCTAGGATGCGTTCGATGAAGCAGGCTTTGTGCTGAAACCGCCGCCAACCTCTAGCCTCATCGCCGCCTCATCGCCGTTGTGACGGAATGAGTTCGGCGGGCCAAATATTGTTACTAAACTCCCCAACGCGGACCTGATCTGCTACGGGTGCGCGAGTTGCCGCGGAAACGCCGTTTTGCGCTCCTTCCCACGCACCGACCAAGACACAAGACAACGCGCTACCGGGAACGGCTCCCGAGTTCTACGAAGCCCCTCTGACGTCGGCTCCGGACCATCGCCCCTGTGTGTATGCGTGTGTGTGTGTAAACCGTGCCGCGGAGAGGCGGCTAGTTTGCGATGACTAAACGAACGTTCGCATCACCTTGTATCGGGAGAGGACCGAGTGTTTAAAAACCGCTGTTGTGCGGCTGCTCAGGACACTCTCTCTCAAGCAGTCATGTTAGACTGATGTACTTTCTCAAACAGTCATGTTAGACTGGTATAAATACTGTAAATAAACCCATATTCCTCGTTCTCGATAAGAAGCAGTCCTTCCCTTCATCAACGTCCTCAGCGTGGATAAGTTGGACGACGGCATGGGCCAGCTACCTTCTAATTCATGCCCGACTCCAATCTTGACAACGGATCACGAGCGATGGGATTTAGCCCCCAATTCTGACAGTAGATAGCCGTTTGTGTGGCGGCTCTCTGAATCCTCGATCGCAACTGTAGGCGTGGTACTTCAGACGTCCATATGCAGATGTCATCCGCGTACATTGATAGCCTGACTGTGGTTGGTGCGTGGTCAAGGAGAGCTTTTAGTGTAAGATTAAATATCACAGGCTAAGTACACCGCCCTGGGGGACGCCGTGGTAGCTATAAGGTAGACAAGTATGGCCTTCCTCACTGCTTACAAAAAAGGATGGCATGGAGAGATAGATCCGTATCCATTGAAACATCCGACCCCCCTTCCTAACTCTGCGAGAGCGGAGAGGATGGCTTCATGCGTAACGTTGTCATAGGCCCCTTTAACGTCGAGAAATAAAGAAGCGCCGAGCCACTTACGGCATTTTTCATGCTGAATGTAGGCGATGAGGTCGACGACGTTATCGATCGATGATCGACCACGTTGAAAGCCCGCCATGGCATCCGGGTAGATGTGGTACTCCAAGTACCACTCTCGGCGTCCTAGGACCATCCTCTCCATTACTTTGCCCACACAGCTCGCCAAGGCGATCGGGCGATAAGATCAGAGTTCCAACGGCGACTTGCCAGGCTTCAGCAATGGAACAAGGCGACTTGACTTCCAGCTTGTTGGTAGCGCGCCATCTCTCCAAGATTGATTGTACAACTCAAGAAGAACTCCTCTCGTTCGCTCGCCCAGGTGACACAGAGCTAGGTAGGAAATTCCGTCAGGTCCTGGCGCTGATGTGCGGCTACACAAAGGTAATGCTGCCTTAAGCTCGTGGATTGAGAAAGGTAGATCCATGCGGCGATCACGTGGTGGCGGACAACTACTCGAAGGCGATGCAATGTTGGTAGCTGTGAGTTTGCTGGATAATCTGGGGCAGAAATCCTCTGCCACGTCAATCTCCGATCTCTTTTAAGAGAGGTCAAGAGTCTTGAATGGGAATTGCTGTACGGAGAGTGTTCGGAGACCGCGCACCGTTCTTCATAGTAGCCATAAAGGCTTGCGTGGATCTAGCGACTCACAGAAGGCAGCCCAACGTTGTGATTCGAGCTTGTCTAACCAGCGCCGGATCTTCTTTTGCGTGCCTCTAGCGGTCCGTAAATCGTCCACTGTCTTCGTACGTCGGTATCTTCGTTCAGCACGTCGTCAGATTGCTCGAAGTCGTTCTAGTTCACATAAAATTCCGTCAGCTTCCAAAAGCATGCGAGAGTATGCATTGTGTCTTGCACCGCGCTCTTGATTGCCTCTTCCAAGTCGAAAGATGGATTGGCGTCGCAGTGTTCTTCCTTGATAGACTGAAATTTAGACCAGTCCACTCTTTGGATCGTATCCCGTATTTTGGAAGGGGACAATCCTCTGATCATGATGTACCTGGGGATACGGTCGCTTCCGTGCGTCTCTATGTCCGCAAACCACCCTGCACGTCTGACAAGGCTTCGTGAGACGAAAGCCAACTCAAGGCACCTGCTGTACGTGGAGCCACGTAAGAACGTAGGACTTCCATCATTCAGCAGCCAAAGTTCATTACTGGAGGCGAAAGATACCAGAGCTCTGCTTCTTGCGTTGATCTTCGGACTTCCCCAGAGTGTATGATGGGCGTTGAAATCTCCAATAATGACCCAGGGATTGCGAGTTGAGAAAAGGATGTCTCGTAGTCTTTTGTGATCAAATCGACTTGACGGAGATGGGTAGGCGCCCACAAAAGTAAAGGCCAAATTCTTTTTCCTTACGTTTAGGCATATATATTGATTACCGTCATTAGGTGGTACAGGCTGATGAATGTAGGTGAGGTCACGGCGAATAAGCACCAAAACCTTACTGTTTTCACCAACAGTTGACGACATAAACGATTCATATCCAGAAAGCCTGATCGTGTTCGATAAGTTCGACTCGCAAAGTGTGATAATGGGAAACATATTGGCATACACGGAGCGATGGAAATACGAAAGGCGCGCTCTGAGTCCGCGGGCACTCCACTGAAAAATAGCTGCTTGTCGGACCTCATCCCTAAAAGACAGTGGCTGTGGAGCCATGATCTACTCAAGGGTTGCCAGCACCGGACTAAGAGCGTCCAGTACTTGAAGCGAACTTCTGGCAGACGGTGTGTGCATGTTGCTTAACAACAAGCGAATGACATTCATTAAAGGCCCAGTAAGAGCTATCACTTGCTCATCTGTTATCCGCGACTCCTCGGATACAGCACCTTGCTGTACTAGGGGCGGCTTCTTCTGCGGCTCATCTGGCGTTCGCGTACGCGGAATTGGCGGCCATTCCTTTGTAGAGATATCTGGCAGCTTTCTCCCTTCCAACATCGGTGTTTGGAGTGCTGGAAACTTCCGCTGATGGTGCTGCTTGACGAGTTGACTTTTCCTGAAAAATTGATGTTTTCCGTCGTGAAGACCTTCGACGGTTACGTCGTCTTCGCCGCACTCTGACAGCGGCCTCTTTGTGGGTAGAGTTGTCTCTCACCACTTGTTTAAAAATGGTGATCTCTTTCTTGATCTGGAGACAGTCTTTGGAAGAGGCGCAGTGATCACCATGACAGTAAGGACACTTCAACGTGGTTGCGCTGCAGTTGTCTTCTGAGTGGGATTCGGCGCATTGAAGGCACACGGCCGAATTTCTGCAAACACTCCTCACATAGCCAGTCTTCTGACAATTGAAGCATTGCATCGGTTTGGAATAAATGGTCGAACCTGGTGGTGAAAGTAGCCGACGTTCACGTAGGATGGAAGGCAGTCGCCTTTGAACGTCATCCTCACACAACGTGTGTTGCCGAGGCGAAGGAAGGAAGGAAATCAACTTTATTCAGGTCCTGCAGGCCACGAGAGCTTTGGGCTCTCATGGAGTGGGCGTCTCCCACGACGGAACCGGGAGGTTGAGTTTCCTGGCGGCGTCGTGGACCTGCTGGACGGCCCAGAGTTGGGGAGCGAGTTCTTCGCTCCGGATTGCCTCTTCAAACTTGCGCTTGTCCTGTTCGTAGTTTACGTGAGCTTGCGAGCACGGCCAGAGTAAATGATAAACGTTAAGGGATGTATTGCAATTGGTGCAATAAGACTTGTCGTAGAGCTCGGGCATGTAATGGTGTAATCTGTTTTGAGTGGGGTATGTGTCTGTTTGTAGCATTCTGAGTGTAACCGCTTGAGCTCGAGTGAGCGTGCGGTGTGGCGTGCTATATTGTCTGCGTTGTAGGTAGTAGTGTTTAGTGACTTCGTTGTATGTAGTGGGCGCGTCCTTATTCTCCGAGTGGTCGGGTGAAGCCGCGCGGTCTGTAAGCGCGCGCGCAGCCTCGTGTGCCGCCTCGTTAAGGTTGGGGACGTCGCCGAGCTTTGGTCCTAAGTGTGCCGGGAACCAGTATATGAAGTGTTTCTTAATCTCTTTCTTTGAAACAATTTTGAGAGCCTGTGCGCAGACCGTGCCCTTCTGGAAAGCTCTGATAGCGGCTATGGAGTCGCTGTAGATATGGGAAAGATTGTCGTCGGTGAGCGCAACAGCGATCGCAACCTGTTCGGCCTGTTCAGGCTTCCTTGCAATTACCGTGGCTGCATATCTTGTGGATCCGCGGCCGTCCACAACCGCCACTGCGAAAGCTTTGTTTCCCGTGTATGCCGCCGCGTCCACAAAAGCTGAGCGTTCACGGTTCGCCAAGGCTTGGTTAAGAAGGAATTGTCCTCTCGCTTGTCGTCTGCCCCTGTTGTTTTCGGGGTGTACGTTTCTGGGTATAGGGCGGACCGTGATCCTGGCGCGTATGTCCCGTGGGAGGTCCGCAAAGTCTTTTTCTATGTGTCCTTGTGCAAAGCCTAGCTTCTCTAGGATCGTGCGCCCCGGAGGCGTCGTCGAAAGCCTAGCAAGCTGGGCGCGCTGCTGGGCTTCGGCAATTTCTTCCAGGGTGTTGTGCAGGCGACCAACATGCACAATGACGTTGTGTTCCCTTGCTGGTTTTATGAGAACTGGGGGGGTCTGCATTAGGTATTTCACTGTCAAAGTCATAGATGACTCCTGTTATTGTGGCACCATTCGATGGCACGATGGAGCGGACCTTGATGTTTCTCAGCTGCATTACATGTTGTAGTATGTTGAGCGCGCTCGGGTTCATCACGTCGATTGACAGGATGTTTCGCCTAGTGTTTATCCTGCCATCCTTGATCTCGTTCGGCACGGTGTTTTCTAGATACACGGAGAGTGCTTGCCTGTTGAGGACGCGCAGGTCGTCAGTAGCGTTCTGTGGCATAAACAGGATGAAGTGAGGCCATCGTTGAGGCGCTGTTTTCACGGTGTTCGTGCTGGACGCTGAAGACGAGCTGAGAATTCTTCGTTTGGCCTTGCGGTACTGGACAAGTCGAAAGCTGTCTTCCGAGGACTGGTCACCTGATGCAAATTACAGCTCTGTGTCCTCGCTATCACTCGACGTATTTCCTCGCTTCCTCGAACCGATGTCCGCGGGTGAACGGGAACCGGGAGGGTCCTCGCGGTATACAGGGTCCTCGGGGTATACAGGTATACAGGCAACAGAACAGCTTAGTACAGGCTTCGTAAAAACCTTAGGACCGCGACTAAGCATACATTTCACATTTCCAAGCAGAGAGCACTGGCCTATACATGAAGGAGGCTTCCACAGACAGAGCGCTACTCGCCGCGCCAGACTGCCCTCAATAGGAGGCGCTACACATGCTTTCCTCTTGTTCAGAACACACCACGAACGCGTGCAGACCTCTTCTGGATGAATGCTAGAAGCGGCCAATTTCGCAGCTATCCAAACTTAAACTTCGCTCTCAAATGAGGCGATATATTGGAGCCGCGACAAATTGGAACCGAAGTAGAGCTACCGGCGCTTCCAGTCTATGATAAAATTGGATTTATGTTTCTTCATTGTATCCTTCACAGTATAGACGAGGAAAAGCGATCTGGCACAGCTGGTTCTTTTAGGAAGTACTCCTACACAGTGGTTGACGAGTGGAACCGCATGTCGAACGGTACACTGCCAGTGAACTGTGGTGTAGCAGCGATTTACTCCGGCACTGGGTACAAATTATAAACCCGGACGCAAAGACCGATTTGCCCCGTACACTGACTCTTACTTGCCATTGTTTGCCCTAGTTGTGCCAGATAACAATTATGTGCCCTTACTGGCGGCATACTTTTTGCGGCATCAGGTACATCATGTGAAACAAATTTTTAAGTCGACGGCGTTATGGCGCATGGATGACCACGACTGGTCGCTCCTTTCACGATATGCACTGCATCTCAATCCTAGACTTTCCAGTATTTAATGCGAACGTCGAAGGGGTGTTCTCTATGTTCTGTGTCGTGAACAAGAAGGAACATGCCACACTTTCGGATGCAAACATTGAGAGCTATGATCGTATATGGTAATACAAAGTAACAATATTACGATTTGCAAAATTACAAGTTGTAACCAGCGGCAATGTTTCATGTACCAGTTGTACAATAATGCTTTTTTTTATTATTCACAGTGAGTTCTTGTATTAGAGAACCGTTACATAGAAGAAATGATAAAACCAGAAAATCTCCATTTCTGAGGGTTGCAATCCCGTCTTAAATTAATACACACGGAAAAACTCCGCATTCATTTTAAAAAGTAAGCTCCCAAACACGCCCTCCGAATTTGCCGGAAAATAAACTACGGAAACACATAACGCTAAACATAGGATAAGCTAACGGGAGTGCGGATCCTAAAGAACACGACATGTTCTTTTACAGCTGTACCCGAAAGCAACAAGCCGGCTAGAAGCGAAAGAAAACGTGGCTTTAAGCATTCCTTGTGAAATATTGTGCGAATGGCAAAATGACGTCCGGAGACGCTGCGTATAATAGGAAAGCCAAACAGTGGTTCACAATGTAAACGATATAGAACAATTCTATCCACATATGACGCAACAAAACATATAGAGATGTTCAAAGCGTTCCACTTTATCTTATTTATACCTTGATACATGCCAGCAGTGACCCTGTGGCATCTTGTTTGTGTTCTCTGCGCTCGTCGTCTCAAAGATCCTCACTGCAATACCCGGATGCACATTTCTGAGATTCCCCCCATCCTCCTTTTTTTTTTTTCGAAGGCAAGCGTCGCCACGGCGAGTGGAAGCGAGATCTTGACTTGCACGCCCATCTTCCCAGCTGTCCCTTAAAGTCTCGCACGGCGCGCGCCGTAGTGACGCGAAAACAATGACACGACCGGAGCCGCCACGATGCGGCGCCACTGATGCAGCAGCCATGCACGCAAGGAACGGCGCCAGCGGCAACGCACCCTGCAATAATAAACGGGCGCCTGCGCTCGAATGCTTGGCGAAGCCGACTACACTCGTAAATATGCGCGAAAGTTAAGCGGAGAGGCTCCTTCGGCTTCCTCAGCGCACAGCAGCTGCTCGGGGAGCGCATAACGAACACAACCAGAACTTCACCACGGCCGCGGAACAAAGCAAAAGAGGCCAAACGGCAGACGAGAGGAAACGGGGTAAGCGTCAGCCCGACGGCGTGCACTCACCAAATTCGTGGCAGGTTTAAACTTTCGCGGCTGATATTGTTGCCGGCGGTCAATTCTGGCTTTGGCATTGCCAGCGATGGGGCTCTTTGTGTCTCCGTCGTGGTGGCTGTCTACCCGCGTCGCTTCTGCATTTACTTGGCTTGACTGCTTATTTCTCATTTCTATGAATATTTCTTTTCGCTAGTGAACGCCCTTGTTTCGCCAGACGCCCGCACATCTGGGCCACAGGGCTTCCGCCAGCGAAGTACCCTGGCGCGGGGAAAGCGCTCTGAGCAGTGGAAGGCACAAAAAACCAAATTCGGTCAAATAATGCGCCGAAGCGAAAATCGCTGTCACGATGGAAACCGAATCATCCAACTTCATGCGCTTTTCTGCTTGCTCCCTTCCTCCCTTTGCAGTATACCGTTTGCACTTCCGACGTCATTGTTGCTGACGTGAACGCGAGACATCGAGGCGTCTGCGAAGTATCAGAGCTGCGACTGTGTGCCTTGCTTCCTTCTTCTCTCCATGTCGGCTATTACGATTCGCGAAGAACATACGCTAGATTCACACAGAAAGGCGAGCGTTCCAGTAATTTCAGCGGAGCCACTGATTGGCAAGTTCCTCCCCCCAGTTCACAATGGTCCTGTCCAAAGAGATCAACCACACAACCATTAGGATCAAGCATAAGTATAAAAATACATTTGCCTCCAATCCATGTTGCGAAGGTGCTTGAACAGCTAAGCAGTAAACGAAAACTAGAACGCTTACTAATTGCGAAGTAGCTTGAAATTATTCACATGGTGACATTCACATGCACTTTACCTAATTATTGGCCTAAGACGTTTCAACGGCCCTCGACATCGCTTTTGCCACTACTTGGTGCACATACAATGAGTGGACCAGAGAGAAGAGTAATGGAGAAAAGCACTTATTCAACACTTTCGCCGCGCCTCGTATGCACGCTGCTCTTCAGGAGTCTTCACTGTACGTGGTCTTCTCATAGTGCTGTCGCAGCAGAAATAAGTTGCTAGGCGGTTTCTTGTTTTACACCCGGAGGTCTAGTTACGTCACTTCGTATGCTACAGTTGCCGCTTCCAGGCAACTGCAACATATCCAACCGTATTCTTTACCAGCAAACGCTTGGGGCAAACTATGCGCGCAGGCGAGCTTTCTGGTTCTTTTTCACAGCGAATCTGTATACCTCTACCGTCCAACGAAATTGTCGCGTCATTGTGGTAAGCAAAAAACTAGCCATACGCGGGCCGATCCCGGAGATAGGGCAATGTCCGGCCAACCCACGGCGAAAGTGCAGTTCGCCATTAAGGGGCCCACATACACAGCTACGCTGGTCATCCTTCTTCATAGAGTGGAAGGGCACTGAGTTTTTTTTTCTCTTCCCCCGAAGGGCTGCCGCGGATGCGCGGAGGCGAGCGCCGTCTGCTGGCGCCGCAAGGAACCCAGCGGCGCGCGCCTCCCGAGTTTCGTCGTCAGACACGACAGACCCATACTGGTGGAGGTAGAGCTGTATACAGCTTTCGCTGTAAAAATAAAAAGGACTACGCTGTCCCTTTGAATATTCTGGTACGTGATCTAAATCTGGTTAGCGTTCTTAGCAATGTCTTGTCACTGCGATGATTAAACATGCATATTCAGGGGCCATTGTGCAGACAGGCTGGTATCCACAGGAGTGATCGACATGCTGACATCAGTACGTCGATATATTTAACAGAATGAAATAAATGGCACACGTACGACAAAGCTCCGTTACTAACGTTCCGGCCAAGGCACGGCCTTCGTCAGAAGCACGGCTTGGTTGGCGCTTTACTCGGGCGAAAGCCTTGTCACGGCGGAAACGTTAGAAGTTTATTCGTACATGTGCAATTTATTTCCTTGTGCAGCAAACAAAAAAACAATCTGAATCCAAAGTATGTTAGTTTCCAACGTTATTTGCCATATATATATATATATATATATATATATATATATATATATATATATATATATATATATATGGCAAATAACGTCGGAAACTGGAAATATATATATTCGGACGCCTTTGCCCCTAGGTGGATTCGAACCCAGGGAATCCCGAAGAGGACACTGCACAGGGAGACGAAGCCACGCGTAGTTCGCGCGGCGCGCCTAGCGGTGCGTAACGTCACGGAGAGGGTTCGCCACTTGTGTATAAAAGGACGCGCGCGGTAGCTTGTCTACATTGCGTGTTGCGAACAAAAATTGGGGAGCCCGTAACATTTCCGAGGGCTACTGCGAAAGTGCTAAACAGACAACATTGGGAGACTACATAGGGTACCTTGGGAAACTATATTAAGAAACAAAAATGAATCATAATAGTTTCCCAATGTAGTCCCACACTGTGTTCCCTTTAGTGCTTTCGCAGTACCCCCGGATGTGTTGCGGGCTCCCCAGTCTTTATTCTATTGCATAATGTCCTATCTATGTTAAAGAAAAGAAACCCCACGAAGCATTCCCATCACCAAACTCCCTGAACCCATATTTGGAGCTTTGTTTTGGTACTTCTCCGTTATTTGTCATTTCCCTACTTCCACCAATCTTCCCATCGCCTCTTACTAATCTCTATTGCGGGCATGTTTACTTTCCCCTGCTCTCGTGCTGAACGCAAGTCCTTCACGGAGGCCAGAGGTGCCTAAATCGACCGCTGTGCAGATATCGTCACATTCTAATAAAACAAGGCTCAACAAGAAGCTTCGCAGACGTATACACGCGCTCAACAAGCAAGTGACACGAGAATGCGGAACTATGCAGGGAGAACTGGATGAAGATGTGTGAGGACCTGCAAGGCACACTGTCTACGAAGAAGACTTGCAAGCTGTTGCGGCACCTCATAGATCCGTTAAAAAGCAAGAGCGCATGCGCTCGAGACCTCACAAGAACGATCAACAGTTACGACGAGGACGGGGAGAAGCTCATTCGTGAACTTACAAGTAAATACCTCAAGACCGAGAAGAGCGGTAACCCGACTCACGAGTATGAAGGCGATAGCAACGTCGAGATGGACGAAGCCTTCACCGAACTGGAGCTGGTTGCGGCCATCGATGAAAGTAATCAAGGCAGCGCACCGGGAATCGACGGCGTTACATACAAGATGCTAAAAATATGCGCGACAAAAGCCGAGCTGAACTGCTAAACCTCGTCAACGCGTCCTCGGAGAAGGGTTCGTTACCAAAATAATGGAAAGAAGTGGAGGTGCATTTCATTCTCAAGCCGGGGAAACCACCCCACGTCGACAATCTACGCCCCATCTCCCTCACGTCGTGTGTAGGGAAGGTGTTCAAGAGACTACAGAGACATTTGGACGTCACTGATCAGATGCCACCGACCATGTGCGGAATCCGGAGGCACCTGAGCACGCAAGACGTCTTGGTGCAAATACACGAGCTGGTTATCAAGCAAGCGAAGACCCCTACGCCAAGAGCTATCCTGGCGCTCGCTAGATCTCAAGGGGGACTTCGATAACGCCACACACGAAAGTATTCTCCGTAACCTGCACCAAACGGGATGCGGAAAGCGAACATTCAAATATGTGCAGGATTTCTTAAGCAATAGAACGGCAAGGATCAAAATTGGAGAGGAGAAGTCGAAACCGATAGCCCTGGGAGACAGAGGCACCCCGCAAGGATCGGTTCTTTCGCCGCTTCTCTTCAACCTGGCACTCCTCCATCTCCCGACTTTGCTTCAAGACATAGAGGGCATAGATCACGTTCTCTATGCAGACGATATCACTGTGTGGACGTCGAGGGCAGGGTCGGAGAGTTGGATGGAGGAGACCCTTCAGAGAGTGGCAAAGGCCGTGCGCGAGTTCGCTAAATCGTGCGGCCTCAGTTGCTCGCCACAGAAGTCAGAGTTACTCGTCATCAAGCCAAGAAGAAAGAAAGGAGGCCAAGAGAACGTACGCATCACCATCGACGGGACGACCATATCACCAACCACGCAAGCACGTATCCTGGGTGTCATCTTCCAGAACAATGGCAAGGCGGGGGCGTCGATCGACAAAATCACAGTTTCAACGGAACAAATTTCGAACATGATCAGAAGAGTCACAAACAGACAAAGGGGATTGAAGGAGGACGATGTACTGACGCTCGTCCAGGCCTTCTTGACGTCGCGCATCGTTTACGTGGCGCCGTACCTCAAGTTACTGAAGAAAGACAGGGACCAGTTGAACGTCATTATACAAAAGGTAACCAAGATGGCGCTGGGCATTCCGAAGCATTCTTCGACCGACAAGCTACTCGGCATGGCCAAGCACAACGTCGTCGAAGAGTTAATAGAAGCTAATCTGTCTAATCAGAGTTCGACTCAGTCAGACGTCGGCGGGACGTCGCGTTCTTGCTAAGTTGGGCTAGCAAGAGGCAGAGCGGAAGGAAACGGGGCCGTTACCCAGGTTGTGGGCGCATAAAATCCACAGTAAGCCACTGCCACTGCCAGACATGAGGTCGGGTCGTAACGACGGCCGCAGAGCGGCTCGTATAGCGGCCTTGACGGAGACTTTGGGTCAAATAGTAGAAGAGGAAGAGGGGGTCACTCTCTTCACAGACGCTTCGTTACCCAAGTTTTCATCGAAAGCAACGCTGGCAGTTACGACGCGGGATGTGCCCGTAACCTGCGCCTCCATCAAGACGTCTTTTCCGGAGGTGGCAGAAGAGGCCGTGATAGTGCTAGCACTCGCGCAGCCCAAGGTGGGAAGAATTGTCACCGGCTCGCAAAAGGCGTATAACAACTACAGAAAGGGGTGGGTGTCTCTTGCGGCACTAGATATTCTTTAAGGTAAACGCGACGTACCTGAAAGTTGGGTTAATATGGACACCGGCTCACTCTGGGCTGGAGGGCAACGAACTTGCCCACCAGTTCGCCCGAGAGATGGAACACCGGGTTGAGGAAGGTGAGCCACAGTCCATAATTAGTTACAGAGACATTACGAACCATTATAAGACGGAGAGGCGCCGTTACCCCGATCCTCACAAATTGCTTAGCAGAGAACAGCAAGCGATCTACAGGCAAATACAGGCAGGATCCTTCCCGCACCCTTACCTTCAAAACAAGATGTACCCGGAAAAGTACGAGGAGGATTGTAACTTCTGCAAAACTCACTTAGGCACGCTCCAACACGTCATTGGAGTATGCGATTTCATCAAGGCAATCCCCCCACCTCTTAACTGCCCCGCTACCCTACCCCATCCCTCATCCACCCTTACCGAGCGATGGGAGACCTTGCTAACCAGCACCACCCTGGAAGACCAGCTCGTCCTGGAGGGCTATTCTGTAAGAGTCCACCTAGTGGACTGTCCATTTCGGCCTTTGCTGATTGGATGTAGATGTGCAAGCGAGGAGGAGACGAGTGGCCCCAGCCAATCAGCGGCGGTTGAAATGGACAGTCCACTAGGTGGACTCTTACAGAATACACCCCCTGATCTCCAGGGGCCAGGCGGCTAGGTAGGCATATGGGTCCCGTGAAGAGGGAACCACTTCCATCAACGGCGTCTAAGAAGATGTCGAGCTCGGCTCAATAAAGTTGTTTCTCTCTCTCTCTCTCAAGTGGGGGAGCCAAAACGTAAATATATCTTAAACCATATCGGTTGGTGTCAGGACCTCTTCCTTTGAAGCAACCCTTCCCATCCAACGCAAATGGTATTTGCTAGGTAAATCTCTCTCAAAAGCTGCAGACAATCGTCGCCTATTCCTTTCCCTTCCAGAATATCCTATAGAATGTTGCGGTCTACGTTGTCACTCGCTCCTGTAATGTCTAAAAATGCTACTGTTAGATACGGGACCTATTCCTGAGCCGCCTTCGAGTTTACCGGACCACTTCGAATCGCCGTCACACCTAATTAAGAAGCGTAGAAGCACATCTACCACGTTCCCGAGGCGCCGCACGCCCAGACAAGTGGGCGTCCCCCACCTCGTGCGCCGCATGTGGAGCTATTGTCCCACTGCTTGACTCTTCCTGAAAATGAAACGGGAGCCTGGCACGGTTCCAGGTAACCTAGGTCCCGAGCAAAGATGGTTTGCGGCTCTGAAAGGTCGCTCGAGCAAAAACCGCCTCCCCCCGCTGAGCGCTCGGAAACCCGGAGGAAACGACGACTGTACCGTGAAGCCCTCGGAACCCCCAGCCGCCTATTGTGACGGCGCTTGCAAGCCGCGAGGCAACGACGGCTATAATGCACGGTGAAGCCCTAGGTGCAACCCCCCCCCCCCCATCCGGCTTTGTGACGGCAGTTGCAGACCAGGAAGGCAATACCTTAGACAAGTAATCCCTCGGACAAGTGAAGCCCATGGAGGGACCCTCTGAGCCGAATGTGAAATACACTCGCACGGGCGCCTACCATTCGCCGAAAATGACGACACCTGAGCGGGCTCGACGATTGGCCGAACAGGACGTGACCTCGAGACACCGAAGGGGTTAAAAGCCAGAGACCGGGAGCAGCAAGGAGGCATTCCTTCTTTCATTTCTTTCGGGCTTCTTACCACGGGCCGCAGCGTCCGAGTTGCTGCCGGCCAGCAATGACTTTATCACTGTTAATTTCTTTGTATCTTTACTGTAAATAATGTAAATAAACCTCCAGTTTTCATCTCAAAGTCCTCCTCAACCTCGGCCCACCCCCACACTCCACGGCAAGGTCCAATATCTGGGGGACAGCAATTCGCATTGTCCTCGAGATCCAACATTACATATAACTGTCTCCTTTGTACTCTGGATATTTCAATACACTGAGTAAGGACAAATAAGTTATCATCCAAACGCCTGCCTATTCTGAAGCCATTCTGAAGTTCACCCAAAGTGCCATTATTATCTACCCAGGCTTGCAGCTTTAATTTGATTGCCTGCATTGCTAACATGTATATTACCGACGTAATGGTCAACGGTCCATACGGGTGAATTGCCCCCCCTTACCTGTATAAATTAAATTTACTCTACTTTTTCGCCAACTGTCTAGAATTCATCTATATTTTCAACTTCTACTGCTTTCAACAGAGCTTCCTTACTTTCTAGATCTAGTTCCTTAATCAGCTTAACGGGACCCTCGTCTAGCCCGGTGGCTGTGTGCTTAACAATTTTCTCTTCGGCTTTCTTCCAGTTGAAATTTGTCAGCACCAGCTCCTTTTCGATCTGGTCCTCTTTCGTGCTCTTTTTTCCTTCATATACAACCTCGTCAATGCCTTGGAAGGATTTGGCTGTCATTTTTCGGATGTAATTAAATGCCGCGTCCCCTTTCAGTTTGTTTACATCTTCGTTTTGCATATGTTGTTGCACTGTCCCAGACTTCCTGCCTGATAAGTTTGTGTGGTTCCAAAATATTGCACGTGCGGCCTTCTTTTTTTCTACTGTATTTCTGACAAGCAACGTTCACTTTTGTCTTTTTGCTAGAACCAGTATTTTAACCATAGATTTTTTTCTTCCGGTCTATTTCGCATTTTCTGGCTACTTCGTCCTGCGCCAACTGCATTTTTCTTTTGCCTTCCTGTGCTCTCGCGATGGTTTTTATCGTTCGGCGATCGCTTCTCGCATCTCCCTGTTACACCAGCTTTCCGACTTTTTTCCTTTCCAACCAGCATGTTGCTTCTCCTTCCGTATTTCTGTCGTAATTACTCCTAGAAGCTCGCTATATATTCCCCCTCTTGGCCATTTCCCAAGTTCCTCCTCGACCCTTGTGGCTATATTGGTCATTTGTTCAGTGTTCAAATTTGGACGGGTCATTTTTTGTTCTTTTCTCACTGTCCCAACAACATATCCCATTTTCAAAACGCGTCTATGGTCACTCGATATGTTGCTACACACTTCCTCGTCAATGACCATTTCTCTGAAATTGTCATAAATTACTTCTGTTATCGTACATTGATCAATGGTCGATTACTGGTTTCCCACTTCCTGTGTGGTCTGCCCATCACATTCAGGCCCTGTATTCACGATAACGAGGATATGGTGCCCACAAAGATCTAGCGTTGACTTCCCGTTGTCGGTATAGCCATCTAGATCCTGTATGTGGGCATTTATGTCATCTAATAGGGTCATTTCCGCATAATAACCTAAACCCTTAATATCAGCACTTAGGCATTCCACTAACTTTTGATTGTTCTCTGTGCAATTATTTGCGGTCCACAAATACCTTACGCCCAGCCAAGTTTCCTTTCCACTCATTGTGCGTGATAACCAAAGATGCTGTTCACATTTTGAATTTACGTTTTTCCATTTGGCTCCCTGATGGATGACCATTCCGACTACCCGTCCCTTTCTTTCCGATTTAGTTATGTTGCACCCTTCTCAAACATAGTTCTCAATCACTGGCGGCTCTTCCGAGTCTCTGAGGTGCATTTCTGCCACCGCGTACACCCCTATTTGTTATCTATTTAACTGGTTTTGAATCTTCCCTTTCTACTGCCACCCTGCATGTTTACCTAGCATATTGCATGGCGAGCTCTCTTGTTTTTCTCCTTTTTCTGTTTTTGACGGTGATTATATCCTACGGCTTCAGCACGCATCACCTGTGCCTGCACGCCATCTACTTCTTCGCTTGAAATGGCATCAACTTACAAACTGCGCTAAGCGGCGCAGAAAGGCCAGGACGTCGGCGGGCGAATCTCGATTTCGTCTCGCGAGAGAGACGCCAGCGTGAAGGACAACGCCTTCGCACGTTCGCGGCGCCCGCTGGGAACCTTGCCGCTCGCGTTCCTGAAGCTGAGCGCGTCCCAACTCAACTCGCTGCGCAAGACACTACGGAGCCGCACCGAGATTCTCCGCCGAAGTGACTCGGCAGCAGGACGCCGCGCGCCATGCAAAAGTGCAACAGCTTCTGTGAAGACAAGATTCACTTTCGTGTTCTGCCGATTCCTATGAAAGAGCGATCAACCATATCTTTCTTTTTAATGCGTAATCACCTTAGGGCCACACACACACACACATACACACGCTATATATATATATATATATATATATATATATGGTGTCCCAGGTAATTCGGACGACGATTTTGAAAAAAGCTGTGCGTTCTGCAGAACAGAAATCAGGTGGATGTTCTTAGCGTTTATTTAAACTTGTAGTACCATTTCTTTCTCGTCTTTCTTTGAGTAATTAGCGGATATATATTAATTAAATTTAACATATAGCTTGAAATAAACGTTCAGGCGTCAATGAGAAAGTTGTGCAGCTTCACAAATATTGCCCAACCCAGGTACTTGCACCGAGATAGACTTAGCGTGGCCGCTTTTACTCGGGAAAAACGAAAAGCCGCGAAGTTTAAAAATACAACGTTACAGCGCGCTGTGTGCGCCCGAATGCGCCGCGATTACTGTGCTCTCGTGAGTGATTTGTAAAAACATCGCCAACACCGCGCCTTCCCTTCACTTACGAGAAAGGGCTTGAACCTTTGCTCGGCTGTGTCATTACCGGCAGCGGCTGGCGACGGCGCTCCGAAAAAGCGC